>NC_089251.1:109937485-110256866 GCF_963930625.1 Muntiacus reevesi
TCATCAGTCCACTTTCCAGATGAGAAAACATAAGCCCAGAGCTGTGAGGTCCCTTGTTTGCTATCCTCAGCTAGTAAGTGGCAGAGTAGGGATCTAAGCCTTGCATAGCTTGGTCTCTAAACAGTAAGTCACAGAGGCCCTTCAAAGTGCAGAGTAACGCAGGTCAGCATTCCCTCATTTGTCCATTCATCCACTCACACATTCATTCATTTACTCAATATTAAATGAGATGCCTGCAGTGCAGGGCAGGCAGCTGGATAACACACAAATTGGATTTATAAACAAGGTGATTTCAGAGAGGGAAGTGCCTTAAAGGGGATGAGATGGTTGGGGGGATATCTTTCCTTCGGGGCTCCTCTCTGATAGGGTGATGCTTGGGCTACCACCTGCGTGCTCAAGAGCTGGCACCTCAGAGATTTGGGGGGACACCCTGGTGTGGGAAGATGTGCAGCATTTTAATAAAAAGTAAGCAGCTTGTTGGGATAGAGACTGGGAGGGGGATGAAAGCCCCAGGCCACCTGTCTCACGAGTGGGGGGCCCCATGGGGCAGTGGGCTCAGCCAGGTCCTGTGAGTGCTGGAGGGGCCTCGATTGAGGGGTTGGCTGGCTCAAGGAGCCAGGAGGAGAAGGGGACCATGGGCCACCACGTTGGATGAGGCCTCCAGGGTGAGATTTGCTGAATGAAGGCAGCATGTCCGCAAGATGGAGCCGGGCCCTGTGACTGTGCGGGGGTGTCTGTGCCGCTTCTGGCTGCCTCCCTGGGCCTGAAGAGGAGGCGAGAAGCACAACACACAGCTATGCTGGCCCTGGCGTCCTCATGGGCCACTGGGATGCTCTTGCTCACAGGGCAGGGGCTTGATTTCAAGGCCACACATCTCAGGCACGAGGCCTGGGACCAACTGCAGGCGTCAGAGGCCTGATTGCCTCCTCCTTGAGTCAGGACTGGGCAAGACCGAGGCCCCTTGTCTCCTCTGCAGGTGCTGAGGAGAGAGGCCTGCCCAGGGATGAATTAGAGATCCAGAGCTGATACCCTAGGCCTCCCTTCTGCCTGTCTTGGCTGCCCTCTCCCTAGCCACATCCCCTCCCTGCCTCTCCACCCCCAATCTTTGGACAGAGACCGAGCAATAGCCTCCATCAGTTCAGTTCAGTCACTCAGTCGTGTCCAACTTTTTGCAACCCCATGGACTGCAGCATGCCAGGCTTCCCTGTCCATCAACAACTCCCGGAGCTTGCTCAAACTCATGTCTATTGAGTCGATGATGTCATCCAATCATCTCATCCTCTGTCATCCCCTTCTCCTCCTGTCTTCAATCTTTCTCAGCATCAAGGTCTTTTCCAATGAGTTAATTCTTCTCATCAGGTGGCCAAAGTATTGGAGCTTCAGCTTCAGCATCAGTCCTTCCAATGAATATTCAGGACTGCTTTCCTTTAGGATGGACTGGTTGGATCTCCTTGCTGTCCAAGGGACTCTCAAGAGTCTTTTCCAACACCACAGTTCAAAAACATCAACTCTTCGGTGCTAAGCTTTCTTTACAGTCCAACTCTCACATCCATACATGACTACTGGAAAAACCATAGCTTCAACTAGATGGACATTTGTTGGTAAAGTAATGTCTCTGCTTTTTAATATGATGTCTAGGTTGGTCATAGCTTTTCTTCCAAGGAGCAAGCATCTTTTAATTTCATGGCTGCAGTCACCATCTGCAGTGATTTTGGAGCTCCCATATATAAAGTCTGTCTCTGTTTCCACTGTTTCCCCATCTATTTTCCATGAAGTGATGGGACTGGATGCCTTGATCTTCGTTTTTTGAATGCTGAGTTTTAAGCCAGCTTTTTCACTCTTCTCTTTTACTTTCATCAAGAGGCTCTTTAGTTCTTCTTCGCTTTCTGCCATAATGGTGGTGTCATTTGCATATCTGAGGTTATTGATACTTCTCCCGGCAATCTTGATTCCAGCATGTGTTTCACCAGCCCGGCATTTCACAAGATGTACTCTGCATAAAAGTTAAACAAACAGAGTGAAAATATACAGCCTTGACGTACTCCTTGAGAACAAAGGACAGGACCCACCTGGTCACTTGATGACACTGACATGGTCTTTGACATTCAATGTGGTGGTCGGACCCCTGGGCTGGGCCAGCCCTGAGGCCCTAGAGGAACCACAGAAGGGGCAGCTGTCCTGTGTCTGCCTACATTTCTCTCTGAGGTCCCCAAAGGGACAGCCCAGGACAATGGGAAGCACATGGGCTTTGAAATTTTATTTAAAAACCCAGAGGGATGGGATGCAGCGGAGGGTCATGTACACCCATGGCTGATTCATGTCAATGTATGGTGAAAATCATCACAATATTGTAAAGTAATTAGCCTCCAATTAAAATAAATTAATTAATTTTTTAAAAATCTAGGTCTAAATCCTGGGTCCTCCTTGTGTGACCTTGGACAAGTCACCTCATCTGTAAGTTTCCAGTTTCACTTGAAAAATGGGGGTGCAGGGGGGTACCACCAAGCCTGGTTGGAGATTAAAGGAGAAAATGCAAATAAAGATACCATTGCCCTAGGCACTCATCAAACATTAACCTCTTTCCATCACCCACTTTTTCTTGTTAACATTTATTTTTACATCCCCACTCTCTACCTAATCACTAATTAGCTGTGTGTGATCCAGCATAAGATTCTTCCTCTCTCTGGGCTTCATAGAGTTTGATAGCTGGAGGGACTTTAACTTTCAGGTAACAATCCCATGTTTGTGTGTAATGATAAATCAAGCTCTAAGATCAATGTCAAAATAGAACTTTGGTCTCCATGAGGCCACAGCTGTATTGTCAGAATCCTAGCCAGGGGCTCCCCCCAGGTCCTGGCCCTCCTCCCCATTACCCAGTTGTGAGACCTGAGCAAGTCCTATCCTCTTTCACGGATGGTTGCCTCAGTTTAGTTTAGTTCAGTCACTCAGTCATGTCTGACTCTTTCTGATCCCATGGACTGCAGCACACCAGGCTTCCTTGTCCATCGCCAAACTCATGTCCATTGAGTCGGTGATGCCATCCAACCATCTCACCCTCTGTCGTCCCCTTCTCCCACCTTCAATCTTTCCCAGCATCAGGGTCTTTTCCAATGAGTCAGTTCTTCACATCAGGTAGTCAAAGTATTGGAGTTTCAGTTTCAGCATCAGTCCTTCCAATGAATATTCAGTACTGATTTCCTTTAGATGGACTGGTTGGATCTCCTTGCAGTCCAAGGGACTCTCAAGAGTCTCCTCCAACACCACAGTTCAAAAGCATCAATTCTTCGGTGCCCAGCCTTCTTTATAATCCAACTCATACATTCATACATGACTACTGGAAAAACCATAGCTTTGACGAAACAGACCTTTGATGGCAAAATAATGTCTCTGCTTTTTAATATAGGTTGGTCACAACGTTTCTTCCAAGGAGCAAGCATCTTTCAATTTCATGGCTGCAGTCACCATCTGCAGTGATTTTGCAGCCCAGAAAATAAAGTCTGTCACTATTTCCATTGTTTCCCCATCTATTTGCCATAAAGTGATGGAACCGGATGTCATGCTCTTCATTTTCTGAATGTTGAGTTTTAAGCCAACTTCTTCACTCTCCTCTTTCACTTTCATCAAGAGGTTCTTTAGTTTCTCTTCACTTTCTGCCATAAGGGTGATGTCATCTGCATATTTCAGACTATTGATATTTCTCCCAGCAATCTTGATTCCAGTTTGTGCTTTATCCAGCCCAGCATTTCTCATGATATACTCTGCATATAAGTTAAATAAGCAGGGTAACCATATACATCCTTGATGTACTCCTTTCCCAATTTGGAACCAGTCTATTGTTCCATGTCCAGTTCTAACTGTTGCTTCTTGACTGCATACAGATTTCTCAGGAGGCAGGTCAAGTGGTCTGATATTCCCATCTCTTGAAGAATTTTCCACAGTTTGTTGTGATCCACACAGTCAAAGGCTTTGGCACAGTCAATAAAGCAGAAATAGATGTTTTTCTGGAACTCTTGCTTCTTCAATGATCTGATGGATGTTGGCAATTTGATCTCTGGTTCCTCTGCCTTTTCTAAATCCAGCTTGAACATCTGGAAGATCTTGGATCACGTATTGTTGAAGCCTGGCTTGGAGAATTTTGAGCATTACTTTGCTAGCATGTGAGATGAGTGCAATTGTGCGGTAGTATGAACATTCTTTGGCATTGCGTTTCTTTGGGATTGGAATGAAAACAGACCTTTTCCAGTCCTGTGGTCACTGATGAGTTTTCCAAATTTGCTGACATATTGAGTGCAGCACTTTCACAGCATTTAAGATTTGAAATAGCTCAACTGGAATTCCATCACCTCCACTAGCTTTGTTCGCAGTGATGTTTCCTAAGGCCCACTTGACTTTGCACTCCAGGATGTCTAGCTCTAGGTGAGTGATTGTACTATCGTGATTATCTGGGTCATGAGGATCTTTTTTGTACAGTTCTTCTGCGTATTCTTACACCTCTTCTTAGTATCTTCTGCTTCTGTTAAGCCCACACCATTTCTGTCCTTTATCGAACCCTTCTTTGCATGAAATGTTCCCTTGGTATCTCTCATTTTCTTGAAGAGATCTCTAGTCTTTCCCATTCTATTGTTTGCCTCTATTTCTTTGCATTGATTGCTGAGGAAGGCTTTCTTATCTCTCCTTGTTATTCTTTGGAACTCTGCATTCAAATGGGTATGTCTTCCCTTTTCTCCTTCGCCTTTTACTTTTTTCTTTTCACAGCTACTTGTAAGGCCTCCTCAGACAACCATTTTGCCTTTGTGCATTTCTTTTTCTTGGAGATTGTCTTCATCCCTGCCTCCTGTACAATGTCACAAACCTCCGTCCATAGTTCTTCAGGCACTCTGTCTATCAGATCTAATCCCTTGAATCTATTTCTCACTTCCACTGTATACTCGTAAGGGAGGGTTGCCTGAAGGTTTTCAAATAACCAGGGGTTAAGACAGGTCTTTAGGTAGTTTTTTTTTTCTTTTTTTTTTTGGCCACTCCACATGGCATGCAGGATCTTAGTTCCCCAACGAGGGATCGAACCCATGTCCCCAGCAGTGGAAACACAGTGTCTTCACCATTGGACTGCCAGGAAAGTCCCGAGACGTGTTTTTTTGAGGAACCTTCTTATTCAGTTCCTGGAGTCTCTGACCTGGAGTAGCGGAGTTGCAGCTTTGACTACTTGAAGCCACCATGTCGACTTATCTAAGAAGTGGCTCAGTTTCCTAGTCCATGGGTCGCACCTCCATGCCTTTGCCTGGCTTGGTGTCTGTGCCGGGAACACCCTTCCCACCCTGGCGTTCACCTGTGTTGAAACCCCAGACATTCATTACACACCACTAAAATGTTGCTTTTGCTATCGAGCTTTTCTTGCCTGCCAGTCCCCTGTGGAAAACTAACCTCCCCCTCGTGCTCCCCAGGCCCCATGTACACTCCTAGCATTAGAGCCACACCACTCACTCTGCTGTCCTTATTTTTGTGTGTGTCCTGAGAGCTCCTTGAGGATAGGGGTGGGTCTGATCCATTTCTGTATCCAGCATCAGGCCTGGCATACAGTGGGCAAAGTAAGAATTTATTGAGTGAATGAATGAATAAATGAATGAATGGACGATGAGTCACAGTCCAAGGCAAGTGGCAGCTAAGAGTCCTTGCTTCTGTCTCTTGCTGAGAGTCCATCCCCTGCCCGGTCCAGCTACCCAAGTGAGCAGCCCCGGCCCACCTGGCCACCAGAGTCACTAATGAGCATTGATCTTGATCGGTCCCATCCATCAGGCTCCTCGAGCGCC
Organism: Muntiacus reevesi; assembly: GCF_963930625.1. Classification (NCBI taxonomy): domain Eukaryota; kingdom Metazoa; phylum Chordata; class Mammalia; order Artiodactyla; family Cervidae; genus Muntiacus; species Muntiacus reevesi. The sequence continues at coordinate 109,943,293 of NC_089251.1, forward strand.
CTTCCTTAAAGAACATTAGGGAGCAAATGTATCATTGGTGACTGGAGACCCAATAAAGCAGGCACCTCGCGAAATTTAGTATTCAACTCGTAAAGGTCTTAAAAGCATTTTTCAATTATGAATGGCCTGGGGGGAGTCATTCTTTCTTCGCCGGGGGATGAATAAAGATGGAAAATAATAGCATATCAATATTGTTGCAACTTAGCAGGATTAATCTGGAAGAGTTAAAGTCGTCGTTCTCTCTGTTGCCTGCGTGCTCAGGTGCGCTGGGAAGGACTTGGTCAAGGTGACGCTCATCGGGACCCCTGTGGGCAGAGCTGCCTCCTAAGAGCAGCACCTCAAGTGCCATGACCCTCTCTTTATCGCCCTCGGGACCTCACCCCAGAACATTCCCTGGCTCTGAGCCATTCTTCTTACCCACACGAGGCCCCCAGGGCCAGCCTTCCCACGATGATCTCGAAGCTCTGTACCATGCTTAGGGTTTAAAAGAGGTCTTTATACCAGTTGGTGATGGTTGCTCAAATCTATCCACTTGGTAAAATGTCATAGGACAAAACAAGAAAGAAAGTAAGAAAGAGAAAAAGAAAGAGAGGAAGGCAGAAAGGAAGACAGATAGATAGAAAAAAGAGCGTGAAAAAGTCAAGTACAAGTACACTTTTGTACTGTCTCTGCAATTTCTTGTGAATTTTAAATTATTTCAGAATAATAAAATTTAAACTGTAGTAAATAAAATGTAAAGAGTGGTTCTTATAGAAACAAAGGGAGTGGACCTATGCTCTGCTGTGCTGTGCGAAGTCACTTGTGTCCAACTCTTTGCGACCCCACAAACTGTAGCCCCCCAGACTCCCCTGTCCATGGGATTCTCCAGGCAAGAATACTGGAGTGGATTGCCATGCCCTCCTCCAGGGGATCTTCCCGGCCCAGGGGTCGAACCTGCACTGGCAGGCGGGTTCTTTACCACTAGCGCCACCTGGGAAGCTCTGGGCTTATACCAGTGGAAATATAAATATACAAACACTCTAAAAAACAATGTGCATTATCTAATATAATAGCAGAATGATTTACCACCACCACCAAGAGATGTCTACATCCTAATCTCCAGAACCTATGAATATTTTAGGTTACATGGCAATGGGGAATTAGGATTGGAGAAGGAATTAAGGTGTTAATCAGCTGACCTTGAGATGGACATATTATTCTAAATTATATGGGTGGGCCTAATGTACTCACAAAGTCCTAATAAGTGAGAGAAAGAAGCCTCAGAAACAGAGAGAGACTTTAAGATGCTACACTGTGGGCTTTAAAGATAGAGAAAAGGATCATGAAGCAAGTCCCTAGAAGTTTGGAAAGACATAGAACTAAATTCTTTCTTAGAATCTCTAAAAGGAACACAGTCCTGACAATACCTCTGTTTTAGCTTAATGACCACATGGACATTGTCTGGCTAAGTGAAACTATATGAGCCAGGCTATGTAGGGCCACCCAAGACGGACGGGTGATGGTGGACAGTTCTGAGAAAATGTGGTCCACTGGAGAAGGGAATGGCAAACTGCTTCAGTATTCTTGCCTTGAGAACTCCATGAACAGTATGAAAAGGTAAAAATATATGACACTGAAAGATGAACTCCCCAGGTCAGTAGGTGCCCCATATGCTACTGGAGATCAGTGGAGAAATAACCCCAGAAAGAATGAAGAGACAGAGCCAAAGCAAAAACAACACCCAGTTGTGGATGTGACGGGTGAGGGAAGTAAAGTTCAATGCTGCAAAGAATAATATTGGATAGGAACCTGGAATGTTAGGTCCATGAAACAAGGTAAATTGGAAGTGGTCAAACAAGAGATGGCAAGAGTGAACATTGACATTTTAGGACTCAGTGAACTAAAATGGACCGGAATGGGCGAATTTAACTCAGATGACCATTATATCTATTACTGTGGGCAAGAATCCCTTAGAAGAAATGGAGTAGCCCTCATAGTCGACAAAAGAGTCCTAAATGCAGTTCTTGGGTATGGTCCCCAAACGACAGAATGATCTCTGTTCATTTTCAAGGCAAACCATTCAATATCACAGTAATCCAAGTCTATGCTCTGACCAGTAACGCTAAAGAAGCTGAAGTTGAATGGTTCTACGAAGACCTACAAGACCTTCTAGAACTAACACCCAAAAAAGATGTCCTTTTCATTATAGGAGACTGAAATGCAAAAGTAGAGAGTCAAGAGATACCTGGAATAACAGGTAAATTTGGACTTGGAGTACAAAATGAAGTAGGGCAGAGGCTAACAGAGTTTTGCCAAGAGAATGCACTGAACATAGCAAACACCCTCTTCCAACAACACAGGAGACAACTCTACACATGGACATCACCGGATGGTCAATACCGAAATCAGATTGATTTTATTCTTCGCAGTCAAAGATGGAGAAGCTCTATACAGTCAGTCAAAACAAGACTGGGAGCTGACTATGGCTCAGATCATGAACTCTTTATTTCAAAATTCAAACTTAAATTGAAGAAAGTAGGGAAAACCACTAAACCATTCACATATGATCTAAATCAAATCCCTTACGATTATACAGTGGAAGTGAGAAATAGATTCAAGGGATTAGATCTGATAGACAGAGTGCCTGAAGAACTATGGACGGAGATTCATGACATTGTACAGGAGGCAGGGATGAAGACTATCTCCAAGATAAAGAAATACAAAAGGCAAAATGGTTGTCTGAGGAGGCCTTACAAATAGCTGTGAAAAGAAGAGAAGCAAAAGACAAAGGAGAAAAGGAAAGACATACCCATTTGAATGCAGAGTTCCAAAGAATAACAAGGAGAGATAAGAAAGCCTTCCTCAGCAATCAATGCAAAGAAATAGAGGCAAACAATAGAATGGGAAAGACTAGAGATCTCTTCAAGAAAATGAGAGATACCAAGGGAATATTTCATTCGAAGAAAGGTTTGATAAAGGACAGAAATGGTGTGGGCTTAACAGAAGCAGAAGATATTAAGAAGAGGTGTAAGAATACACAGAAGAACTGTACAAAAAAGATCTTCATGACCCAGATAATCACGATAGTACAATCACTCACCTAGAGCTAGACATCCTGGAGTGCAAAGTCAAGTGGGCCTTAGGAAACATCACTGAGAACAAAGCTAGTGGAGGTGATGGAATTCCAGTTGAGCTATTTCAAATCTTAAAAGATGATGCTGTGAAAGTGCTGCACTCAATATGCCAGTAAATTTGGAAAACTCATCAGTGGCCACAGGACTGGAAAAGGTCTGTTTTCATTCCAATCCCAAAGAAACGCAATGCCAAAGAATGTTCATACTACCGCACAATTGCACTCATCTCACATGCTAGCAAAGTAATGCTCAAAATTCTCCAAGCTAGGCTTCAACAATACGTGATCCAAGAACTTCCAGATGTTCAAGCTGGATTTAGAAAAGGCAGAAGAACCAGAGATCAAATTGCCAACATCCCCTGGATCACTGAAAAAGCAAGGGAGTTCCAGAAAAACATCTATTTCTGCTTTATTGACTGTGCCAAAGCCTTTGATTGTGTGGATCACAACAAACTGTGGAAAATTCTTCAAGAGATGGGATTATCAGACCACCTGACCTTCCTCCTGAGAAATCTGTATGCAGGTCAGGAAGCAACAGTTAGAACTGGACATGGAACAATAGACTGGTTCCAAATTGGGAAAGGAGTACATCAAGGATGTATATGGTTACCCTGCTTATTTAACTTATATGCAGAGTACATCATGCAAAATGACGGGCTGGATAAAGCACAAGCTGGAATCAAGATTGCTGGGAGAAATATCAATAGCCTGAAATATGCAGATGACACTACCCTAATGGCAGAAAGTGAAGAAGAACTAAAGAGCCTCTTGATGAAAGTGAAAGAGGAGAGTGAAAAAGTTGGCTTAAAACTCAACATTCAGAAAATGAAGACCGTGGCATCCAGTCCCATCACTTCATGACAAATAGATGAGGAAACAATGGAAGCAGTGACAGACTTTATTTTCTGAGCTCCAAAATCACTGCAGATGGTGACTGCTGCCATGAAATTAAAAGACACTTGCTCTTTGGAAGAAAAACTATGACCAAACTAGACACCATACTAAAAAGCAGAGACATTACTTTGCCTACAAAGGTCCATCTAGTCAAAGCTTTGGTTTTTCCAGTAGTCATGTATGGATATAAAGAAAGCTGAGTGCTGAAGAATTGATGCTTTTGAACTGTGATGTTGGAGAAGATCCTTGAGAGTCCCTTGGACTGCAAGGAGATCCAACCAGTCCATCCTAAAGGAAATCAGTCCTGAATATTCATTGGAAGGACTGATGCTGCAGCTGAAACTCCAATACTTTGGCCACCTGATGCGAAGAACTGACTCACCGGAAAAGACCCTGATGCTGGGAAAGATTGAAGGCGGGAGGAGAAGGGTACGACAGAGGATGAGATGGTTGAATGGCATCACCAACTCGATGGACATGAGTTTGAGCAAGCTCCAAGATTTGATGATGGACAGGGAGGCCTGATGTGCTGCAGTCCATGGGATCAGAAAGAGTTGGACACGACTGAGTGAGTGAACTGAACTGTTCTTAATGAGACTCATTTTGGACTTCTATCTCCAGAACTACAAGATAATAAACTTGTTTCTTTAAACCACTAAGTTTGTGATGATTTGTTACAACAACAAAAGGAAACAAATACACCTAATAAGTAATGTTTTTGAATGGAATATGCACACACTCAAAGATCCAGCAATTTTATTTCAAAAAAAATTAAGTTATAGCTGTTGTGTGGAGACATTTACCTGAATTATCATAGAGCATTTATTTGAAATAAGCCAACTAGAAATGATGCAAACATCCATCAATAGGAGCTGGATTAATTCATTGTCATTTGTTTCTACTGTGGAATATTATACAGCAGTGAAAATAAATTACAGCCACATACAAATACACAGTGGATTCCATAGCACAATGATGAATGAATGGAGCAAGTCACAGAAAAAGACATATATAGGAGAATTAATTTATATAAAACTCAAACATAAGAAAAGCTTAAAAAACACTCTTAAAGGATATCTTTTTATGGAGTGAAATGAAAAATAATTAGGAGAATAATTAATACAAAATTCTCTTGGGAGAAAGGCAAGAATCTATCAAGACTTACAAGGAGTCTCAAAGGTACAGTAATTTCTCAAGCTGGGTGGTGTGGACACAGATATACATTTTATAATTATTATTAATTATACTGTTTTCTATTATTTAAAATTATTATTACTTAAGCTGTATGTGCATGTTTATATAAACTTTTGAATGGATGGGACAGCTCCCAATCATTATACTCAAGGGACTGTATAGTACACCGGCTTCTCTGTCCGAGGAATTCTCCAGGTAAGAATAATGGAGTTGGTAGCCGTTCCCTTCTCCAGGGATTTCCCAGCCCAGGGATGGAGCCTGGGTCTCCTTCATTTCAGGCAGATTGTTTACTGTCTGAGCCATTATATTGTGTTGCTTTCTTTTATTTACAATTATTATTTTTTAAACTGTATGTGAATGTTTATATAAACTGTTGAGTGGATAGTCTAGTTCACAAAAAGTTGTCTTTAAGTGTCCTTGTTTTGAGCAGTCATTTGATTCTTCATCATTACACTGTGAGTAGGCAGGACTGGTTATCTTTTACCTTCATTTTACACCTGGGAAAGTTGAGTCTCTAAGGGATTAAGTGACTGTCTCAAGCTAACCTGTCTGCTTCCAAACCTTCATTTCTAACCACTCACTCCATCTCTCAATGCTCTGACCTGACTGAATTCAAGGAAGCAATGAGATAGCAGAAAAAGAAAGTAGAAGTCTCTTTTGATTTATGAAATGGAGAATCAAAACCTTAGGTCATGGAAAAATTCTGGAGATTATATAAGGAGTGAGAGCAAGCTACCTCATCCTTCAGATTATATAAAGATTCCTGGGCTGATGCAAATGTAAATGTGTCTGCATGTAGCAAGGAGGCATATGGGATTTGGAGAGAGACAAAAGTAGTGAAGAGTGGTGTAGAGACTATAGCTCTCTGATAAAGGTGGGCCCTATACTATATTTCCTGTAGGCCAACTGTTATAGGAGGGGAATAGAAAGCTTCATAGGCTCTGAAAAAACTCAATGCATCTTAATTCCAGGGAAAACCAAAGGAGGCAGCAAGACCCCAGAGTGCAAAAGGCTGGGTTGTATGTAGGTTGATAGTCTTGAATAGCTTTGCTGAACTTCCTAAAGCTGATTTTATGTAGGAGAATGTGTAAATAACCAAAATATGAAATATAAATGGATATATCACTACAGAGTTTACAGATATTAAAAAGATATAAAAATTAATTTAAAAGATATTATGTAGAGTTTTACAATAATAAATGATCATCTAGATGAGCTGGACAAATTTCTCAAACAATTCAACTAACATAAGCTGACATGAGAAGCAACAGAAAACCTAGTTAGTCCTATATACTTTTGAGGAAAGATATCCATTTAAAAGAAGAAGTATCAGAAAATAAATTTCAGATACAGTTGGTTTCACTGTTGAATTCTTCCAAAATATAAGAAGGAAACCATATCATTCTTACACAAACTATTTCAAAGAATGATTTTTAGATCATATTTTTAATATATTTTGAGGCCAACATAACCCTGATACCAAAACATTGCAAGAAAAGAAAATTATTAACCAATCTTTTGTGATTAATTAATTACTCTAAGATTCAGTTGTTTATTTGTAAAGTGGAGATTATAAGAATTATCTTCCTTGCACAGTTCTTGTTAGAATAAAATGAGAAAGATGCATAAATCCTTACCAAAATACAGGTAGACCAAATCCATATGTGTATAGACTATTATGGCCACAATTAAGTTGAGAATTTTCTCCTTAGGAATGAGAGGTTCAGTTTAACATTTAAAAATCAGTTATCTAGCAGATACAAACTATTATATATAAAATAGATAAATAACAAGGTCCTACCATATAGCACATGGAGATATATCTATATACTGAATCACTTTGCTGTACGCCAGAAGCTAACACAATACTGTAATCAATTATGCTTCAAAAAATTTTAATCAGTCATCATAACTGACCATATCAATAGAATAAGTTTATGGTAAAAATCATACAATCATCTCAATACATGCAAAAAAATCCTTTGATGAAATTTAACACCATTCACAATTTTAAAACTTTTAGCAAATATTTAGAAAGGGAAAATTCCTTAATCTGACAAAAAGTATCTAAATGAAACCACAGCAAACATCATACCCAAGAGAAAAATTTTAAGAACATTCCTCTCAGATTTCTTTTTAAAAAAATTATTTATTTATTTGGCTGTGCCAGCTCTTCGTTACAGCTCGTGGGATCTAGTTCCCTGACCAGGGACTGAACTCAGGCCCCTGCACTGGTAGTGTGAAATCCTAGTCACTGAATCCCCAGAGAAGTCCCTCCTCTGATATTTCTAATAAGACAATTGTATCTACTATCACCACTTCTAATTAACATCACACTAAGGATTCTAGCCAAAATAATAAGAAAAAATAAATAAAAGGCATAAAGATTTTAAAGGAAGAAGCAAGAGACAATGTGGTTGTGTTCACAGAAAATCTGAAATAATGCACAAATAATTTAAATGATTTGACAAATTTAGCAAACAATTGAATCATTTTTCTAAATATCAATTATAATTAAAAATGAAATATAAAATATATATAATTTATAATGGAATCAAAAATATCAAACAGCTAATAATAAATCTAAGATGAAGTGTTATAAGGCCTCTACATAGAAAACTAGGAAACATTATTCAAAGAAATTAAAGAGTGAAAATCAATAGGAGTACACCATGTTCATGGATTAGAATACTCAACACTGTAAATATACCTATTTTCCATAAATTAGAGAGAATCCATAAATTTGGATTCAGTGCAATCCAAATCCAAATCCCAGCAGGCTTTTTTGGTAGAAACTAAAAGTTAATTTAAAACTTTTTTCATGAAAACACAAAGGTAAAGAATAACCAAGATGATCTTGAAGAACAAAGTTAAAGAACTTAAACCACTGAATATCAAGACTTACTATAAAGGTAAAGTAATTAAGATAGTGTGGTATTAATAGAGACAGGGCTTCCCTGGTGGTTCAGATGGTAAAGAATCCGCCTGCAACACAGGACACCCTTGGTCAATCCCTGGAGAAGGGAATGGCTACCCACTCCAGTATTCTTGCCTGGAGAATTCCATGGACAGAGGAGCCTAGGAGGCTACAGTCCATAGGGTCACAAAGAGTCGCACACAAGCGTGTGACTCTTACTCCCTGTCTCATTAATGCAAAGGCAACTAGACCAACGGGACATAAAGATAAAGAAGAGTCCATTTCTTGCAAATCTGAGTTGATGGACTGAGGTTTTTACACACAGCACAAATACCGTAAATACCATAAGGGAACATCTAATGGACAGGCCTTGACTTTGTCATGGGGATCAGGAATGCTTCCTTGATGGAATGATAAGAAATTTGAAATCCGAAGAAAAGGCAGAGAAAGCATGTGCAAAGGGCCTGTGGGTGTAGCAGCTCTGGCCCATTCAAGAATTTGAGAGTTGATGAGGCCTGCACATGGAGCGGAGAAGAGGCAAGATGGGAGCAGTGGCCAGTGTGGTCAAAGGTCAGAATGGCCTCAAGTGCCCCCGTAAGAAGCACGGCCTCATTTCCACTTTCACAAGGCTCCTTACACCCGCTCAGACACTTGCTCCCCATGAGGCTGTGAGCGTCACATGAGTGGACACGGGCTCTGTGTCACCTTGGTGGCGATAGGAGGCGCTCAGAGATATGTGATGAGTACCTGTGATGGCAGAGCTGGGACAACAGCCAAGGCCAGTGACTCCTGTCCAGGGCTCCCCTTGGCTACTCAAGGCTTCCAACAGCTCCCCAAACTTGCCTAGAATCCGCCTCCATCCCTCTCCCCTTAAGTACAAACACAGAAACAGCTTTTGCTTTACACACAAGACCTTCTCAAGACTGTGTTGTACTCTACTTGTCCCCCAAGAAAGAGGCCACGAGGTCAGGATCCGTTTCCAGTAGCTGTCTCCCAGCTCCTGACACAGGACCCGGAACTAGGGAGGAGTCAGCATACACTTGATAACATCTTCTGACAGCTCTGTGCTCAAATCCCAGTTCACCTCTTATCACCTTGGTAAGTAACTTCAGGCCATTTAACAAGGCTTCTGAGATTCAGTGGTTTGCCGTTCCCTTCTCCAGTGGACCACATTCTGTCAGACCTCTGCACCATGACCCATCCGTCCTGGGTGGCCCCCCACGGCATGGCTCAGTCTCACTGAGTTAGACAAGGCTGTGGTCCTGTGATCACATTGGCTCGTTTTCTGTGATTATGGCTTCAGTGTGTCTGCCCTCTGATGCCCTCTCACAACACCTACCGTCTTACTTGGGTTTCTCTTACCTTGGACGTGGGGTATCTCTTCACGGCTGCTCCAGCAAAGCGCAGCCGCTGCTCCTTACCTTGGACGAGGGGTACCTCCTCAGGGCCGCCCACTCCTGACCTTGAACGTGGAGTAGCTCCTCTCGGCCCTCCTGCACCCGCGCAGCCGTCGCTCCTTGGACATGGGGTTGCTCCTCTCCTAACCAAAGCAACAGTTAGAACTGGACATGGAACAACAGACTGGTTCCAAATAGGAAAAGGAGTACGTCAAGGCTGTATATTGTCACCCTGCTTATTTAACTTATATGCAGAGTACATCATGAGAAACGCTGGTCTGGAAGAAGCACAAGCTGGAATCAAAATTGCTGGGAGAAATATCAATAACCTCAGATATGCAGATGACACCACCCTAATGGCAGAAAGTGAAGAGGAACTAAAAAGCCTCTTGATGAAAGTGAAGGAGGAGAGTGAAAAAGTTTGCTTAAAGCTCAACATTCAGAAAACTAAGATCATGGCATTTGGTCCCATCACTTCCTGGCAAATAGATGGGGAAACAGTGACAGACTTTATTTTGGGGGGCTCCAAAATCACTGCAGATGGTGATTGCAGCCATGAAATTAAAAGACGCTTACTCCTTGGGAAAAAGGTTATGACCAACCTAGACACCATATTAAAAAGCAGAGACATTACTTGGCCAACAAAGGTTCGTTTAGTCAAGGCGACAGTTTTTCCAGTAGTCATGTGTGGATGTGAGAGTTGGACTGTGAAGAAAGCTGAGCACCAAAGAATTGATGCTTTTGAACTGTGGTGTTGGAGAAGACTCTTGAGAGTCCCTTGGACAGCTAGGAGATCCAACCAGTCCATCCTAAAGGAGATCAGTCCTGGGTGTTCATTGGAAGGACTGACGTTGAAGCTGAAACTCCAATACTTTGGCCATCTCATGCAAAGAGTTGACTCATTGGAAAAGACCCTGATGCTGGGAGGGATTGGGGGCAGGAGGAGAAGGGGACAACAGAGGATGGGATGACTGGATGGCATCACCGACTCGATGGACATGGGTTTGGGTAGACTCCAGAAGTTGGTGATGGACAGGGAGGCCAGGTGTGCTGCAATTCATGGGGTCACGAAGAGTCAGACACAACTGAGCGACTGCACTGAACTGAACTGAACTGAGATTCAGCTGTTCATCTGTAAAATGGGGATGATAAGAGCTATCTCCTCCCAAGAATTCTGTGAGGAGTACATGATACAATGCATGAAAAGTGCTTAGTAAAATCTCAGTTCAGTTCAGTCCAGTCGCTCAGTCGTGTCTGACTCTTTGCGACCCCATGGACTGCAGCACGCCAGGTTTCCCTGTCCATCACCAACTCCCAGAGCTTGCTCAAACTCATGTCCACTGAGTTGGTGATGCCATCCAACCATCTCATCCTCTGTCATCCCCTTCTCCTCCCACCTTCAACCTTTCCCAGTAATCAGGGTCTTTTCCAATGAGTCAGTTCTTCGCATCAGGTGGCCAAGGTATTGGAGTTTCAGCTTCAACATCAGTCCTTCCAATGAATATTCAGGACTGATTTCCTTTAGGATGGACTGGTTGGATCTCCTAGCTGTCCAAGGGACTCTCAAGAGTCTTCTCCAACACAGTTCAAAAGCATCAATTCTTTGGTGCTCAGCTTTCTTCACAGTCCAACTCTCACATCCACACATGACTACTAGAAAAACCAAAGCTTTGACTAGATGGGCCTTTTTTGGCAAAGTAATGTCTCTACTTTTCAATATGCTGTCTAGGTTGGTCATAACTTTTCTTCCAAGGAGCAGGAGTCTTTTAATTTCATGGCTGCAGTCATCATCTGCAGTGGTTTTGGAGACCAAGAAAATAAAGTCTGTCACTGTTTCCATCATTTCCCCATCTATTTGCCAGGAAGTGATGGGACCAGATGCCATGATATTAGTTTATGAATGTTGAGTATTAAGCCAACTTTTCACTCTCCTCTTTCACTTTCATCAAGAGGCTCTTTAGTTCTTCTTTACTTTCTGTCATAAGGGTGTGATACAATGGACAAAGAAATGAATATATCTGTGAGCAATATGAATGGAGGTGCTCATAAACTTCCTTATGTATTTCTTTAATGGTTAACATTGCGCATCAGGCAAATATTGCTTTGGTCACTTTTTAAATGAGTAAAACTTACCTTCTGAATTGTCATGAGGATTAAGCAAGGCAGCTAGCACTTAGCACAGTATCTGGTTTATAGTACGGTTCAATAAATGGTGAATTTGGTTATTACCAACAATAGGCAGGATCCTTTGTCCAGGAATAGGTCTTCTCAGCATGCCAAGTCTTGCCCTGCCCATCCAGCAGGTAACTTTTTGGGGATATTCAGGTGTTTCCTGGCCGATGCAGAAAGCACCGGAGATCCTTCTCCCAACGTGGCCTGTGCCTTCTCCCCTGACTTTTCCTATAGAGCAATTATCCCTGGAGTCTTCAGCCTGCCTCCTCCCAGAATATAAAGGACACCAAACTTTAGTGGCTCCATCCAGGCTTCTGACCATCAACCCCAAATAGTAACTACAGTCCTCATGCCATATACAAGCCAGACCTAATTTCAGAGAAAGACATTGGTGTTTTTACGGGAGGCAGGCCACCAGTCTTGGAGTTGAGCAGCCAGTACCTCTGTCCCTGGGTGACAAAGGGAGCCCAGTGCAGCCAGGAGACCGAGGCCCAGGTGCCTCAACCAACAGGCTCTGTGGTTCCTGTAGACTCTGAGGCAGAGAAGAAAACTCCCAGCTTGACCCTCTGACTCCCAGCCAGGGCTAAACTTCACAGAAAGTTAATGTTGGGAAGAAGGTCCCCCCTCCTCCACTACCTCCTCGGGCTGGACCACCTCATCTCTCACCTCAACCAGGGGGATGGTCTTCTTGGTGGTTCCTCCACTTCCATTTTTAGCCCCTGTATTAGGCAGGTCAGGTTAAGCAGTGCTGCAATAACAAATGATCTCTCTATCTCAGCAACTTAAAGGAATAAAGACATATTTTGGTCACACTGCCTGTTCACTGCCAGTAAGATGCAGCTGTGATCCATGTCATCTTTAGTCTGTACCTGAGTAGATGGAACAACCTCCCTCTAGAACATTACAAGCTGTTTTGAAAGAAGAAAAAAAGACATTGCAAATCACACTATGCCTTAAAGTTTCTGCCCCCAAAATGGCACATGTCACTCCCACTCCCATTTCATTGGCCAAAGCAAATCAGAGAACCAAACTGAAAGCCAGTGAGGCAGGAAAGCCTGATCCTCCCACCAAGAAAAGTGAATGATTGAGAAGAATAATACAACCCACCCCCATACATACTACCACCCACTGTACACCAATCTGTTTTCAGTTAAGCAGTTACAGTGATCTTTAAAACATAAATCAAACCATCATCTCCTCTTCTTCAGGCCCTCCTGTGCTTAGTCGCTTAGTCATATCCGACTCCCTGCGAACCCATGGACTATAGCCCACCAGGCTCCTCTGTCCATGGGATTCTCCAGGCAAGAATACTGGAGTGGGTTGCCATGCCCTCCTCCAGGGGATCTTATCAACACAGGGATTGAACCCAGGTCTCCCACATTGCAGGCAGATTCTTTACCAGCTGAGCCACACCCTTCATCTATAGAACAAAATCCAAATTCCTGGCAGGACTGGCCCTGCCTCTCTCCCACCTCATCTTCAGTTATACTCCTTAATGCACACTTGTTCCATTGACACTGGCCTTTGAATGTGCAAGCTCTTTGCTACCACAGGGCCTTTGTACTTGCTGTTCCCTAGGTCTAGGTCAATGCTTTAATTCAATTCTTCCCAGGCCTACCTCTTCTCACTTTTTAGGGATCAAATTAGATGTCACAGAAGAGAGACTTCCTCGACCACCACATGATTCTCTCTCATAATACCCTGTTTACATCTTTCCTAACACTTAGAAAGCTGGAATTATCTTGTGTACATAATAGTATATTTTATATATTTATAATACATACTAGTATTATTGCTCATTGCCTATTTGTTCCACACACACACTGGAACCTCAGCTTCTTAGGAGTCCATGTGTCTGTCCTGTTCACCACTGTAACTTTAACTCAGTAGTTCGGCAAATGATAGAGATATGAATAAAAGAATCAGATGAAGACAGAAGGGGCAAGCCTAACCCAGATAGTCCAGCGTATGTAAGTATCATGAAACCTTCCATCCCTGAGACACGTCCCCAGGATGTCAGGGCAGGGTGGAGCCTAAGCCTCACCTCCTCCTCGTCCTTGCCCATCCACTGCAGTCCCCTCAGAACCAGAAGACAGGTTTTATGCTGCCTAAAAATTAAAGCAGAGGTAACCATTTATTGTGGAGAAGGAAATGGCAACCCACTCCAGTATTCTTGCCTGGAGAATCCCATGGACGGAGGAGCTTGGTAGGCTACAGTCCATGAGGTCGCAAAGAGTTGGACACGACTGAGCAACTTCACTTTCACTTCAACCATTTGTTGAGCTGTTACTCCAGACTGGGTTCTGCAGTCTGCACCCTCTCAGCAGCATCTTGAGTGTTTTCTGCAAGCCTGTGAGGTGGCTGCTACGATCCTTGATTTACAGATAAGGAAGCTGAGGCTCAGTGCAGTTGACAGATTTGCAGCTCCAGCTATGCAGCTCACGGTGGAGAAGCTGGGATATGGACCCAGGACTGACTCCAAGCAAGGCCTGGACAGGACTTCTGTGCCACCTGAAAGTTTAGGAAGAAGGCACTCTCTTGACACCTACAGTGGTAGAATCCTGGCCCGCAAAGGGGCCCGTGTCTTACTCCCTGAAATCTGTGACATGCAAAGGGACTTGAAGGCTGTGATTAGGTTAAGGGTTTGACATGGAGGAGTCTCCTGGGTTACCCCTTACGACTCCTTTGAGACCACATGGATGACCATCTGGCAGAAGTGTCAGAGTCACAGAAAGGGCTAGAAGACGCTGGCTGATGGCTTTAAACATGGAGGAAAGAGGTCACGAGCCAAAGATTATGAGTGGCCTCTAAAAGCTGGACAAAGCAAGGAAATGGATTCTCCCTCCAGAGGGAATACAACAGACCAACACCTCGACCTTAGTCCACGGACACTTCTGATCTACAGAACTGCAAGACAACAGTTTTGTGTTGTTTAAAGCCAGTAAGAGAGCGGTCATTTGACACAACCTCTCACTGCACTGAGCACATGTCCCGCCTCCCCCGTCTCCCCAGCTGAACTGTTGATTCTCTTATGGCAAGGGTGGGGTATACAGGAGGCATTCAGTAATGACTCAGAGAGTATAGTTCAGTGGCAGGCAGGAGCGAGAAGGATTCATGAGAGTCCAAGAGGAGGGGAAGCAGGGACCGTTGGTGAAACGAGACAGGTTGTGGGGGAGGCAGGTGGGATGCTGGCTGGAGAAGCCCCAAACACCAGCCCCTGCAGCACGGCACAGACCTAAATTCCACTGCTGGAAGGATCCACCAAGCCAGGACAATCACTCCCAGTTTACACATGCAAAGGCCGAGACCCAGAGAGAGGAAATGACTTGACTAAGACCTCTAAGCAAGATGGTGGCCAAGATGGAATTAGGAATTAGATCACTGACCCCTGTCAATCTTGTTCCCATGCCTCTGGCCAGCCCTGCTCCACCTTGGATGCTAAAGATGTCCCTCATCTAGGGGCCTGGAGTGGCAGATTACTGACAGGCCAGAGGCTGGGGACCAGGTACAAGTAGGATAGGGGAGAGCTGTGGAGAGGACCAAGGCATGCTCCTTACCCAAGAGCTCTGCCAATCTGTTCTCTGGGAATCAGAAACGCAGGTTCTAGGCTCAGCTCTGCCACTTTGTGATTTCCAGCAAGCTTCTCTCCTCTTTGAGCCTCAGTGTCTCCATCAAGGGAGTGAACCTAACCTCTGAGACCTTTACTGGCTCTTGTGGGGTTTGATCTGCCGTCAAGCCTGCCTTGCCGTTAGCCCCTGTGCCCCCGACTCCAGTTGGGGCCCCTTGGCTTCTCAGCAAGTTCACATCCTCTCCAGACTCTGCCCAGCCCCCACCCAGGGCTCAATAATAGGAGTTTCTCACCCTCCTGGCCTTTACTCCTCCCCTCCTCCTTTTCTCCCAGCATAGTTGAATTTGCAAGCTACTCTGCTCTGGGGTCTTAGCCCCAGAGAAAAAGAAGAGGGGCTCAGATTATTACATGGGACAAAAAGGCATCCAATCCCATGTCTGAGTCTCTCCTGTTCCCAGCTTCCCATCCCTGGGCCTTCCCGACCCTCCTTTTAAACCTACTATGACCACTTCTTGCCTACACCCCAGACTTCGGTCCCTGTGCCATGAATAGCTGGACTTTCTCCTCAGGCTTCAAAAGCCTTCAAACTCCTCCCAACCCCAATATCCTGGTATCCCCAGATACCAGGTCCAGCTCCCCAAACCTCTTGGATTCCATCCATGGAAAGGGAAAGTGAAAGTTGCTCAGTCGTGTCCGACTCTTTGCAACCCCCTGGACTATAAAGTCCATGGAATTCTCCAAGGCAGAATACTGGAGTGGGTAGACTTTCCCTTCTCCAGGGGATCTTCCCAACCCAGGGATCGAACCCAGGTCTTCCACATTGGGAGCGGATTCTTTACTAACTGAGATATGAGGGAAGCCCATCCATGGAGAGGCTTACAAGAGAGTGAATCCTAGCATGAAAATCAATGCGCAGAGAGCGTCGGCAATCGCCTGGAGGACACACAGCAAAGGCACTGAGTCCCCATATGCAGTTTCTTCACCTGGAACTGCTCCCCAGCACCCCTACCACTGCCCATCAACCCCCTGCAACAGCCTGAAGGGCAGGGAGAGCAGCCAGCCCCGTGACCGATGGCCAAGCCCACAGCGATGCTATTCTTTCCTCGAGTGAGCTCCACCCACCCTGAGCCCGATTTAGCTGTTTAATGCAGCCGGACCTGCTCTGCCCCTGCCTCTGAGATTAGCTCTGGAACGGGGCTTTGAATGCCTGCCCAGAGATACTCAGCTTAAAACACCGGGAACCAGAAAAAAAAAAATCGACCACATTTAATGGAGCCGTTAGCGGGCGGGTCTGGGCCGTCCATTATGCAGCCCTGCCAGCCCAGGGAGCCCAGCCACGTGGCCGCCTGACCACAGCATTAAGGCGACATTAGCCACAAGCCAGGCTCGGGGGGGAGGGAGGAGCTGCCAGAGCCCAGGCCTGGGCCCTGTCCCTCCCGCCCCCCAAGACACAGGGCCCCAGGGATTCTTGGTGCCACTCAACAGGCAGCAGGGAAGGAGGCCTCGCTGGATAAATCAACTCCTTCTGATCTTCCCTGGTGGCTGAGACAGTACAGAATCCACCTGCAATGCAGGAGACCCGGTTTGATCCCCGGGTCGAGAATACTTCTTGCAGAAGGGAATGGTTACCCACTCCAGTATTCTTGCCTGGAGAATCCCATGGACAGAGGAGCCTGGCGGACTACAGTCCATGGAGTCGCAAAGAGTTGGACACGACTAAGCCACTTGCACACACTCATTCACTCTGATCGCAGGACCCCCATGCTGGAACAGCCCTGAGCATGCCCTTCAAGGCCTAGGATACCCAGAAGTACTGCCGGTCTGAGCTCCATTGTGGTGAAAGAGACGGTATCAGCGAGGCGTCCCGGGGTGCCCTGTCCCCCAAAGGGTGCCCTGACTCCAGCCTGACATGTCCCCATGGCTGCTGCTCTCCTTTCATGGTTTAAAAATTGCCTTCATTAACATCCACGCTGCTCTCGGACACTATCCCCCAAAATGTGATCCAGGAAACCTCAGTCTCTCAAGATGCTCCATAGAAGACAGAAAAGTGAGAGAAGATTCAGCAGTCAAGTAAGTTTGGTAAGTACTGCAAATGCCAGTTCCCTTCCGGAAGAGCTACAAGGCTAGCAAATGCTCTGAGAAGTCCTGTGATACAGTTTGATTTTATTTCAACCCTTTCCCAGACTGATAACAGAAGCCTCCCCCTTTATCTTGGCAGAATCCCCGTTAATACACTGAAGGCCTAGTGTTCCAGGGAACACTCGTTGGAAAATGACACTTTTCTCCTTCTTCAAGCCCCAGCTGTGTGGCCTCCAATTATGAGGCTGTTCAAAGCCTGTGTGAAGAGAGTGAGGAGATGCTGACCTTCAATTACAGGTGGATGCAAAAGCCAGAGTCACGAGGTGGGAGCTGAGAGCCATCTCTCCTGGAAGGAGAGCCAAGGTCACATGGCAAGAAGAACACGTGGGGTACCTTCCCTCCCCCACCCCATCCTACTCTGAGAGCGGGGGGACTCAGCCCTGGAAGGAAGGGCTTGCCCTTGACAGAGCTACTTCACACTCACGCCCAGGCTCCCAGGAGATTTCTTCTGCAGATTCATGGGCCACCCAGTGTCCTGGCAGGAGCCCCAAGCGAGAAAACAGGAGAACTGCATTCTGCTCCTGCTTTTCCTGACGGTCCGCTGTGTGACCCAGGGAAGGTCTCTGAGCTCTCTGTGCTGGTGGCCGCAGATCTGAGCCCAAGTGACCCTCTGCGCGGACACACAGCTCATGCCACTGCCCTCCCCCCGCCGCCCAGGAACACTGGGCTCTTTGCATACAGTGCCCTGAGATCCCACAGCCCAGGCTTGTCAAGCTCCCTCTCTGCATCGATCTCATGCCTGGAGCTGGGGCCTCAGCCTACCCCCTTCCTCAAAGCCATGTTATCTTAACTGTAAGCGGATCTGGAGCACCGGTTGCTACAGTCTTCAATGAAGAAAAGCAGTTTGGTAAACATGGATCTCCCAGATGTGAGAGAAAGAACGCAGATGGGACATCAAAGCTCCTTTTATGTGAACTTCCAGGGCCACGGAACTCATACAGTGTGACAGATGTATTTTCCAAACATGACCACCATGGCAACCTTCATCCACATGGTCTTTTAACATGGTGACAACCACCCTCTCTGCTCTTTCCCTTGATCTGGGTGGGCCTGAGATAACAGTGTGAGTGATACTCTGTGACTTCTAGGTCGGGACAGGCAACACGGCTTCCACATGCCCCCTTGGGACCCTCCTTCTTAAAACTCAGACGCCAAGCACTGAGGAAGCCCAGGCCATGTTGGGGAGAGCACGGGGTAGGGCAGCCCAGGCAACTGGTCCAGCTGAGGTCCTAGGGGATGCCAGCATCAGCCATGAGACCTGACACTGACGGAAGCCCTCGGGACGACTCCCACCCTAGCCACACTCTGAGCATACCAGCATGAACACCAAAGCACGAACTGCCTCCCTGCGCCTGGGCAACTCTCAGAACCAAAAGGTCATTGAAAAGTGCCATGGCCTTAAGTCACTGGATTTGGGATATTTTATCACCAGTGATTTACAACCAGAACATGTGGTAAGTAGCTTCCTTCATACCACCCACACAGGGGTGAGGAGGGCCCGCCACACCCTGGCCCTCCCTTCTGTCCTCTGCGGAACCAGGCCTCTATCGCCTGATGATGGTGATCCACACCAACCAGCTCAGACATTACAGAGTCCGTGCCCTGACCACCTACTGCTTGCCAGAGTCTGATGTCCACTCCTGTCTATACCACTCATGCCAGCTAGATATCTTGAGCTGTGCTTTATGGATGAGGAAACAGAAGCTCAGATAGGTTGAGTGACCTATCCAAGGCTGCAGAGCCACTGTAGGGAAGTCCAGGATTTGAGGCCGATCTGATTGGTGACCCTCCTCTCAGCTGCCTCCTCTCGTGTCTCGGTCTCTCTCTCTGTCTCCTAGAGTGGCCTGAGCAGAATGGTCCATGGAGAGCCACCAGGCCTAGGTCCCATCCTGACTCTGCCTCTCATTAGCTGTGTCCCTCTGAGCAGCTTTCTTTACCTCTCTGAGCCTCAGATTCCTCATCTGTAAAATGGGCTACTGATGCTTCGATGATAACAGGCGTGAAGATGTGATCATGTCTTCTTTCAAAGGAGGAAGTTCAGTGACCAAGGTCAGCCTGACACTTTGTTAAAGATCTGGCCAGTGGTCTGGACCCCAGACAAGATCGGGGACCACAACCTCAGCCCCCATGCCCCCCGACCAGCCCAGCCCCAGCCTCTCAGCATGGAGCCCTCTCGCCAGGTGTGGAAAACCTCCACCAGGCAGCTGTTCACCTCTGGCTAAGCTGGCTCCACTGGACACAACTGTCGGTGGCTCCTGGAGGAGAAACTGCAGTGCCTTCCTCCTGGTCAATTTACTTCAACAAATATTTACCAGCAACCAGCCATGCTGTCTTTTCCAGCCACCCCTCCAGGTCCCATTTCTGCCTTCTCTGCCCTATGCTGGGCCCAAGACGCTGACTCACAGCGGGGCATCAACACACGCCTGAGCCCTGTGGCTGCCCCCTGGGAGCCAGAGGAAGGAAGGAGAGAGGAGAACAGAGACAGACTCGCATCATCTCAGGCTGATAAAACTGGAAGGAGGCTTGGAGTTGGAACCCACCTCCTCAAGTGAGGATTCCAGGGCCCAGAGAGGAACGGGGACATGACCAAGCTCACACAGCGAGTAGGTGGCTAGTTCTGTCTAGTCTACATATGTGGGTGGGGAGTACCGAGGGGCAGCAAGAAAGATGTGGGTTTGACCCACCTATGTGCTGAAGAGCAGCTCCCCCTGCATTTCAAGGGCCCCCTCTCCAGCCACTCCATACTCTTTAACAAGGACTCAGACCAAACCCCTGCCCCTGTTCTAACCCCAGGCTGATATTCGGGTTAAACCTCAGTCATCAGATATGACAATGGTATTTGGAGTCTAAACTCTAGAGCTGGTCAGCCTAGTTCAAGTCCTGACTCTGTTGCAGACTGCATGAGCTTGGGCATGCCACTAAGCCCTCTGTGCCTCAATTCCCTCATCTGTAAAAAGGGATAATAACAGTGCCCGCCTGACGGGACTCGGTGGGGATTAAATGAGATAATACTTTTTAAATTCCACAGTAGTTCCAACAAATGTCAGTTGTTCCTAAGACCCACTCCCACTCCCAGATCACAGATAAACAGGCATTTTCAAATTGGAAAAGCTTTGGGGTCTTATTTTGCTCTGCTATAATAAAATATCACAGACGGGGTGGCTTCTAAGCAACAGAAATGTATTTCTCAAGGTTCCTGAGGCTGAAAAGTCCAAGATCAAGGTATCCGCATGATTGTGTTCTAGAGCAGACCCTCTTCCTGGTTCATGGCAGTGCCTGCTTGCTGCATCCTCACACAGTAGAAGGGACCAGGGGTCACTCTGAAGCCTCTTTTAGAAGAGCGCTCATCCCATTCATGAGGACTCCACGCTCATACTTCAATCCCAAGCCCCACCTTCTAGACCATTGTCTTTGGGGGCGGGCTAGGATTTCAACACGTGAACTTGAGGGAGAAGGCAACATTCCGTCCGTGGCATGGCCCATCCAGTTCACTCTGTCAGGACAGATGAGAAAACTGCACTCTTCTCCTGGCCGCCTCCCAGCTCCCTGCCCAACATGTGCGCTTGATGTGTGGTTGGTGGAGGAAGGAGGGGTTCTGCTTCCTGGCCCCCACTCCTATCTCTTGGCTGGAGTCACCTCCTGAGACAGCCTTAGCAACTGCTAGAAACTCCTGCAGCCTAGAGCTCAGGATTTGGGCCAGATTCCTCCCCATTCCCATCTGCTTCCCATGCCCGCAACCAGCCCGCGTGACTATAGCCCAGTGCCTTCATGCCTCTATCCTGCATTCACTTGCTGAGCTTCTAGCATATGCAGACCCCGCACTGGGCACCAAGGAGGCCTCGGAGAGCAGAGCGTGAAGAGCAGACAGACAAGGAAACAGATGGGTGTAACCCCCCCAAGATCAGCACTAGAATATGATCCCCTGGGGTGCTGAGGAAGTACCTGACCCAGCAGAGGAGGGCATGGGGACCGGAGGGGTGCGGGACCAGGAGAGTGGGTCAGAGGTCCCTAGAGGAGAAGGTGGTTACCCTAAGATGTAAAAGATGACTTGGATGTAACAGATTCTTTTAGTCGACAAACGTTAATTGAGCACATACTATGAGCCGAGCGCTGCTCCAGGCACTGTGGAAGTTGCAGTGAACAGACAGGATGAGGTTCCTGGAGGCTGACATTCCAGGACGGGGGAGACTTTGATGACCCTGCAGGTCGAAAATGTCAGACAGCACAGGAAGAAAGATGAAGCAAGGGCACGCACGGTGGATGGTGGAAGGGAATGGGGAGTATGGGCAGAGGCTGGTTGGAAAAAAACGTCTTGGGAAGTGAGGAGGAGTCGCGTGGGGATCTAGAGAAGGGTGTCCCAGGCAGAGGGAACGAACCAGGGCAAAGGCCTGGTGTGAGAGGGGCATGGTCCCCGGCGGGCATTGCTGGACTTGGTCTAGTTGAAGCCTGGGGTGCAGTGCTGAGGGGCTGAGGCAGGAGATGCAGAGGACTTTGCAGGCAAGAAGAGGACTCTGGGTTCCCTCCCGGGGACCTGGGGAGCTGCTGGAAGGTGGAGCGAATGCGCATGCTCAGCTCCTTCATGCCAAACAGCCGTCCTTGCAGCGAAGTCCTTGCTTATCCACCCTCCAGTGTCTCACCACCACGCTGGCCTGAGCCTACACGGGCCCCTTGGAGACCAAGCGTCCCCGCAACACCCCGCGCCCCCAGCCAAGCCTGAACAGCTCTGAGAGGCACACAGGAGAGAGCCAGGCGCCAGCCCCCAGGCCAGGGTCAGCCCCTCCAGGGGGGCGAGCGGACTGGCCCTGAGGTCTGGGGTGATGATGCCGCGCCCCGCCCGCCCAGCAGAGCTGACAGAGGCCGGAGCCCTGGGGCCTCTTCTGACCCTGCCGCCTCCCTGTGTGATGTGGGGCGAGCCTTTCCTCGCCGTGGGCCTCAGTGTCCCCTCAGAACCCCGCCAGCCTTTCGGAGCCGCAGCTGTTATCTCAGGGGCGGAAGTGCCTTCTGGGGTTAGCATCTCCAAGCGCCCCCCTCCTCAGAGCCTCTAGAAGCAACGCTGACCCCAGGGAGGCCCGGGGCCTCTTTTAAAGAGCCGCACTCCGGAGACCAGCGTCTCCCCGAGGCCGCCAGACCCCAACTCTCTGCTCCCTGCCGGCCGCCCTGCTCCCCGCGGGCTCCAGCTGCCAGGAGGCGGTGGAGGGGTTTGGAGGGGGAATGTGCTAATTCCACTGGAGGCCCAACCCCACACTCATTTATTTCAGACATGACCTTTGATTTCTCGGGTAGAGTGTAAATTACATGTCGCCAGCATAAAATATTAAATCCAATTTATACTTAATTATTGATGCTATTATGTATTCTATAGTAATGGCATCAGAATCGCAGGCCCCCGTCCGTGCCCAAGTAAATAGCTTTTTTGCATTAGAGCCTCCTTGAGGTAAGAAATCTTGCTCCATCCCTTCTTAACCGTATGATTGATGATTATGGGGAAGTTCGTAAATAGTCTTCCAGAAATATTTCTCGGGTGCGTCCGCAGCTCCGAAGGAAGGCGGGGGCCGCGCTAATGATTGGGGGCGGCCGGGCGGATGCACCGCCATTTAGAGCCGGTGGGTTGAGGGTTGGCGAGATGGGGACGGTTTAAGCGAAGCCGTGCTGAGTGGTTTAAAAGAGAGAGAAGGAGAACCACAGCGGTTTTCTGAAGGCTTTAAGTCACATGTAATCTTCACATGGACACTGGGGTTTTGTTTTTTTATTGAAACATTAATAATTCCGGTTTCTTGTAAAATATTCATGGTTCCTGTTGCTGCCTTCAAACCCACCCTCGGACGCCGCTTTTAATTTCCAACTCAGTCCGTGCAGGCCTCTGCTGTCGACCACCCAAAGCTCCCCTGCAATTCATTAAGTGGAGGGATCGGTGGCCATCGGGTGGTCAGAAAAATCGAGCTCAGGGTTTCTCTGCAGCTGCTGATCGCAAGCCAGAGCGGCCCCAGGGTGGGCAAGGCTGCCGCTGGGCAGATGGGGCGAGCACTGTGGCCCGGAGCATCTTCCCAGCCCAGTGGATGTTGGAGATGCTGGCTGAGTAGTACTGGATTGCTGGAGGCAGCCTGGTGGGGTCGACAGAGGCAGGATGTCGGAGACACAGGGAATGAGGAGGAAAGGAAGAGCAGGGTCGACGGTAACGGTACAGGGTGGGGGACAGCCAGCAGTAACAAATGCAGGCTCTGGGGATAGGAGGCCAGGGTTCGAGCCCCAGCTCTGCCTCCAATTAGCAGTGCAAACTTGATGAGTGAACTCACCTCTCTGAGCCTTAAGAATGGGCCCTGAGGACAGGCAGTGTGGGCTGTCCAGCACATTACCCCTTCCTGGAAGATGGCAGCAGGGCCAGCTATGGTGGTTGGTTGGCCAGTGCCTCAGGGAGGGCCCTTGGGTGGCATAACTTGGAGAGGTCTTAAGAGACCTACAAGTTCAACCCTTCTTTGAACAGAAGAGAGGCAAGGCCCAGAGAGGGGAAGTGACTTGCTCACAGTCTCTTGTCCCTCCTTGGGAGTAGGATTCAACACTGTGCCCAAACCTGAGCTCTGAAATTCAGTGTCTTTAAAAACAGTCAGTGATTTAGGGATCACAATTGCCTGAGTTTATCCACAGAGCCCTGCCCCATCCCTAGCCTCCGCCACCACAAAGAGCCATGATTAAAAGGTTCGACTGTCGTTGCAGCTGGGGTCCTGTCCCCACACCTCCCATCAGGGTCCTTCCATCCACCGAGATAGACTATTTCTGCTCAGAAATGCCCTCCCGTTTCCCTGGGCTCAGCTAAGAGTGCAGCTCACTCAAGGCCAGTTGAATCTCAGGTCAGTTCTGGAAGTGAACTCAACCATCCGTTTCCTCTGCTCCCTGGCATTGTGAGTGAGGAAACTGAGGCCTGGAGAGGTTAAGTGGCTTGCCCAAAGTTGCACAGACACAAACAGAACTCCAGCCCCTCAACCCTTTAACCTACAGAGGGATATCCATGTTGATTCCTCCTGTGAAAGTGTGGAGAGGGGAGAATAGCCCCAAGACTTCAAGCAGGAGTGACCCTAGGGTCTCACACACCTGGGGAGGTGGACCCCCACCTGCTCCAGCCATTGGTGGTCCATTACCTGCAGTTTCTTTCAAGCCAGATCCATCTCTCCATGTATCTGTCCATAATCAGAAATGTGTCCGTGCACAGCTGGACACACTCAGATTCAAGTGTTCAGAGGGTCTGTGCCCACATGCAATAAACAAACAGCCTACAGCCCCCCTCTTGAGTGTCAGCACAGAGGGCCAGGAAGTACCAGCGTCCTGAGAGTGGCAGGACCTCCTCAGTTCTCCAGGAAACAGGCAGAGACCTTGACTGGCCCACCTGGCCCAGGGACAGAGGAGTGAACACCCGTGTCAGCCACAAAGCCAGTGATGCAGTGGGGACTGTCTGAAGCAAAAATTTCCCAGGATCTCTGCTGGCTCTGGAGATAATTTTTCCCACCTTGGTCCTAAATTCAAATATAACTTATTATTAGTCATACAGAAAACAAAACTCTATGCCTGACTCTTTGTGGCCCCATGGACTGCAGCCCACTAGGCTCCTCTGTCCATGGAATTCTCCAGGCAAGCATACTGGTGTGGGCAGCCGTTCCCTTCTGCGGAGGATATTCCTGACCCAGGGTTCAAACCCGGGTCATTGTAGGTGGATTCTTTACTGTTTGAGACATCAGGGAAAAGGAAAGTGAAAGAAAGTGAAGTTGCTCAGTCATGTCCGACTCTTTGCAACCCCGTGGACTGTAGCCTACCAGGCTCCTCCGTCCATGGGATTCTCCAGGCAAGAGTACTGGAGTGGGTTACCATTTCCTTCTCCAGGGGATCTTCCCGACCCAGGGATCGAACCCCGGTCTCCTGCATTGGAGGCAGACACTTTAACCTCTGAGCCACCATCAGGGAAGCCCCCATCAGAGACGGATTAGAACAGAATAGAAAGATTCTTCCATTATTTTGTGTGTGAAGTCAGCTTCAACTTTGCTTTAGGGTTTTTTCCTTCATATGAGACAGTAACAGAACATCCCCTCCCTCCTGCTTAGCTTACAGGCAGCTGCAGCATCAGTCTTTCACAACGAAGCACATTGCAAAGGATGACGAGGCTGGTCTCATTCTCTCTCGGTGCTTCAGTTTATCTTCTGGGCCTGGGTGACCCCCACCCCAGATGGCCTGTGGCCTTCAGACTCTAAGGGCACCCACGTGAGCTTCTTGGTTTCTCCTTAATTCTCCAAGGTGAAAATTCAAAAAGCCGTATGCTTGCCATGGAGTCAGCCAGCAGGACTTGATCCTTGAGGAAGTAGACCCCAGACATGCTGGGATCTCACCCGGGGCCCCCGCTGTGGCCCAGAGTCGTTTAAGAGCCCTGGCAGATCTCAGGTCTGAGATCTACTTCAGGTTTCGCTGGTCACCAGGTGTGTGACCTTCAGCTAGTTGTTTCTCCTCTCCAGGCCTCAGTTACTGCCCTGGGAGCTTATTTTAAAAATAGGGATTCTGTCCCCCCACCTCCACCCCTAGAGAGATGCTGAGTGTATAAGTCTGAAAGGGAGTAGCCTCCAACCCACCAGCCCCAGGGTTCACTTTGATCAGAGGGAATAGACTGTATCGAAGAATTTGATCCAAGGTAAAGAAAATTTTCATGTAATGGATGGAGACCAGGAGAAAGTGGCTCTGTACAGAGGAGGCTCAGGGCCCACCTGCTCTGCAAAGGAGAGGACCTAGAACTTGGGACCATTGGTTAGTAACTGGGAAGGGGAGAGAGAAACAGAGGAGACTGTTTCTTTGGGAGTTAAAGGAAGGATACTGCCACCAAAAAAACCTCTGCTGGTAGGGTGTGGCCAAGACATTTCTAGAAACGTGATGTCTGGCATTGATTTCGAGACTTGTCCCTGTTCTTTGCTGAATTTACCCCCTGCTGTGCCCCAACCTTCAGGAAATACCTACTACACACAGAAATCTTGTGCTAGGGTGCCTCACAAAGATGAAGGCAGAGGCCTGGTGTCCAGTGTGGGGCAAAGAGGCTGACAAGAGAAGAGTCAGGAGCAGGAAGCCAAAGATGAGGGTCAGGAGTAGGTGGTAGCAGGGATGTCTAAGTCCACAGCACAGATGATGCTAGATAAATGAGATAAAATGACTTGTTTGCTAAATGTACCAGAGGATGGAGATCTTCAGAAAGGAAGAAGGGAAACATTTGGTGTATCAGTTAAGACTGGCTTTGACTGCATATTGAAAAACCCAGTAACAGTGACTTAAATAAAGGTTTATTTTTCATGTAAGTCAGGAAGAGCTGGAGTAGGTGTGGTAGCTCCACAATGATCTTAGTATCTCTGGATCATTCTCTTTCTTCCCCACTTTCCATAGCACGTGGCATCCTCATGGTTTGCTAATGTTCCAAAATGGTTGCTGGTGCTCCACCCATCAGGTGTGCATTCCAAATGCAAGTGAAGAAGGAGGGGGAAAGGTAAAATGGCATATGCCAGGTGCCTGAACCCCATTTAAGAGCTTTCCCAAAAGTGCCACGCAACAACTTCCATTTGGCCACAAATCTAGTCACATGGTCACATCTAGCTGCAGACAGACTGGAAAATGTGATCTTTTAATGACACAGGGATGCCCTGAGTAAAACTGGGGTTCTGTTACTAAAGAAGGAGTAAACAGTTGAGAGAGTAGCATTGAAAGATATACATCACCATGTGTAAAATAGATACCTAGAGGGAAGTTGATGCTTGATACAGGGAGCTCAGCCTGGTGCTCTGTGACAACCTAGAGGGGTGGGTGGTGGGGAGTGGGAAAGAGGTTCAAGAGGAAGGGGATATATGTATACTTATGAATGATTCGCATTGTACGGCAGCAGTGAACACAACATTATAAAGCAATTATCTTCCAGTTAAAAAAATTTTTTTAAAGAAGAAGGTGTAGGCAACCCATGGTCTCTGGCATGAATGAGTTCCACTTAAGTAAGCAAAAACTTGCTTCTCTCTAACTTCTACCTGTGAGTCTTGGTTCTGCCATTTGTAACATCATCTGTAAGTATAGAGCCTATCTTCTAAATGACAGACTTCCTCTGAACCTCCTCTTTTCCAGGTTAACTATCCTCAGGTTCTTCAACCACTTTTCAGGACACAGGCTGACATAAGCCCCCAAAACTTCCTTTCACTGATCCCACAGATAGTCAACATGCACCTGCTCCCTGCCCTCCACACATAGTAACGTATGTGACAGACACTGGGGCTTTCAGTTGGGATGGTCGAGGAACCTGTCCTGACCAGGGAGATTATATCTTAACACAGAAGGAGGATGTCCAGAGTCAAATCCTCCCTGGAGAAGTGATGTTTAAGTTGAGTCCTAGGAATGAGGAAGAGTTGCCTGGGAAACCAGGGAGGGAATGAGTATTCCAAGTGGAAGGAGCAAACAGGGATGAAGGCACAGAGCTACCAGATGTGAGCAGAAGACTCAGGGCAGTTCAAGGAAGTAACACAAACTGGGGAATGGCGAGAGCTTCAAGATCCAGGAAGAGAGGGCTCATGGTGAGGCGTACCCATCAGGCATAATCTTCGGGGAGGTTCCTCAGTCATGCTCCATCTGCTCTGGCCACCACCTAGCCTGCTCATCAGATCAAAGGGAAATAAGTCAGCAAGGCAAAATTTTTCTCCCAGCAGTTGCAATTTTCAGCATATGTTCACTGGTCTGTCCTAGAGTATTACAACAGTGCAAGGCAGGGCCTCCCGGTGGGTCAGTGATCTCCCTGAATCTGCCTGTTTCTCTTTTTTGAAAATGATACAAAAGCCCTCACATCCCCAGTGCTAGTCTTGCCACACCTCCTCAGTTACCATTCCTCAGGGGTGACAATGGCTGTCACTCTGTGGTTCTGAAAGATATGGATTCATGTAAGAAAGCCTAGTATTGTCCTGAAGGGTCCTTAGACTGCCATTTCTTTTTAACCATTTTTGGTCTTTACATTGTCAAGAAACCATGTAGAGAAAAATCAGTGTAGTGTGGGTCAAGCCCCAACAGGGTGTAGACAGCAGCCAAATTACTTCCTTCTTCCTGTAAGGTTTCTGCTGACATCTTAGCCCAGAGCAGACTTGAAGAAAGTTCCCCACAAGCTCACCAGAGAGCCCACCCCCATCCCTCACCAGGAACCTTGCCTAATGCTGGACCATGGGCTCTTTCTGTAGGAAAGATGATAGAGTCTTTCGTCTCTAGAAGAAAGAGAGGAATAGCATCACCTCTTAGGAAAGGCAGCAGGAGACCATCCACAGAGCATGCTGGAAAACAGACCAGGAAGGAAATATGTTCTGAGCCTCACCGCTAACACGGCCCCAGTCATTTCCACCTTGGGAGGATAATCATATTAAAAAGTGGGGGGGATGCCAACAAAAAGTTACAAATATTAAAGTCTGTTTAAAATATTTACATATAGTGAACTCAACGCCCTAAAAATTATACTGCAATTTGTGGAATTTCCAAGATTGCCCCCAGATGTACTTTAATACATATGAATGTGTAGCTTGCTCCATCCGTGAGGTGCAGAAATGGGGAATGGGCTCTGTGTAGTCCAGGGTCCCGTAAGATAGGTGAGTAGTCTCATTTGAGGAGGAAGTCAAAATGTGTATTTGAGGCACTTTGATAATGGGATTCTTTCCAAATATCTGGAAGTAAGACCACCCCTTAGATCAGTCGTTCTAAATGATTTTGCCCCATTCCCACAGAGGACATTTGGCAATGTCTAAAGACAGCTTTAACGGCCGTGACTGTGGGGGTTGCTAGTAGGCAGAGGCCAGGGTGGCCGCTAAACATCCCACAGGGTAGAGGATGGCGCCCACAACAGAATTGCCAACCCAAAATGTCAAAAGTGCCAACGTTGAGAAACTCTGCTCTTGTGTGCAGCTATTCTAGACCCTCTCTGCCAAAACCTAAAACAAGCCTGGATAAAAGCCACAAGGAAGGAAGAATTTGGAGGCTGAGTCCCAGCATATTAGAGAGCCTTGGTGAAAAACTTGAACTTCCTCAGCTCTGCCTTAACAAGGTATAAAACCAAATTCACACAAGTTTAAGATAACAGGCCAATTATTGAACTACCTACAGTTCAGTTCAGTCGCTCAGTCGTGTTCAACTCTTTGTGACCCGTGGACTGCAACGCACCAGGCCTCCCTGTCCATCACCTACTCCCAGAGCTTGCTCAAATTCAAGTCCATCAAGTTGGTGATGCCATCCAACCATCTCATCCTCTGTCATCCCCTTCTCCTCCTGCCTTCAATCTTTCCCAGCATCAGGGTCTTTTCCAGTGAATCGGTTCTTCACATCAGGTGGCCAAAGTATTGGAGTTTCAGCTTCAACATTAGTCCTTCCAATGAATATTCAGGACTGATTTTCTTTAGGATGGACTGGTTGGATCTTGTTGCAGTCCAAGGGACTCTCAAGAGTCTTCTCCAACACCGCAGTTCAAAAGCATCAATTCTTCGGTGCTCAGCTTTCTTTATAGTCCAACTCTCACATCTATACATGACTACTGGAAAAACCATAGCTTTGACTAGACGGACCCTTGTTGGTAAAGTAATGTCTCTGCTTTTAAATATGCTGTCTAAGTTTGTCATAGCTCTTCTTCCAAGGGGCAAGTGTCTTTTAATTTCATGGTTGCAGTCACCATCTGCAATGATTTTGGGGCCCCCAAAAATAAAATCTGTCACTGTTTCCATTGTTTCCCCATCTATTTGCCGTGAAGTGATGGGACCAGATGCCATGATCTTAGTTTTCTGAATGTTGATTGAACTACCTAATTGGACACAAATCAACAACATTCAGAGGAAGATAAAAGAATGCAGATTCTCTACAAAGAACAATCCATTGTAAAAAAAAAAAAAAAGTGAACAATTTGTAGTTAAAAAAATGATCAGATGTGCAAAGTAGCAGGAAAATGAAACCCAAACTCAGCAGAGGGATTGAAACTAACTTTAAAAGACTCAAATAGAAGTTCTACAACTGAAAAGTACAATAATGGAAATGAAAATTTTGCTAGACGGGCTTCACATTAGATTGGAGATGGAAGAAGAAAGGGTCAGTGAACTTGAAGATGGATCAACAGAAATTACCCAATATAAAGAACAGAGAGATAAAAAGATTGGAGAAAAGTGAATAGAACCTCAGGGACCTTTGGGAAAATAATGAACTACCTAATGTATGTGTAACTGGGGTCCCAGGAGAAGAAATTAGCAAGAGTAGGGCAGAAAATAGTGTTAGGACATAATGCTGAGATTTCTGAAATTTGAAGAATTGTACGCAAGGTCCCACAGAGAAGATCTGGAACTGGAATCAGGTTCTGTTACCTTGAAGGGTGGCCTGTGTTCTCTGCTACACGCCCCAGAGGGGACCACCAAGGTCCCATCCTAGCGCCAAATCTAGTGATCCTCTGAGCCTCTTGGTGAAAGAGGCAGGCCAGGGGGATAAGCTAGGCCAATGTAGGCTTGACACACCATGTCTGCCACCAGGGGACCCACGAAGACAGTGAAGGATAGACAAGCCAAGGTCAGATGCCACAGCTGGGTTCCTCCAAAAGAAACTAACAGATCCAGTAAGATCAGAGCCCAGGGCTTCCTGGGGATAGTCTTCTGTCTTACAGCATTCTTAATAGGGGACTCCTTATTGCAGCTCTTGAAGAAATGAGCTGGGCAGAATTCTGCCCAGGATTTTTCCTGGGCAGAATTCTCTGAGCACCAACACTTTCCAAGGCTGACAGAGCAGAGTCTGCCAGGAAGCCCACAGTCACCAGAAGCAGGCAGAGCTGGCTCTGGCCTCTGCTGAAGAGAAAACCTCCTCCATGAGGGCAGCTGGACAAGTCTAAAGTATTCTCCCCCACTCAGCACCTGAAATGCCACTGTCAACTGCGTTAAGGCTGTGGCTGTCACATGGAAGTTGCTTGAGAGGAAAACCATACTGAACCACTGTTAGGCAGCCACACTTCCTCTGGAACCTGTCACTGGTCTCTGCTAGTGTGCTGAAAGCAGCAGAGACTCAGAAAAATATTCAGAGTTGGGGGTCCACAGCATTTTTCCTTCCTTTCTTTTTTTTTGGGGGGGGGGGGGGTTGCCAGGGGGCAGCATGGGCTCTTTTTTGCGATGTGCGGGCTTCTCTCTAGATGTGGCTCACAGCCTTTGTTCCTCCACAGCCTGTGCGGTCTTAGTTTCCTGACCAGGGATCAAACCTGTATTGCCTGCATTGGAAGGTGGATTCTAGCCACTGGACCACCAAGGACGTCCCTCTTTCTTGTTTAGAGAACAGCAGGATAGGGCAATGGCTAAGACTCAGTTTCCAAAGCCAGGGTTTGAAACTGGTATGTGGACTTGGAATTACTTCACCTCTCTGTGCCTGTTTCCCCATCTGTGAAGTGGGGATTTAGGGGTGGTTGTCTAGTAGGACTCTGATGAGGTTTCAGTGAGATGGTGCATAGCACACGGTATTTGTTATTCATGTGGCTTGGAGCAAGTCCCTTCCTTTCTCTCTGGGTCTCAGTTTACATACCTGTGAAATGGCCAGGAAGTTCTGAGGCAAATTTGGGGTTCAGCCAGATTTTCTGGTACAGTCCTCTCCTCAATTCCACTCACTGCTCTGGTTCACTTGCTTTGGCCTTAAATTAATGTTTCTAGTGTCTACACGTCTGTTTTGATCATCCTTTCTGGAGTCAGGATGAATAAAACACATTGCTAAATATGCACAACCCCCAAAAGGGTTCCCTTCCCAGTTTAAACATGGAGCAATCTGTGACTTACAGACTGAGTCAGACCCACCAGGAGTGAGCTGCGGCTGGATGGTCACTCTCCTGACCTTGGTCTGAGCCAGGCAGAGCCTTGGACCCTGCAGGGGTACAAAGAAGCCACCCTGCCCCCAACACATACACAGAGCGCAAGGTACAAGTGGAAATGGGGCCACGTGGGCCATGAAAGGCACACAAGTCAGATAACATGGAAGACAGAAAGGGGGCAGGTGTGACTTCATTGGGCACCTGGAACCTAATCCCATCTTTTCATTCATTCATACATTCACACTTTCACTTTAAACCTTTATGGAGCAGCCGCCGTAGGCCAGGCCAAGTCACTGGCAGAGTCTGAGTCAGTGGAGAGAAGGATGGCAGGAGAACATAACAGGCACTTCAGGGGTAATATAAAAGCTGCCTGGCTGATGAGCATGGTATTCATTCATTCTTTCATTTATTCTGCCAGTGTCTATCAGGCATTATCCTAGGGAGTACAGCTGGAGAGATCTGGGGCCATAGAAAGGTGGGCCCCTGACCCCATGCAAGGACTCTGGGACTTTCACAGGCCTGGGGAGCTACAGCAAGATTCCTGAGCAGAGAATGGCAGGATCAGTGGGTCAGCCTGGGCTGCAACCTGACCAGGGCCCCAGTCAGCACTTCTGGTCACAGGCGTGAGCTACCTCAGCCTTGGCCTTCTCTGCAGCCCCCTGCCCAAAGCCCAGGCCTTCCCTCTGCAGTGCCCAGGGGCTCAAGAGATTAACAGCCTCCTGGAGCTTGGGTGCCGCTTGCCTTCCATTGAGCCTATTAGGGGCTGGGGTGTGAGCACAGCTCACAGAGGACGCCTTGCCCACTCACACATGATCCCAGTGAATTTGGGTTGGTGGGAGCTGCCCTTCCATCTCCAGCATTGCCTGTCTGTAGCTGCTCCACCCAGAGCTGAGCCAGAGAGGAAGGGTGAATGGTAAGGCCTTGAGAATTCTCTGAGGACTGGGGCCAGGCATCTGGGGGAGACCTACTAAAGGTGGGGGTCCAGGGAGGCCCTATGGAGACCCAAATTTGAAACTGTAAGGCTACCACAGGAAAGAAGACAGTGGTTGAATTACAGTGGCAGTTCAGGCAGTAGGGCAACCCAGGACTGACCAGTGTATCCAATTTTTATATATACACAAAAAAGGGAGGAAAAGAAAACAAAAACAGCAAAGCCAAGGCCAGCAGGGACGTGCACTGAAGCCGATTTATGAGTATTATGCTTCTTTCTGCTGGGTCTGCGTCTGGCAGAGGGTAGCTTCCTTCTGCTTCACGGCACAGACCATCAGCTCCAGGAAATCTGGACTCTTTTTGCCAAAGTCCCTTCCAATTGATGTTGACATGTTCACCACTTGCTTCCTGCTCTGCCAGGGCCACTCTGGGCAAAGGATGAAGGGGAAGGTGGGCTCTGGGCCCGGCTGTCTGCACACAGTCCTGAACCAGAGACAGCTCCAGTCTCAGCGTCTTCCCCTCTCGGCCCTGCTCACAGCAACAACCCCCCCCCACCTGCCATCCCACAATGCCACCAGCTCTAAGGGCACCACCTCCTGAAACAAGCCCTAAGGCACACGTGAACATACAGGCATGCAAGACAGTCACTGATTTGGAGAATTATTCAAGTCGATATGGTACACGATCACTCCAGCATTAAACACGCAACCATCAAAGAATATTTAATGACAGTGGAAAGTCGTACACAGTAAACCAAGTCAGTGGTTCTCAAACCGGAAAGCATCAGAATCACCTGGAGGATGTGATAAAACAGACTGCTGGCCCAGCTCACTCGAGCCTCTGATTCAGTAGTGGGGATGGGGGCCAAGAATTTGCATGTCTAGCACATTCCTAGGTGAAGCTGATATGCTGCTTGTCAAGGATCACTCTTCAAGAACCACTGCACTAAGCAATGAAAAAGACAATTCAGGGACTTCCCTGGTGAAGAATTTGCCTTCCAATGCAAAGGACTCAGGTTGATCCCTGGTCAGTGAGCTAAGATCCCACATGCCGTGGGGAAACTAAACCTGCACCTCACACCTGTTTAGCCCTCCCATGCAGCAACGAAGACCCACTACTGCCAAAAAAGAATCAAACATATACAGCATGTATTTATGTGTAAGTACAGATTAGATGGGGCTTCCCAGATAGCTCACTGGTAAAGAATCTGTATACAAATGCAGGAAATGCAGGAGACATGGGTTCAATCACTGGGTTGGGAAGATCCCCTGGATGAGGAAATGGCAACCCACTCAAGTATTCTTGCTTGGAAAGTCCCATGAACAGAGGAGCCTTAGTTCAGTTCAGTTTAGTCGCTCAGTCGTGTCCGACTGTTTGCGCCCCCGTGAACTGCAGCACACCAGGCTTCCCTGTCCATCACCAACTCCTGGAGCTTGCTCAAATTCATGTCCATCCAACCATCTCATCCTCTATCATCCCCTTCTCCTCCCACCTTCAATCTTTCCCAGCACCAGGGTCTTTTCCAATGACTCAGTTCTTCACATCAGTTGGCCAAATTATTGGAGCTTCAGCTTCAACATCATGAATATTCAACATGAATATTCCAATGACTATTCATGACTGATTTCCTTTAGGACTGACTGGTTGAATCTCCTGGCAGTCCAAGTGACTTTCCAGTGTCTTCTCCAACACCACAGTTCAAAAGCATCAATTCTTTGATACTCAGCTTTCTTTATAGTCTAACTATCACTTCCATATATGACTACTGGAAAAGCCATAGCTTTGACTAGATGGACCTTTGTCAGCAAAGTAATGTCTCTGCTTTTTAATATGCTGTCTAAGTTGGTCATAGCTTTTCTTCCAAGGAGCAAGCATCTTTTAATTTCATGGCTGCAGTCAGCATATGCAGTGATTTTGGAGCCCCAAAAAAGTCTGTCACTGTTTCCATTGTTTCCCCATCTATTTGCCATGAAATGATGGGACCAGATGCCATGATCTTTGTTTTCTGAATTTTGAGTTTTAAGTCAGGCTTTTCACTCTCCTCTTTCACTTTCATCAAGAGGCTCTTTAGTTCCTCTTGACTGTCTGCCATAAGGGTGGTGCCATCTGCATATCTGAGGTTACAGTCCATGGGGTCACAAAAGAGTTGGACACAACTGAGCGACTGAGTACACACATGATTACGATGTTGACAGTAGTTATTACTGTGTAATGAGATTGATTACAGGGTTTCTGTAATTTTGTTTCTTGTTTTATTGTATCTTCCAAATTGCAACAAACGTGTCTTAACATTTAAGCACCTCCTTCATGAGGCCTCCCCAGGCCTCCCATGATGAGGATTGACTGCCCTCCCAAATCCCTCTGGTGCTGGCTCCTCTGACGAAGCCTTCCTCCTCCTGCTTTGTGTTTGTGTTACACGGTCCAACACTAGTCCTCACCAGTAGGCAGTAAGTGCCTTACATAGGAATTCTGCCTCTGGCACCTTCACACCCCCAAGCAGGGCCCAACAGGGCCCTCTCCACCCATCTGAAGTCAGTGGAAACTCAGGAGGCATAGGATGCCATGAAATGAAGGTGGGCTCCCAAGTCCAATGGCCTGGTCAGGCCTGAGCTCTGCCACTGCTTGGCTGCTCTTTGGCCCCTGTTATGGGCACTCGAATGGTCCATCTTGCCCGACTGGTCCCCAGCTTAGACCTCTAAGTATCCAATATCTTTGCATGACAGTATGACCATATAGCTGGTGCTGTCTCCCACCATCAAGCATGCTGGTTACCACGATGGTCATTAGTGATGGCACCAATGTCCAGAGGGTCCCTGTAGGCCTGGAGATGCAATTTCTTCAGGCCCAGAAACCTGACCAGCCAACTCAGTCACACAATGTACATTGTCTTGACTTTGTCACTTGCCAGCTGCGTGATCTTGTACATGACCTTGTACATATAAACTTCACATTTCTGAGTCTCAATTTACTCAATTGTCCAAAATGAGGTTGCATTGAGAAG
The DNA here is from genome assembly GCF_963930625.1 of Muntiacus reevesi. Lineage (NCBI taxonomy): Eukaryota > Metazoa > Chordata > Mammalia > Artiodactyla > Cervidae > Muntiacus > Muntiacus reevesi. The sequence continues at coordinate 109,979,456 of NC_089251.1, forward strand.
AGACAGCAAATACCTGATACTCGTGTGTCCCTCCCCAACCTCACCCTGACAGACATTGCTAATTAATCACAGTATTCTATCCTCCTTAGTCGGGATGTAGCCTCGGAATTTTTTTAATACTCTGCTCCAGGCATGGTGCTCCAATCTAAGTAAACCAACATTTGAGATAAAAGCTAATTCATGTTCCTAACATCATTCTTTACTTCCCTGAGACCTAGAACAGAACTCAGCCTGGAGTGAACCTTTGTTAAATAAATCCACGTGGATACATTGCAGTTATCACTGGTTATTAAGAGAGGAAGCTTTGGTAGTCACCAACCATCATGTTCTGACCCCCGACCAACTACTTCCTCCTTCCTGGGATTCCTAGCCATTCAGCTGACGCCCTCTGCTGTCCATCAGCCTGTACTGCAAGGGCCCTCCACTCCCAGATGGAACAGAGAGCAGTGATGCCACTGCCGTCACAAACAGGCCCAAACCTCCTCATCATGATAACCTCCTGGATGACTCTGGATGTAGTCACACAGACACCCATTTAGTCACTTTGAGCTTTACTTGGTCTCCTTCCCTCCTCTCTGCTCTCCTCCATATCCACCCTCAGAACTGAAAATTCCATGGCCCAATTCTGTCACTCCACGGCTGATAATATTAAAGTCAAGTGAGGAGAGGAGACTGGCTCAAGGTCACATAACCAGTCAGACCAGAAGTCTGATCCCCACACTCCCAGGCCCTGGCACTTGGACATACCAAGCTGCCCTTTCTCTTCTCCAAAGGACAGGACAGGAAAGAAGTTGCCCGGGGTTGTGGAGGCCTGGATTTCGCCAAGAGTCTCATCCATCTGGGGGTTCTGCTTGGAGCGAGGAGCTATGGGGCCTCTCTGAGATCATCCTGCCATCTCCCCACTAAGACCTGCTTGATCTGACTTCCTCTCTGAATTCATTCTCCCGACTCTACCTCCCATTCACTCTCCTCCAGCCTCAGTGACCTTATTCCAACCTCAGGGCCTTTGCACTTGCTATGACTTTTTATGAAATATTTTTGCCCCAAATTTTTGCATGACTGACTCCATCTTGTTGTTCCTCAGATGTTCCCTCTGCTAAGAATACTTCTACCACCCGAAGGTACCTCTCTGCATCAGTTTGGGCTCCTATAACAAATTACAATAGACTAGATGTCTTATAAACAACAAAGATTCACTTCTCAAGTTCCAGAGGCTAGAAGTCTGAGATCGGGTGCTAGCATGGCCAGGTTCTTGGCAAAGGCCCTCTTCTAGGTTGCAGACTAACAACTTCTCATTGTATCTTCACGTGGTGGAAAGAGAACTAGACAGCTCTCTGGGAAGTCTCTTTATAAGGTCACTAATCCCACTCAGGAGGGCTCCACCCTCAAGATCTACTTGTCTCCTATTTAAATTCCTTACCTTCTAATACCATCACATTGGAGGTTAAGATTTCACTGCATGAATTTGGGAGACACAAACATTCACTCTGTAACACCCCCACACTTCATCATACTCCCCCCCCCTTTTTTTTTACTATCTTTCCATACAACACATAGGGCTTCCCTGGTAGCTAAGTTGGTAAAGAATCCGCCTGCAATGCAGGAGACCCCGGTTTGATCCCTGGATCAGGAACATCCCCTGGAGAAGGGATAGTTTACCCACTCCAGTGTTCTGGCCTGGAGAATTCCATGGACAGTCCATGGGGTCGCAAAGAGTCGGACACGACTAAGTGACTTTCACTTTCACTTTATACAGCGCATATTTATCAAGCAGATACTGGGCACCCTCCCTTTTCTGTTTTTCTGTCCGTTGTCTGCTGTCTGTCTCCCCACATGCACACCCCTTGGGACCAGGGGCTTCTAGCACCCAGCACTAGAATGAGCACACAGGAACTACACAGTAAACATTTGTTGGCAAAATGGATAAATGAGGAACTTGAAAAGGAGTTAGGAAGAGAGTTCTAGACAGGGAACCAGGGGTTAGAGGATGTGAGTTTGAGACCACCTCAGCTGCTGGGTGACCTTGGGCCAGTCACAACCTCTCTGAGTCTCATATGTCCTGATTCTGAAGGTCCCTTCCTGCCTGGAGAGCCTGAGGCTCTCTGACCAGGAAGACCTCTGAGCCCACCCAGAATGCAGCTCTGTCCCTTGGACCTAGTGAAGGGGGAAAGGTGGGCTCCCTTTCTCCCCTCTCTGTGGTTCCTTCCATTAGTTCCAGGTCCAAACCTTCCTGGGAAGAGAGGGTAGAAGCCAAGGTGAGCAGACAGCCCTACTCCCCAAGGGCCTGAAGTCCGCACTCGGCCTCCAGGATTAATTGCGGCCAGCCGGGCTGTTACTACCCTGCCAGCTCCCAGCTCCCTGCCCCTGGGAAGCTGGGGAAGTTCAGCCACTGCCCACATGTGGTTGTTTGATCAGGGAGTGAGAAGAGGGCGCCGGCAGCCAAACTGCTGGCCCAGTCCCTCTGATGGTCTCACTCGAGGGCCCAGATGTACAAAGCAGAGCCAGGCACAGTGAAGTGTCAGGGGCCTCCCTGATAGCTGGGGGCAGCAAAGAGGCCCCAGGCCCCAGCCCAGAGCCATGTGTGGCCGTAGGCTTTCGTAATCAGATCCCTTCCCAGCCTAGAACAGTGAGGAAAAAGTAGCTACAGTTCTAAAGCCCTGGTGGCTCAGACCAGTGAAGAATCTGCCTGCAAGGCCAGAGATCCACCTGGGTTCAATCCCTGGGTCGGGAAGATCCCCTGGAGAAAGGAATGGCAACCTAGTCCAGAATTCTTGCCTGGAGAAATCCATGGACAGAGGAGCCTGGCGGGCTACAGCCCGTGGGGTTGCGAAGAGTCGGACACGACTAAGCAAATAACATTTTCACTTTTTCACCTATAGTTCAACCCAGTGAGCGAGGAGTGAACTGCTGATAGGAGCAGAGCCTGTGCTGATAGAAGTAGAGCGCGTGCACTCCTAGACTGAGAAACAGGGATAGAAGTCAAGGCTAGAAGCCTAGGGGAGTTTAGGTGGGGTTTGATTCATCTATGGAGCCAGCGCCATAGCCAGGCTCTCTGCCCATGGAAGAGGGAAGCCAGGCTGGTTCACACCCCGCATGAGGGCCTCTCTAGTAACAGGGCAGGCAGGGCACCGTGTTCCTAGATTACCCCCTCCCTGCAGTCAGGAGCCAAACCGGAAGGGCACTGAGCCCCTAATTCACACTAAGGGGTCAATGACTACAGGGAGATTAACAGGACAAGTCTTCAAGTGGAGATCAAGCTTTTTGGGTTCAGAGCCTTTCAAGGCATTATCCCAGGAAGATCAGTCATACATGGAATGAATTTTAGTTTCAGATATGTAAGTGTGTGCGTGTGAGAGAGAGAGAGAGTGTGTGTGTGTGAGTGTGTGAGCATAGAGAAAGAGAGGAAGCACACGGTCTGTCTGACACTTTTATATGTCTCAAGAGATCCTTAGCCTTAGCATGGGCAGACCCAGCTCAGAACTCCCTCCACCCAAGCCAGGTCCTCTCCATGGGGACCCCGCGGAGTGCAGCCAGAAGCCCACCCTCACCCCCTCTCCCTGTCGTGTGTTTCACTGACTCCCAGAGAGTTCACGTCCCGAACCCCTCCTGGGTCTGCCCACTTCTCTCCTGAGTGGTGGCCATGCTGGGGCACTCCATAGACTTGTCTCCCTGTCAGGAGAGGCACAGACCGCGGTGGGCCAGAGCAGGGCCTTCTAAACAGTCCAAGGATGACGCCATGCCCACCTCCACTCTGGATGCCCTGCCAACCTCTTCTCTACTCACCGAAGCGATCTTTAAACAGTCCATCGGGGTGGCCTGATCCAGGAAGATCCCACAGGCCTAGAAGCAACTAAGCCCGTCTGCCACAGCTATTGAGCCTGCGCTCCAGAGCCCATGGGCCTCAGCTACTGAAGACCGCGTGCACTAGAGCCCGTGCTCCACCAGAGAAGCCCCTGCAGTGAGCAGCCTGAGCACTGCAGCCAGAGAGAGGCCCCACTGAGCACAACTAGAGAAAAGCCCCTGCAGCAACGAAGACCCAGCACGGCCAAAACTGAAGAAATAAAATTTTTAAAAACAGATACAAGACATTAAAAAAAAAAATTAGTTGGATTAGGAACTTCCCTGGTGGTTCAGTGGTTAAGAATCACCTTGCGAGGCAGAGGACATGGTTTCAATTCCTGGTCAGGGAACTAAGATCCCACTTGCCACAGGGCAACTAAACCCGTGAGTCGCAACGAGAGAGTCTGTGTGCCACAGCAGAAGATTCCCCATAACTCAGTGAAGATCCCACGTGCTACAACTAAGACCCGATATTTAATAAAATATTTAATAAATATTTTTATTAAATCCATCAAATCACATTACCCTTTTCTGCTTTAAACCCTTGAATGGCTCCCCCTCGCTCTCAGATAAGCGCAAAACTCAAGTGCCCCCTATGAGGCCTTAGGATCCGACCCTGCCAGCCTCTCTATTCCTGTTTCTTGTCACACTTGCCCCACTCTCCACCCTGGCCATGATGGCCTTCTTTCAGCCCCACACTGGCCATGTCAGTCCACCCACAGGCCTTAGCACATGCTGTTCCCTCTGCCTGCCATGCTCTTCCCTCCCAACTTGGCCTGGTTCATTTCTCTGCAATCTTCACATCTCAGCTCTAGAGTCACCTCTACACAAATCCTTCAGGATTTCCCTGCCCACATCAGCCTCCTGGGTGCAGCCATCAAAGCTCATTGTAGCACATTGAAGGCAACTTGCCCCTGGCCTGTGTGATGATTTGATTAACATCTTTCTCCCCCTGCTAGACTGAGGCTCATGCAGCCCGAGACCTGTCTGTTTTTGCTTGCAATCTGGCACAGAGGGTAACAGCTGGCATTTATTGAGAGCTTACCATATACCAGGCACTGTGTTAAGTGTTTTCCATGCATTATTCCCATGAACCCTCGTGATAACCTTACAAGTTTCAGGGTTGTATGCTGCCATCATATCCATCTTGCAGGTGAAGAAACTGAGGCACACTGGGGTTAAGAGGTCACATTCAGTAACTGGCAGGGCCAAGATTGAACCGTGCAGTGTCGCGGAGTCCATAGGCTCCCCCTCTCATCATATTGGCATCTTCATTGCACGTACTCCATGAATAGTTTTCAAATGAACAGAAAGACACACACGCACACAGTCCAAGACAGCAGGATGAGAACAGATGTGGTTTCTGGTTGGTGGGATCATGGATGTTTATTTTCATCTTTCACTTACTTGTATGTTCCAATTTTTCTATATGAAACAAGTATTTGTTGATGCCTTCAAATTAAGAAAGAAAACGTTAAAAATCTCTTTAATCTTTTAAAAAGGGAAAATTATGGACCAAAATCAAGACTTCCAAAGCAACGGTCTGCCATTTCTACTTTGGCAGAAGACACAAAACATTTTCCAGCAGTGAAGGCCTTGGGATGTGTCAGTAAGAATGTAGGTGTTAGCTTCAAACAAACCAGGGTCTCAATCTCAGCTCTCACTGTGTGGCTTCGAGCCAGGCTTGTCACCTCTCTGACCTCAGGGGACCTTCTGACTTCTGACCACGTCTGTAGAACAGGACATCACTGCCTTATCATCCTGACAGGACTGCTGTGAAGCCTGGCGAGAAAGGACGTGAATGCCTCCACGGGAGGGCTTGGCACGTAACAGATGCGCGGTGAATGGTGGCCGTCAGCCTCAGCCCAACCCTCCTGGACCGACAGGAGGACGTGGTTGCCTCCCAGGGCCCACACGACCACACGTAGAAGCAGCCACCTCCAGCCACTCCGACGTGCCTCTCGTGTGCCCGTTCCCGCCCGCCGGCCCTAGCCGCGTCTTTCTGGGACTAAGGACACTGGGCTGCCTGAGGCGACCTCGAAGCAAGCCGCAGGTGGGAACCCAAGGATGCAGGCCACCCAGACGGGTGTTTTCATGCCTGCAGGCGCCCGGTGGGGGTGAAGGACGCAGCCCCCTCCTGCCACATCCTTGCCACCCCCCGGGAGGACAGAAGGAGCATTTTTTCACCTAGGCGGATATCCCAAATCAACTTCTGGGGCCAGGGTTTGGAGACGAGCTAGGGGGATTCTCTGATGAGGAAGAAAAGCAGAGGAGGGCCAAGAGGAAGGGAGGGAGGGAGGGAGCCGAGAAGGGGCCTCCCCCCCCACCCCCCGCGGCTGGACTGGTGTTTACTTTCTGCCACAGCCTTGAACACCGTGGGGCTCTGAAGGAATTTCCAAGAAGATCGAAATTTGAGGAAATCAAAGTTTAATTAGTCACAGCTGCCGTAATGTATTCCAGGTGATGGCTGGTGTGGCCGCGTCTCCCCTCGCAGGCCCCCTGACGCCTGTCACCCTCCACGGGGGCAAGTAAACAGTGGGGTGTTTGCGGCGGGAGCCCTTTCTTGGGTCAGCTGAGCAGGGATGGGCAGGCGCGAGAGGGCTGTGAGCTGTCTCCTGCCACCTCGGCAGACCCTGGGGCGGGGAGTGAGAGGGCGTGTTACGCCCAGCCTCTGCCCTCCTCTCTGCCCCGGCTTCAGTGCCCTAGCGGCTCTTCTTTGCAGTGAGAGCGGAGGTGTTACGGAATGCCGGAGAGACGGTGGGCCAGGAGTAAGAGGGCGGTCCCAGCCCACTCCTGAGTTATTTGTAACCTTGGACAAGTCGTTGCACTGGGAGCCTGGGAAAACATCCGGGACACAGAGGAGCCGGTGGGAATCCCAGCTCTGCTCTGTGACCTTGGAAAAGTTGCTGAACCTCTCTCTGAGTCTCTCCCGCTTCATCTCTAAAATGGAATTGGGTACCACATTGAGAGTTAAGCAAAGTCTCATTAGGAACATACGTGGAGGACATTAGCATAGAGCTGACAGGAGCACAGACGCACACCACTAAGGGCTTCCCAGGTGGCGCTGGTGGTAAAGAACCCGCCTGTCAATGCAGGAGACATAAGAGACACAGGTTCGATCCCTGGGTCAGGAAGATCCCCTGGAGGAGAACATGGCAACTCACCCCCGTATTCGTGCCTGGAGAATTCCATGGACAGAGGAGCCTGGCGGGCTACAGTCCATAGGGTCACAAAGAGCTGGGCATGACTGAAGTGACTTAGCATGCACACACGACAGAGGCTCAGTTAATAACCACAGTGGGCCTCAGTTCCCCCATCTTCAGATTGGAAAGGGGTTACCATTCTGTAAGAGAGGGAGAAGCACTTTCAGCTCCTCAAAATAAAGTCAAGTCGACAGACATGGAAGGGCACGGTTAACCCATTAAAGCAGTGTTCCTCAGAGAGGGCACGGCTGGCAGCCCAGAGATGCTGACCAGTGGCCCCAGGCATCTTGTGATGAGCCCAGCTCCAGAGCTGGGGGGATAATTGATGAGAATGGGGAACAGGTTCTCCCTTCTCTGGGTCTGAACCTGCCACCGTGCCCACGGCAGGCGGCTCTCTGCTGTGCTGACCCCAGCCCTCCCCTCTCTCTGGCATTGGCATCCTGTCAAGAGGAGTGTCCACATTCCCAGCTCCGGATGGATCACAAGCTGGTTCTGTTCAATCCCAACCAAGTTTGGGGAGATGGGCTGGGGCTGGGACTGGCCCTTTCCCCCCACTCTGCCTCCAGTGAGCCCTATGTTTGGGGACTCGAGTATCCTGAATGTCAAAGGGGTCTGTCCCCAAGAACACAGATAGGCACAGTGCCAGCTGGCTGGTCCATGAGCATGCTCCTGCGGCAGTCCCTGGGGAGAACTCACGGGCCAGCAACCCAGCCCCGGCGGGCTCGAGGATGCTGGGCCATCTGCAGTGTGCCTTCCACTCCATGCAGCCCCCTGGGGTCAGCCATAGAAGGTTTCCTCAGGATGGAGCTGAACTCAACTCCTCTCCTGCCCATGTGGTCTCTCCAGGGTAAACTCCCTGCCCCTACCCACCAACTCCTCCCTCTCTCTTTCTTTTAATTTATTCCCAGCCTTGGGAGTTACTTCGAATGTAAGTGTTTGAAACTCAAAGCTAAGAAGTCATTCTTTTTCTCCCTGCATTTCTGCTGTGTCACCCCTTCCCTGAGGCAATGAACAGAAAATTCAAGTGAACTGAAGGGCGGGGTCAAGGGGTAGAAGGAAACACCCGAAACCAAGGCCTCTCAGTTAACAGTTCAAAAACCGTATCCGGCTTTGTAGCAGAGGGAGCTCATGTGTCGTTCCCAAAACACGGCCACACGGCCACCACACATAGGCAGCCACAATGTTGTGTGGAATATATTCCTTCAACAAATACATTCCTTGTGAAGCTATCACTTCTCCAGTATACACCTTTCTCTTCCCTCACAATGGTTATAAAGTTGTGAAAGGGAGTGTGGCAGACACTATCACTTGTCTGTCAGCAGTCTTTCCTCCTCTTTCTTCATCAGCCAACCTGCTTCTACCTCAGAGGCTGAAAATACCAGCTAATCACTTTCCTAGCCTCCCTTGCAGCTAGAAATGGTCATGGGACCTGACCATTTGATTCTGGTCAATGGGACCTGAAAGGAAGTTGGCTGAGGTGACTTCTGGGAAGGTGACTTTCCTCTCTGACTTAAAAAGGAAGAAAGGTAGGTGAGGAGAAAGGCTCCTTCCTGCTCAAGGTGGCCATCTTGTGATCACCCAAGGACCAGCCTGACGACGGAAGCCAGCACTTGAGGTTGGCAGAGCAAGAATGGAAAGCTCCTGGGTCCCTAGTGCTATCATCATGCCCTGTGGAATCAAGCCTGAGACGTCTGGTTAAGTGAGACAGTGTTCTCGCCACGTGAAATCGCTCTCAGCTTTACCTCAGTTGTCGTGCATGCTGTGCTAAGTCACTTCAGTCATGTCTGACTCTTTGTGACTCCATGGACTGTAGGCTCCTCTGTCCTTGGGATTCTCTAGGCAAGAATACTGGAATGATTGCTGTGTCCTCCTCCAGGGGATCGTCCCGACCCAGGGATCAAACCTGAGTCTCTTGTGTCTCCTGCATTGGCAGGCAGTTTCTTTACCGCTAGCTCCACCTGGGAAGCCCTTACTTCAGTCACTTGTAGCCAAATGTAGCCCAACTTATGCTGAGAAAATATTCCAGAATCCTCTCAGGTCCATGCTAGTTTTTAGTTGCAAGGTAGCCACAGGAATCCAACTTCGACTTGCTTAGCCAAACAGGGCAATTTTAAAAATGAATGCACGCTGGTATCTTGTGAAACAGCAGAAATAGGACTGGGTCTCAGAACAGTTAGAACCAGGAACTCTAAGACCATCAGGATTTTCTCTATGACCCTCAAACTGTGTGCTACCATTTTGAGGTGGTAAATCCTTAAGGATTTATCACAAAATGTCTGACTTCCACAATTGGTATTTTTATTTAATTTTTATATGCCTTGAGAAAATAAAAAGATGGATACATTTCTTAAATGTAAATGCATTTCTTAAATGCATTTAAAACTATGCATTATAGAAAGATTTTTTAAGAAAATAACTGACTCCTATTGTTGGTAATTTTCTTCTAGTGTTCTAAACGTGTTCCCATGAGGCCTCAAGTTTCTGGGAAAAGAGTTTCTTTTTTTGAATGTTCACCATGTCATATTCTGGGTGCGATATGAGTACGGCTGATGGTGAGAAACCCTCTTCAGATGGGCAAGAGCTTCCTCCCTGGTGTGAGGAAGCCAGTGCCTCAGACACCAGCGGGGCTCACTTCCTGTTGGGGGAACACCGTCTTCTGATAAATAGAAACCTCCTCTCTGCAGATAACCTGCTGCTTCACTTTACTAAAATGAGTTCAAGGTTTGGTTTCAAATCCTCCTTCAAGTGTCAGTGCAGAAAGAACTCTAAACATCGTGGGAACTCAGTCAACCTATAAAGATTTTTGAATGTTGTGTCAGTAAAAAGTCAAAGTCATATGATTTTTTACATGGACCACAAAAGTCATCTCTTTTTCACATGTTTAGAATCAACAGATCAGTTTCAGAAAAAGAAAAATTTGATGAGAATAGCACAATCTGGGCTTCCCCGGTGGCTCAGTGGCTAAGAATCTGCCTGCCAATGTAGGAGATATGGGTTCGATCCCTGATCTGGGAAGACCCCACATGCCTGGGAGTGACTAAGCCCTTGTTGCCACAACTATTGAGCCTGTGTTCTAGGGCCTGAGAGCCGCAACTACTGTCCCCACGCGCCCTAGAGCCTCTACTCTGCAACAAGAGAAGCACCACATTGAGTAGACCAAATACCACAGCTAGAGTAGCCCCCGCTCACTGCAACCAGAGGAAAGCCTTCGCAGCAAGGAAAGACCAGCACAGCCAAAACTTAATAAATAAATAAAATTATATATAAAAAATAATAGCACGATCTAATGCAAAACGAAAAAGAGAAGGTGGGCAGTTAGGAGTGGACGTCCTCCAACACACCCGGATGGCTTAGCCACTGGTGTGTTTAAAAGGCTTTTCTGGTGATTCTGGGGCATAGAATATGAGTCCCTGGAGGATAGGGCCCACGTCTTATGTGTCATTGAGTCCCTGTCCCTAGCATGTATGTGACAGGCACACAGTAGGTTCTTAATAAATGTCCCCTGAATCAGTGAACAAGGAAGAGAAAAGATGGAAATGCAAAATCTGCAGAAGGGGTTTTTTCCATAGGATTTTCTCATCCATAAAATATCAGAGAATCTGTGTCTCTGGGAATGGCCCCTCAAGGTGAGGGTGGGGTTCAGGAGGTGGGGGTGGGGTAGACCGGAGCTCAATGGGGGCCAGGGCCTTGCCCAGGGTGCTGACCCAAAGCTGGGATTCGACCCAGACAGAGCGGCTTCTCGGAAGCCCTCGGCCCATGGGGAGGTTCACCGCCCTGCACCAGGCCCCCGAGGAGAAAACGCATTTGTTTACTTGACCTGAGTGACATATTCATTGATTTCTCTGGAGCGGTTCATTCATAAACGCAAATTGAGCCCCCCTCCTGGGGATGCCAACGGCCTTTTAACAAGCTCCCCAAGGCGCAACTTCTGAAAATGAGTCACTGATGAGCCAGAAATGGAGTTTGCCTGCCCAGCCTGGGCCTGTTGGCTCGGGGGACTGCAGGGCGGCCAGGCAGGAGGTAACACCCCAGACTGGGGGTCTCAGCCAGCAGGCAGGGCCCAGTGGGCGGGGCAGAAAGTGGAATGCACCAGCTCCTTTATTCTCAGGAGCATCTGGTCAATTAAGGCAAAAGGGGTTTGCTGCTCACATTCTCTAGATAAATCTCCCACTGCAGTCAGACTGAGTAGATGAATGTAACCAGGGAAATGGACTGAGAGAGTTTCTTCAAGAGAAAACACTTTGTTTTCTTTCTTTTTCTCATGCTCAATCGCTTCAGTCACATCCGACTCTTTGCAACTCTATAGACTGTAGCCCACCAGGTTCCTTTGTCCATGGGATCCTCCAGGCAAGAACACTGGAATGAGTTGCCATGCCCCTCCTCCAGGGGATCTTCCCAACCCAGGGATCAAACCCGCGTCTTCTGTGTCTCCTGCATGGCAGGCATGTTCTTTACCGCTGAGCCACCGGAGAAACCCTTTCTTTCTTTTGGGTCCCAACAATTTCGGTTCTTGCCAACACCAGCTGCTCAGCAAATTTTGAGGAGACAGAGCTGAGAGAGTGCTGTGACCTGCCTAAGGTCAGACAGCTTGGTGCTTTTTAAGAGGGATTTACTGGTCATAATCTGGCACATTTATACCTGCAGTCTCACCTGATGCTTACAGTAAACATATGGGGTATATATTGGTACCCAGCAATATCTGAGTGTTGGAGATACCCAGACATTGGTAGATAAAGGTACCCAGCACTTCATTTTATTGTACCATCACTTTGCATTATTTTGTGAGTGAGCTTTCTCACTCACATTCTATTTTAGGAAAGATTTTATTTTCTTTTATCTTACCAGATGACCCTGTTGAAGCTGATCATCAGAAAGATCTGGGATCCGCTGGCCTGGAGAACACTCGCTTCCTTTACTTTCATTTTTTCCCCCTTTGCTTCTTCCTTTTACTTCCTTATCCCTCTCTTTCTTCTCCACTTCTACCTATTTTTCCTCCCTACCCCTCTCCCCTTTTTGTTTGCTTAAAGTGCAACCCAGAGATTGGTCCAAGAATTAAAGAGAGACGGCGTTTCAGTTCCACCAACTTTCTGGCTGACCTGGACAAGTCACTTCTCTCTGCGCTTTGTTTCCCCATCTGGAAAAGAAAAGGTTGAGTCTTTGCTCTTTAAAGTTGCTTCCAGCTCAGACAGCCTGATACAGCTACGACCTCTGGTACTCTGTCAACTCATGACAGAAGCAAATGGATCTTCCAGTTTCTGATCTGGTGGCCGAAGTCTCTTTTAAAAAATTTTTTATTTATTCATTTGACTGTGTTGGATCTTAGTAGCAGCCTGTGGGATCTTAGTTCCCTGACCAGAGATTGAACCAGCATCCTCTGCCTTGGAAGGCAGATTCTTAGCCACTGGACCATCAGGGGAGTCCCTGGCTGAAGTCTTAACCAGAGAAATTGGGGTGCATTAATAAGAAGTCCCACCAATGGGACAGACTGGTACTCCTGACCACTGGAGAGGCCACCTCCATATCTCACTCATGATTTCCACTGATGAATCCCCAGTGTGTTCCCATTGGCGAGAGGGCTCCTTCCACGCACTTGCTTTCAAAATGATGAGCCGTCTCACTCTGTTCTGTTGATTGTGTGTGACGTGGCTGTCACTATTGATTCATAAGAGGGAAGCTTCTTATTTCCTCTTAGAGATTTTACTAGTAAATAGCATGTGCAGCCAGCAGGGGAGCAATGGAAACTTGGTAATGGTCAAAGCCTTTTATATTCCATTATTCTTTGGGGGAAAAATTGTTATGAAAAGTGTTCGATAAATAAGAAAGAGTGAAATAGTCCTAAAAGATCAGAAGATCTAAGGAAAGCAACTTGTAAACATAATATGGTACTCTTCTCGTAGTACTCTTTCAACTCTGCTCTTTCTAACCCTGGTTTTATCTGAAGATTTGTCAAATACTTCTTCCAACCTCCTCTTGAATAGATTTTAAGAGGAAAGCATTCCCAGCAAGCATTTATGTTCTAGGATTTGGAGACTTTACAGAGTGGGTATCTGAAAGCCCAGATCTTTGTTCTCCCTAAAAAAATCAATGTTACTACCTATTTTTGACTAATCACAAACCGGTATTATTGGTCTTAAGAAAAAGGTCATATGGCTGTCAAGTGTTGTATTGTTCTATTGATGATATAGCAAATTACCACAAATTAGTGACAAGTGATACTAATGTGCTATCTTAGAGTTCTGAGGTCAGAGGTCTCACTGCGCTAAAAAGCAAGATGTTGGCAGGGCTGCGATCCTGCTGCGGGCTCTAGGAGAGAACTCATTCCTCGCCTTTCCTTCTAGAAGCTGCCTGCATTTCCCTTTTCCATCGCTCTGACCTCTGCTTCTGTCATCACGTCTCCTTCTCTGACAGGACTCTTCCTGCCTCCATCTTTTACTTATAACAATACTTGTAATTACATCAGGTCTTCCTGGATAATTCAGGATAATGTTCCCATCTAAAGATATTTAATTTAATGCCTTGATTAGGGACTTCCCTGGTGGTCCAGGGGTTAAGACTTCGCCTTTCAGTGCAAGGAGTGCAGGTTCAATCACTGGTTGGGGAGCGAAGATCCCATATGCCTCGTGGCCAAAAAACCAAAACAAAAAACAGAAGGAAAGTTGTAACAAATTCAATAAAGAATTTTAAAGTGGTCCACGTCTCCCATCCCTTCAATAGCTCGGTAGAGGACTGTAAAATGGTGCACATAAAAAAAATCATTTGAAAATACTTTAATTCATTTAATAGTTTAATTATTAATAATGTAATAATGAATTATCTAAATTACTAGTTTACTAGTTGAATTAATCTGCTAAGTCCCTTTTGCCATGTAACCTAACACATTCATGAATATAGCACTATAACATGGACACCTTTGGGGGACCCATTATTCTACTTACCTACAGGTATCTTTTGACTTTAGGAAAAACAACTTGATAGACTGCAAAAGTAACCACGGATTCCTTTCATCCCTAGACAGATGATTCTTCTCAACAGGACTTTCTAACTCTTTCCAACAAGAAGTTGATTCTATTCCTCTACTTTTGAATTTGGTCTTGGTCATATGACTTTCTTTGGTCCATGGAACATGAGTAATGTGATATAAGCAAAGACATTAGGACTGCCTACTCTTGCTACTCTAGGGAGCCCCGTAGTGATACCTATGTTAACAAGCCTTAGGTAGGCTGCTGGAAGATGAGACATAGCTCAGTTATCACTATTGCCCCGGCCAACAGCCAACCACATACTGGACAAGTGAGTGAGACAATCATCTGTCAGCTGACATGTGAATGTCATGTGAATGAACACAGCAGAGACCAACAGAAGAACAACCCAGCTGATACTGGCCCAAACTGCCAAGACATAGATTCCTGAGCAAACACATATCTGTTTAAGCCACTACATTTTGGTGTGGCTTCTTACCCAGCAAAAGCTTACAAGTATAACTAGTGACCCCCTGTTGTCTGATCAGATGAAGATTTTTTAATTATGATATCTTACTTCAAACATTCCCTCCTAATTCTGATGGATAATTCAGGAGAAATTCTTGTGAAATGAATTATGTCATACCATTATTACAGAGAGACAGATACCTTTCCATTGACCAGTAAAATATAACAGAATTGCTTCCCAAACAAAGATTTAACAAAGTATTTCAAGTCTTCTTTTCTCTTCTAGACTTCTCTTGAACGTGGGGACAATGTCTTCCAGGTCAAGTCTTTTTAACAGACTAGGAATTTGCATGGACTCTGGAGACTTCCCTGGTGGTCCAGTGGCTAAGACTCTGCCCCAAACCCAATGCAGGGGGCCAGGACTCGATTCCTGGTCAGGGAACTGGATCCTACATGCTGCAGCTAAGATCCGGCACAGTCAAATAAATAAATAATTTGTAATTAAAAAAAAAAAAAAAAGAGCATAGACTCTAGAGCCAGGAATACAAGAATTCCAATCTTGGAACTTCTCTGCTGATTATAAGAAATTAGGCAAGTTACTTAACCTCTCTGTGACTCACTCTTCTCAGCTTTAAAATGAGGCTAATAACATTTGCAGCAACGTGGATGGACCTAGGGAGTGTCACACTGAGTGAAGTAAGTCAGACTGAAGGAGAAGTAATGTATGACATACCTTATATGTATGTCTAAAAAGACATGTATGGAGTCTAAAAAGAAATAATACAAATGAATTTACTTATAAAATAGAAGGAGACTCACAGACTTAGAAAATGAACTTATGATTGCGGAGGGGAAGGGATAGTTAGCGAGTTTGGGACTGACATGTACACACTGTTATAATCAAAATAGATAGCCAAGAAGGACCTATGACAGAGCACATGGAACTCTACTCAATGTTATATGCCAGTCTAGATGGGAGGGGGGTTTGAGAGGGAATGGATACATATATAGCTGAGTCCCTTTGCTATTCACCTGAAACTACCACCACATTGTTAATTGGTCATACCCCCAATACAAAATAAAAAGTTTAAAGTTTGAAAAAAATAAATAAAATGAGGCTAATGGAAGTACCTACCACATGGGATTGTTATGAGGACTATGCCCAATGATACTTATGAGCACTATGAAGAATGCCAGGTACAAGCATCAAAAATGTGAATGATTATTACTACATTGGGCAGAGCATATAGTAGGTGCTCAGTAAAAACTTGCCCATTTGACTTGGACTTGGGGAATTTAGTTCTGGAAGAAACAGGAACTAAAATTTCCAGGGCCCAAATTTAGACAAACGGCTGTTTTTTGAGAGAGTGTGAGGATGCCTGAGACATTACAAGTCAAAGAAGTGTCAGCTCTCCTCACTCAGAAGTTTCCCTGCAAATTAACACTTGACCCAAGTCTCCAGAGTAGATCCTGATTTTCAGCCAAGCCAGAGTGACTGAAGCCCTTGGGACCTTCATGATTTAGTGCTGTTCCCATGGTGTGTGTGCGCTACATTGCTTCAGTCATGTCCGACTTTGCGACCCCGTGGATTGTGGCCCACCAGGCTCCTCTGTCCGTGGGATTCTCCAGGCAAGAATACTGGAGTGGGTTGCCATACCCTCCTCCAGGGGATCTTCCTGACCCAGGGATCCAACCCACATCTCCTGAGGCTCCTGCATTGCAGGTGGGTTCTTTACCACTGAGCCACTGGGGAAAGCCCTGATTTCATGGTAACTAGTCTCTAAAAATATCTTCCCTCTGAACCAGTGAACACAACTCCCAGTACTCAATGTGCCAATATGATAGCATGTGACTTCCCAAGGCTGGGTCATGTGACTTTCAAGGTTTCAGCCTGGGCCTCTTGGAATGCTTGCTCTGGATGGAGTCAGACACCATGGAAGAAATCCAACCAACTTGAGTCCACCATGCTTCCTTATGAAGCTCAACCAACCACATGGAGATGCAACCTGGCAAGAGAGATGCTTCAATCATCTTGGATATCTAGGTTAGGTGAACCTTTAGATGACTTCAGCATCAGTTGCCATCTGACTGTAATCACTGGAGAGACCTCAGGCCGAAACCACCCAACTGAGCCCCATCAAATCCACAGAACCATCAGAGATAATACTAAACAGTTATTTTAAGTACTAGGTTTCAGGATGATTTGTTATATAGTAGCAGATAACCAGGAAAGCTCCTGGAACTTCCCTTGAATTCATTCCCAAGATACTTTTTTCATTGATTCAATCTTCAAACTTTAAACAAATGAATCTAAGTTCAGTATAGGGCCCGGTGTGGGGAGTTCACAGTCAAGCAATGTTTGGGAGTCCATGGCCATGGGCCAGCCAGCAGCCACTTTCACACATTTAATGGTATTTTTTAAATTTTTTTATTTATTTTTAGCTGTGCTGGGTCTTCATTGCCATGTGCATCTTTCTCTAGGGTGGTGAGAGAGAGGCTACTCTTCATTGTGGTGGGTGGGCTTCTCATTGCAGTGGTTTCTCTTGTTGCAGAGCGCAGGCTCTAGGCAGGCAGACTTCAGTAGCTGTGGCATAGGGACTTAGTTGTTCCTCAACATTGGGGAATCTTCCCAGACCAGGGATCAAACCCGTATCCCCTACATTGGCAGGTGGATTCTTAACCATTGGACCACCAGGGAAGGCCCATTTTATGGTAGTTGAACTAGTAGCTATGAGCTCGGACTTTGCCGTTAGACTACTTGGGTTCAAGTCAAGGCTTTACCATTGACTAGCTAATGACTTTGGACAATTTAACCTCTGTTTGCCTCAGTTCCTTCTATAAAATATAGAGGATAGTAACACCAACCCCATAGTTTCAAGGACTAAACAAAATAACTCCTATAAAATGCTATTTGCCTGGTCACAGAGTAAACAGTCAGCAGCTGGAAAATACTATTTTAATTATCATCACAACTACAACCGGGTTCTGCCTTTGAGGAAACTGGAGGCACAGGACATGGCTCGAGTAACATTCCAGAAATAAAGCAAGTATCCATAAGCATTTGTGAATAATTGAGTGACTCAATTACAAGGTAAAAAATATCCCAGTAATGAGAAGGGGGGAGATGTGCTGTCATGGGTGCTCCAAGGTAAGAGAACTACTTCCGGCTGGAGGGAAGGCCTCCTGGAGGAGGTGGCTTTGGAGCTGTCTGGTGAGAAGTAGAGAGGATTCCAGCATCAGCAATGACAGAGTGAACCCTCCAGGTGATGGGGACAGCCGTGCAAACCTGGGCCACCAAGGGACCCACACGCTGACCCACTTGGCTGAGACATGGAGTGTGCAAGGGAGGAGGGAAGAGAAAGGCAGATCAGGGCCAAATCATGACTGGTTGATTTCCTGCGTTTGTTTAACTCACTGGAGCTTCCAAATAGAGCCAAGCAAGTCAGCCAGGAAGGCCATGCACAGCAGCCTCTCGCGAAGGGGAGGGAACGCAGGGATCTGGCCCCCAGCCTGGTTTAGTACCCGGAGGATCACAGAGCTCCTAGACAACCAGGGGCCTCTCCCCATTCTGCTTCTGGCTCAGGGAGCCCTGGTGGGACCTCTGGGTGGTTCAGTCGAGCCCCCAGGGCTCCTGACACATGTTCTTTTGCCTTCCTCAGCATCTACCACTTCCCTCCTTCCAAATCCATTTTTAAAATCTGGCTGTCACGCCTCACCTCCCACGCACATTTTTGTCCTTAGACACTTACATCAACTCAAACAGAGAGGGTGGGCAATCCTGATTGAAGAGACATCACCCCAAGGCCTTGGGGGGAACAGGAGGCCCCGCCCACTGGCCCTTCTGTGAGCCTCAGCCCGTCCTCCCAGTCTCTCCTGGCTCAGCCTGAGTTCTGATCATTCCGATCCCAGCTCCACACCTTCTAGCTGTTTGACTCTGGGTTGATCACCCAAATATCTCTGGGACTCAGTCTCCTCATCTGAAAAATGGGGAGAATAGCCAGCCCAATTGTTCTGTAGAGACCAAATGGGAGAAATAAAGGTGAAAGCCCAGGATACATAATGGACACACAAGAGACACCAGGTATTGTGACAACCACTGTACTTCCTATTTCCCTGCAGAAGTGGCTCTGAACCCCAGCCTCACACCCGGAAGCCAGGCTCCTACTGTCCTGCCCTGGCTGCCTGAGCACACCCGCCCTGATCTCCCTGCTCAGGGAGGCTGGCTGGCCAGGGGGCCCAGTTCTTGCCTGCTGCCAGCGGGGCCTTCTTGAGTGTTGAAATCCTTCCATTCCACGGGGCCAGAAACTTGATTATGTTATTAATTAAAGCAAGATGCTGGGCCTGGGAGATTTATTTTCTTTTCCATATCTGTGGCCGTAAATGCCACTCAGGGAGCTCAAAGGCCCATGTCAGCCTGAATCAGGCTCTTGAACAGACGTTTTGTTCCCAGTTCGGTCTCCTCGGCCCCTCCTCCTCGGTGCCAGGAAGGAAGTGTGTGTTGTGATACCCGGCCCTCACCCCAAGTTCCCTTGCTCCATCTGCATGAGGCAGAGAGGGGGAAATACCTGGGCAGTGTGGCATGGGGAGGGAATTTTCCAAGAAATTTGTTTTAAGTTTCTGCCTCATCATTGTAGGACTTGCGCGTTTCTATTTTTAGCTGCACAAACGAGCCAGGCCCACATTCCCCTCATCTCCCTGCCTCAACCTTTGTTTATACAAAGCACATGCTGAAATCATTATTTAAAAACCTCCAAACCCATAATTGCTCAGGTAGGCAAAGAATGCAGGCTTTATGGAAGTAGCTTACAGAGGGGCCAGAGTCTTCCTGGGGAACTATGGCTTATTCATATTTGCATCCCCCTGTACCTAACCCACAATGAACCCCTGGAAGGCCCAGAGAAATCAAGAACTTAGAGCAAGAAGCGGCATTATTGATAATAAGAGTCCAAACACCATATTTTACTTTTTATTGGTGTTGTGTTTTTTTTTTTTTTCCATGAAATCATGGTTGATTTATAATATTATATTCATTTCAGGTGTACAACATAGTGATTCAAAATTTTATGTACTACACTCCACTTATTTATTCTTTCATTTTTATGGCTGTGCTGGGTCTTCGTTGCTGCAAGTGGGCTTTTCTCTAGCTGCAGCAAGCAGGGGCTGCTGTCTAGTTAAAGTGTGCAGGCTTCTCATCGCGGTAGCTTCTCTTGTGGAGGAGTATGGACCCCAGGTGTTCAGGCTCAGTAGTCGTGGCACACAGGTTTAGATGCTTCCTCGGCACATGGGCTCTTCCTGGACCAGGGATTGAACCCATGTCCCCCATGCCTGGCAGGCAGATTATTAACCACTGGACCACCAGGGAAGCCCCATACTCCATTTAGAGTTATTATAAAATGATTGCTATATTTTCTGTGCTGTGCAACACACGCTACATTTTAGAAGAAGAAATAGAGACCTGGAATACACATCCAAAGGGCCACAGGATATTAGTGTCATTGCTGGTATTCAAACCTGGACGTCCCAACTTCCAATATGGCATGATTAATTCTACTCTACTATAAAAATGAGTCTAAAGCTGGACTCTGTCTCAGTGCTTCATTACCTTGAACAAGTTACTAAAACCCCTCTGTACCTCAGTTTCCTTATCTGTAAAATGGGGATAACAAAAATACCCACCGGAGAAGACTGGTGTAGGAGTCAGTGAGTGCCTGGAAGAAAGTAAGCCCTGTGCTTTGGTTCTGGTCTCCCCAGAAGGAAGAGCCAAGCCATTAGCCACACCCAGGAGGTCATGTCTTCCTGTGCAAGGGGGACCACAGAACACGCTGCACACAGCGCTGCCCATCAAGGATTTCCCTTCACCATATCTCTTAGGGTTACCCCTGAGTGGGGTGGCAGCAATCCAGTTTTGGCTTTCCAAGTATTGCTTCGGCTCACTTGTGAACCAGGCCAAGTTCTTCCTTCGATCAGTCTTAAAGAAACCCCACCAAGGACACGTATGAGCTATGAAAGGGGTGTCAGTTTGAAGAAGGTAGTTATGTGGGGTTCTTCTTTATCTGTTCTTGATATGTGTCTCCTGGACTCACTTGGCCTCAGCCCCAAATTAGCCATCTCCATCACCCAACCTGAAGCATTAGAACTAGCATTCTGACTTGGATTCTCTGACAAGACACAAGTGGACAGGCAGCTCTGGCCGCATAGGCACTTGTGCCCCGTCGTTAAACGTTCAATCTGCTTGGACCTACTTTTCAGATGAAGAGTAGCTCTCTGTCAAAGAGGGCATGGCCTTGACACAGAACCTTAGGGTTCCCCACACTCTGACTGTCCCAATAAGACTGACCTGATGCTCTAATGGTGCCCTGATCTGGTACTTGGCTCCTCTGCCCATAGAACTCTCAGGCAAGGGGATCTTCCCAACCAAGGGATGGAACCTGCGTCTCCTGCATGGAAGTCAGACTCTTTACCATCTGAGCCACCAGGGAAGCCGATAGGTACTCCTAACGCCATCAAATCAACCGGATCCCAAAGGCAGAGTAGCACCCAGTGCGGCACTGTGGCTTTCATGGGGGCCAGGCATTTTTGCTCTGTGGGTCCTCTCTTTGTTTCAATTCTTTATTAAATTTTTGTTACAATATTGCTTGCTTTATGTTTTGGTCTTTTGTCCACAAGGCATGTGGGATCTAAACTCCCTAACCAGGGATCGAATCTGTACCCCCTACATTGGAAGGCAAAGTCTTAACCGCTGGACCGCCAAGGAAGTCCCTGTGGGTCTTTTCTCTCATCAAAAAAATAATATTAAAAAAGTGTATTTTACAACTCCGTTGGTATAAAGATGGATATAATCTAGGCTGAATTCATGATCATTAGATTCATTTTTCCTTTTGATTTTAAAATAAACTAAAGTTAAAATGTTTTATGGGCCCTTAAATGTATTGTGGGCCCTAGGCACTGTGCAGAATGTATTCATAAGCAGACACTGCTTGCATCTCAGTCTGGGCCCATTGGAGAAGCCTTTCTTGTCCTGGACCCATTCAAAATTGGCAGCCTCCAAGTCATCTAATAAATGAGTAAGGGCAGTTTTAGCTAGTGTGTAAGCGGTGCCTCCAAAAGCCAAAAGGGCCCACCAGGCATTAGGTCTATTTCTTAGGAGTGAGTTGTGTAAGACACAACAATTTGTCCCTTATTTTAGAGAAGACATACTAGCACTCCCCAGACCACTGTATTCCTACAAACTTCACCAATTTTATGACAGGCTTCTGAATTTTTTAGGGGTTTATACCTCCATCCTTATGGAATATATGGGTCTTTCTTTAGGTGTCTTGGTATCTCCTTCCTGCTCACCAGGTCCATTACCATGATGTCGTCAATATAGTGAACCAATAAAATATTCTGCAGAGTATCAAGACTATCAAGATCCCTAAGGACTATATCATTTCAGAAAGCAGAGACTGAATGTAGCCCTGGTGCAAGACAGTAAAGGCACACTAGTGCCCCTGCCGTGTGAAAGCAAACAGTACTTGCTCTTTTCTGCTGATGGGAACAGAGAAAAATGCATTCACCAGATTAACAGTCACAGAATGAGGTCCAGAATTTGTGTTGATCTGCTCCAGTAAGTATATCACACCCAGCACAACAGCTGGAATTGGGGTACCCACTTGGTAGGTTTACTGTGTGCCATATCCACTCAAGCTAGACAGGTGGATTGGATAGGGATGTGGTGTGGATCGCCACTCATGCACCCTCACATCTTTGTTGGGGGGCACTAATCCCTGCAGCTTCTCCTCAAATACACTATTGCTTCTGATTTACCATCTTGGCCAGGAGTGGCAATAGCAGAGAGTTTCAAGGGCTTCCATTTTTCATCTCTTACCATAATGGCTTTTACCTCCACAGGTCTGGAAAACAACGAAAGGGTTTATCCAGCTTCCAAGCATATCTTTCCCAGGTATACACCCAAGGACCAGTGAAGACCTTCAGAGTAGATCTGCAAAGACTCATGTGAGATGGGTCCAAACTCCGTTTATCACCTGACTTCCAAAAACCCCCACTCAGCTTAGACTCCTTACCTAACAGTATTCAAACAGTCTCATGGAGCCTGAAAGTAGGTTAATGAATGGCCCCTTAGTGCTGAGATATCCTGGCCAATTTCCCTGCCCAAGTTGACACTTCTTTTGAATCTATCAGTTATTTCAGTACCCATTAAATTACTATATTTTTCCTTTAAAAAAGATGTCAGTTTTTATTGTTTTCAGCCAAAATTATTTTAGTAAACACAGCAATAGTAAAATGTCTATCACCGAGGACTGATTAATCAAGCCTTTTCTCATGTTACTGAAACTCTCCATGTCACTTAACACTGTTGACCTCCCAGTCCTTCTGGAAACTTCTTTCTGGTGGCAATCAGGACTCCAGACTTCCCTGGATTTCCCCTTAACTCACGGCAGCTCCTTCAAGTAGAGAGGACAAGGAGGTCTTGTGGCATCGTATACATCATATCCAAAAACACTTGGCCGAGGTTGCAGTTTTGCAGCTGTTTGGTTCATGCTTGTCTCCTCCATTAAACCCTAAGTTCCATGAGGGCAAGTGCCATGAATGATTTCCCCCCTACATCAATAGCATTAAAACTTTCTAGTTGCGGGATCCTTTTCCATTCTTAACAATTATTGAGGACCCCAAAGAGCTTTGGTTTATACTGGCTGTATCTATAGATTAGAGGTTCTCCACTGGAGGCCATTTGGCTATGTCTGAAGACATTTCTGGTTGTCACAACTTCCAGAAAGTAGCGGAAGAGCAGAGAGTGATATTGGCATCCAGTTGGTAAAGATCAAAGATGCTGCTAATATCATCTACAGTGCATAGGACAGCCCCAATGACAAAGAATTATCAAACTATCAGTAGTGCCAGGGAAGAGATTGTGCTATAGATATTTACCATAATAGAAATTAAAACAGGAAATTTTAAACATTTACTAATTCATTTAAAATATTGATGATAAACCCATTACTTTTTTGCATTAATGAATTTTTTAAATAACTGTATTTTTTCAAAACAAAAATATTAATAAGAAGAATGTAGTGCTTTATTTTGTAAATTTCTTTAATGTCAGGCTTAATTGAAGACAGCAGGATTTCCATATCTGTTTCTGCATTCAATCTGTTTCAATATGTTGTTTTTGTTGAAGTGTATGAAGAAAATCTGGCCTCACACAATATGTAGCTGGAAAGGGTAACAGTGTTTAAAAGCATTTTCAGGTAACTATGCATATTCTTCTTTGTTACTACACCAAAACTCAACAATAGCAGTTTTTTAAAGGTTAGTTACAATGTGGAATCTGAAACCACGTCCATGAATTTTTTTATATTCAGTTTTTTTTAAGTACTTTGATCTGTCTTGAACTTTGAATGAATCTTTTCCCCATGCATGATTTTGTGACATCAAATGCCTCATGTGTTATGGGCTGAATTGTATCCACCCCCACTCCGACACCCAAGTCATATGTTGAAGTCCTAAACCCCCAGGGCTTTAGAAAGTGGCAAGAATCACTGCAGATATTATTAGATAAGATGAGGTCATACTGAGGTAGGGAAGATCCTAATCCAAAATGCCTAGTACCCTTATAAAAAGAGGAAATTTGGACACAGACACATACAGGGAGCTTGCCAAATGAAGATAAAGGCAGAGATCAGGTGATGTATCTATAAGCCAAGGAATGCCAAAGATCATCAGCAAACCTCCAGGAGCTAGGAGAGAAACATGAAAGTTTCTTGCCACAGCCCTTGAGAGGAATGAACACTGCCAATACTTTGATCTTGGACTTCTCGCCTCTAGAACTAGAAGAAAACAAATCGCTGTTGTTTAAGGCAAAGTGCCAGCTAGCGGTACTTTGTTAAGGCAGCCCTGGAAAATGAAAACATCATACACTAGGCACTTTGAAAACAGTGGTTCCTTGAATTATGCAGATCTTCCAAATGTTTACACATTTCATTATACTATACCAAAAATCACATTTGTTAATAGCACCACAGATTTCATCAGAGAAGTCTGCAGGTCTTGAGAAGCTGTCAAGCTCACAGTGGCAGATACAAGCTTTCCAAAATTCTAATTTTTCACTTGAAAGCTCAAATTTTATCATTGACAATGAACACTGTCCATTATTTTCCTTGAGGTGGCAGACTCTTTGAGCTCATTTTCAAGGAAAGATCTACCAGATACCCAAGTCTGCATAACGGTGGTTTGTCCATCAGTCTTTCAAATAAACATAGTGATCCATGAAAGAAGCATCTAGTTTCACACACCATCCAAATAATCCACCAGTGTTTGTTGTCAAGGCAACCATCAGACTTCCCTACGCAGAGTTCTGTATGTGTCTCCCCATTTCCTCACACAGAATACGCAAGAGATGTGTACTCAAAGATGAAGATTTGACAAAACTAACTTTGTTTCATTTTTACTGTGTATGCATGGCCATGAAGAATTTAATGACCCTAGTACATTGGTTACCACTGCCTCAACTCATGTTAGGAGGCCCATTTCACAGACCTTCTGTAAGGGTCTCAGAGGCCCCCCAGAGGCCCAAAGACCACACTTTGAGAACCATTCCTCTGATCAAGCACAGTGCTAAGAGCCAAACAAATCTTTCTGAAGGCCTGTTCAAATGGATGGATGGATGGATGAAGTAAATAGAGAAAGAGAGAAGGAAGTCCAGATTTGCTTCTGCCCTTGTCTTTCTGTATTATCTGAAAGACTGGGCCCTACATAACTAGCTTTTCAGCTGGTGGCAGTTAATAGAAAGGGCTCTGCAGGGTTTGTCCCAAGCCTGGGAGACAATTCCACATATAAATGTTCTATCAAGTCTTGTCTTTGAAGAGGCTCAGTGGGGCATGTCTTAACAGCATACCTCATAGTACATTGGCTCAAACAGCCCCCTGGTCTCGGTGGCATGATTACGACAAAAAGAAGAATGGAGAGAAAGATTGTTTCAGTCTTTAGTGCATGCAGAAAAGTAGTCATTATCATTTACCATCTAGACTTCATGAAACACTTTAAAATATTTTAAGTCTTTTTTTGAAAAATTTTACAGACGTAAGAATAAAGGGAGAGTGAAGAACAGCTGCTCCATTAGATATTCTAATAAGAATTTAAACTTAAAATTTTTATTCCATGTTTTCCTGGTTTTGAAGGTATCTGATGTGGGCAACATCCTCTGAATGTAACTAACATCTCACTAACAGTCATCAGCTTTCACGCATGAATAGGAACACACACTTCTGGTAAATACTGATTTCAAAGTACAAATTTCAAATTTCAAATCAGTATTTCAAAATACTGATTCAAAGTACATCTTCACTGGATTCTAGATGCTCATCATTTCTGATTTCTCTTCTCGCACTTGGAAATCCAAAATGCGGTACTTAAAATTTTTAAAACATTTGATGGCTCTCAATTTTGCTGAAGATGGACACCTTCTTCACTCCATAAATGCAAAAAAAAATTGCATTTTTATATTTCTAATCTCCAATCAGAATGAGAATCTATAAGAATCTATGATTTTTTTTAATTTATACTCCAAATATTTCCTCCCAATGACCTTCTGTTGATACCGGCCTTAGCTTTTGTCTGCTTCTGAACTGTATCAAGTAGATGTTGGTGCACAAACATCACAAAGGATGAAAATAGTGTGATACATACTGTAGTAGAAGAGGATGGTCTGGATTCTTGTCCTGCTGGTTGAGTGAGTGACTAAATGAGAAGACTGTATTTTCTTTTTTCCCTAGAAATACATGGCTTAATCTTTGATTCTTGAGTTTGAGAAAATTCATGTAAGACATCATCATCTGAAGACTGATGATCTGAGATTTTACTTACGTGATCAGTTTCACCATCCTCATTAACGTGAGTCTAAAGTGATGCTATCTGGCTCTCTGCATTCATCTTCTGGATAAACCAATTATTTCAAAACGCTTTCCTCTGTCCATTTTCTTCTCTTTGTCATTAGGGAGGAAAAGGAAAGCATTCTCATTTCTCAATTGTGTTCAATGAAAGCAGAAGTCAGACTATAAACTGGTGTCTCCAGACTTCTCTTCATATCTCCTGACAATGCAATACTTGGGGGCAACTGTCTTAGTTTCCTACTGCATCTGGTAAATATTACCATGAAGCTGGTGACCTAAAACCACACAATATATTAGCATCCAGCTCTGGAGGTCAGAAGTCTGAAATGGGCCTCACTGGGCTGAAATCAAGATGTCAGTGAGGGCGGTGCTGCTTCTGGAGGCTCGATCCATGGGGGAGTCGTTTCCTTCTCTTTCAGGCACACTGCTGAGCTCTCAGTGCGTTCCCCCATCTTCAGAGCCAGCAACGCTCTATCTCTCTCAGGCTGTATCACTCTGCTGCTCCGTTTTAAGAGTCACACCTTTTTCTCTGACTCCTTTAGGAACCTTGTGATTATAATGAGCCACCCAGATAATCCAGAATCATCTCCCATCTCAAGGTCCTTAACTTAACCCCATCTTCAGTCTCTTTTGCCACACAAGGTCATGTATTCACAAGTTCCAGGGGTCAGGATGTGGGCATCTTTGATGGGCCATTAACTTTCAGGTGGTGCTAGTGGTAAAGAACGTGCCTGCCAACGTAGGAGACATGAGACATGGGTTCGATCCCTAGGTTGGGACCTGGAGGAGGGCATGGTAACCCACTCCAGTATTCTTGCCTGGAGAATCCCACAGACAGAAGAGCCTGGCGGGCTACAGTTCACTGCCTGCCATAGCAGTACAGTAAGAAAACTATAGATGACATAACAGTGCTGGCCCGTGTCACATCATTCTTCTAAATAATTCCATCATTGCTCCCTTTTGTTATTATTTCAGTCTTTTAGTACAGTTGAGAATAGTTGGCAAGTAAGGTTGAAATGATTTCTAGGATGAGGAAATAGAGAAACGTTTCAAGAGATAGGAAAAATAAGATCACTAAAATCCCAAAATCTATCTTAGATTTACAAAAGTATCCAATGGACCCATGGGGTAATTGCAAGATAGAGTAATATTTTCACTATAAAATAATAAGTACAATTTCTCTATTCTTTGGAAGATCTGTAAGGGAAAATAAAAGCCTATAACTATCAGGCCTTACAAATAGAACTACTGAAAAAATAAACCAAATTAAACAAATTAAAATCAGGTGCAAAAGACCCTGACACTATGCTGAAGTTCAAACTGTACTGAGCAAAAGCCCTATATGTGTTGTGTTAGTCGTTCAGTCATGTCCAACTCTTTGTGACCCTATGGACTGTGGCCCGCCAGGCTCTTCTATCCATGGGATTCTCCAGGCAAGAATACTGGAGTGGGTAGCCATTCCCTTCTCCAGGAGATCTTTCCAATACAGGGATCAAACCCAGGTCTCCCGCATTACAGGCAGATTCTTTACCATCTGAGCCACCCGGGAAGCCAAGCAAAAGCCCTATCTACTCTCAAATAAGAATATTAGGGCAGTGAAAGTGAAAGTCGCTCAGTCATGTCTGCCTCTGCAACCCCACGGACTACATAGTCCATGGAATTTTCCAGGTCAGAATACTGGAGTGGGTAGCTACTCCCTTTTCCAGGGGATCTTCCCAACCCAGGGATCAGACCCAGGTCTCCCACATTGCAGGTGGATTCTTTACCAGCTGAGCTACAAGGGAAGCCCAAGAATATTGGAGAGTGTAGCCTATTCCTTCTCCAGTGGATCTTCCCAACCCAGGAATCAAACTGGGGTCTCCTGGCATTGCAGGCAGATTCTTTACCAACTGAGCTATCAAGGAAGCTATTAGTGCGGTTCAGTTCAGTTCAGTCGCTCAGTCGTGTCCGACTCTTTGCGACCCCATGAATCGCAGCACGCCAGGCCTCCCTGTCCATCACCAACTCCCAGAGTTTACTCAAACTCATGTCCATCGAGTCAGTGATGCCATCCAGCCATCTCATCTTCTGTCGTCCCCTTCTCCTCCTGCCCCCAATCCCTCTCAGCATCAGGGTCTTTTCCAATGAGTCAGCTCTTCGCATCTGTTGGCCAAAGTACTGGAGTTTCAGCTTCAGCATCAATCTTTCCAATGAACACCCAGGACTGACCTCCTTTAGGATGGACTGGTTGGATCTCCTTGCAGTCCAAGGGACTCTCAAGAGTCTTCTCCAACACACAGTTTAAGAGCATCAATTTTTTGGCACTCAGCTTTCTTCACAGTCCAACTCTCACATCCACAGTAGTATAGGCTAAATTTGAAATTCTGAACATTGAGCTTAAAATGTGTTGGGACAAAATAAGTGGGGTAGAGAGGGAAGAATTAGTTAGGGCAAGTTATGCTGCCATTACATAAATAAGCCACCAAATTCAGTGACTTTAAGAAAAAGAGTGTATTTGTGTCTCTCATTCAAATCTGAGGTTAATGTTGATAGCTGGCAAGTATTTCAGCTCTATGTGGTGATTCAGGGACCCAGGTTCCTTCCATCTTGTGGCTCTGCCATCCTTTGGGAACTTATCATCTGTGTGGTTGAGGTCCCAGCTGTCTCTAGAGAGCTCAAAGAGAAGACCCAAACTCTCTCTCCAAGCTCAGCCCCAGAGAGGCATGTATCACTTTCTATTAGCTAGAACATAGTCACATGACCCCTCTTAACTCCAAACGAGATGGGTACTTGTGGTCCAGCTACGTTCCCAGGAAAAAGGGAGTGCATGTCAGTGCACAGTTAGCAGTCTCCCACCCCCAAAGAATGAGCTCTGATGGCCAATGATGCTTTGATCATGACAGACAAGCCATCTCAGCTCCTGAAGGACAAGAAATCATTGCAACACCTTACAGAGCAGTAGTTCTTTGCTGGTCGAAACTAAGAATCAGAATGACCAGGGAAGCTTTACTGAGGCAGGAATGCATGCTGAGGGGGAACACATTTTGAGAAAAATCCCCCAGGCGATTCTGCTGTAATTCCGATTCACTGTGAATGCAGAGGAGAGAGGTAAACCAGAAATCTAAGGAGGTCCTTCCTGTAGTTGGAGCTATGTGTGGATTGACCTGGCTGTGGTCTGCATCTTCAGGTGTTTCCTGATTGACCATATTCGACCTAGGGTCCCCTCCTCCAACCATCAGGCCCAGGCCCAGGTTCTGGCCTGTAAAAGGCATTCAGTGAATGTTTGTTGAATGTCTTGTTTTTACTCTCACAACAGAAAAAGTAGAGTGGGGAAGTCCTTTCAAATGCCTTTAAACCAACAGATGAAAGTGTCATTTGACTCAATCTGGTTTCAAGAAGCAGCAGAGATAAACCACCCCAGAGGAAAGGCGTTTCCCAGGTATCACCTCCAGTGAAACTAGCATCTGCTCTGAGAGCAGAGCTCTCCCTCCACCCTCCCCACCCCCGACCCAGCCAGGGGTGTCTTCTCCACCTTAAACCTTCAAGTTGAAATGCAGATTCAGCTTCAGTAGGTGTGTGTGGGGCCAAGGTGTTGCATATCCAATAACACTCAGCCATTGCCAATGACACAGGGCCACAGGCCAGGCTTCAAGGATTCCAGTTCTGGAAAGCAAATAAGCAGCAAAAGGGGGATGTGATAGAATAATTGCAGAGACACCCCCACCTGGCGGCTGCACCCACAGTTCACTTCAGCCCATTCGGCTCCTCTCTCCTCCCTTTCCCAGCCCCGCCCCTCTTTGGGGAGCAGGCAGATTCCTGTCCCAAATTTCAGGGTCCTATGGTAAGATCCAAAGATGTGACCTGGGGTGAAAGATGAAACCTGGGACTTGGAGTCCCCTTTGCTTGAGAGCATTATCTTCAAATATCCTGTGGATGGAGCAGAAGCCAGAAGAAGGTTTTTCTCAATGACCCCAAGGACAAGAATCTTGGAACAGAGAGAAGCTTGAAAATGAGCTAGAACAGATCCAAGTGTTGGATTTCCTGAGTCCTGCTTTTGTGGCTCTTAACAGACTACATATCTGGACCTTCCCGGGCCCAGGTTCATGCTGAGGGCATTGACTGTCACACCTGGGACACAGCTACCCTCATCGAGAATCTATTCTCCCAGCTGAGGCAGATGGGCAAAAACCATCTGCCTGGGCCCACAGGATGAATCCTATCTCCTTGTGTCTGGACTTCTGGTCTAGAGGCCTTCCCAGGAAGTCACATGGCCATCTACCACACTTGTAGGAATCAAGGATAATCGGCATGCCGCGCTGTCTCCCTGCCTAACAGCCAAGGAAAAGGGACCGTTGGCCACGGCCCATGCTGGGTCACCTGACTTGAAACCGCGCACCCCACCCCGCCAGCTGCTTGCCTTGCAGAACTCCCTGTTTAATGTTTTATTCCTCCCAGTGTTTCATTATTGATTCAGCCCCTCGCTGCCGGGTCTGACCAACTAAGCCCTGAGCATTTGTATAATGTCAACTTCATCAAAAATGCAGGAGTTGGGGTTTTACTCGTCTGCGCGCTACCTAGACGGTTTAAGTCGATGATTGGTGGTTTTGTGAGCCAAAGAGGGTGCTGGCAGCCCACAGGCTGACTTCTGGCTTCTCTGAGGGGATGTTGGGTCCCCAGGCTCCAGGGAATCCAGCATCCCCCATCTCTTGCTGATGAGAATGAAGTCTAGGAGAGGACACTGACTGAGGTGGCGAGTTAGGAGGTTGGGAGGGACTTTTTAAAATAAGCACCAGGCACAAGTTTAGAAACAAATTCAGCAATGCATTATTATGCTGCTATTAAATGTAACAGGGTGGGCTTCCCTGGTAGCTCTGTGGTAAAGAGTTCACCTGCCAATGCAGAAGACACAGGTTTGATCCCTGGATCAGGAAGATCCCCTGGAGGAGGAAATGGCAGCCCACTCCTGTATTCTTGCCTGGGAAATCCCATGGACAGAGGAGCCTGGCAGGCTACAGTCCATGGAGTCGTAAGAGTCGGACACGTCTTAGCTACTAAACAACAACAAAATGTATTAACCACAGATGAAAATCTAATGAGGTGAAGAAATGTCTATTCATCTATTTATTCAAAACATGTTTACTGAGCACCTACTATGTGCTAAGCACTAACTCACTGAAATGAATAAGGCATACAAGGTTTCCATTCTCATGAACCGAAATTCTATTTGAGAAAAATCAGGCTATAAAATGGAAATAGTGATAATAGTTTATACTTATCAAACACTTACCATGTGTTGGGTACTGTTCTAAGCACTTTACATACAGAATGATTCAATTTCCCAGGATTGTTTTGAAAAGTCTATGTGTATACCTGCCCATAGAAACAAGATGGGAAGGATAGACACCAAAACATCAGCAAGCATCATCCTCAAATTGTGAGTTTGTGGAGAACTTTCATTTTCTTCTTTGGGCTAACCTGGATTACCTAAATCTTGTTTATGTCTAGAACAATAAGAGAGGAGATTTAAAGTAAGGAAGATATGTTCTTGAGCCTCAACCTCAGAGATATCAGGCAGAGAGCCTCAAAATGTTTCTCATTTGCTGCCTGATATCTTCAGGCTCCGAGTACAGAGGCACTGGCCTACTCCAGCCACTCTGGGTTCTGGCCCAGCTTGGAAATCCTTCACTTCTTCCTCCCCGGAGAAGAGAGTCCATGGAGAGCCCGAAGGCTGCAGCCCAGCACCATATGGCTTGTGGTCAGCGCTGGGGGATGGCCGAGGAATCCCCCAGGAATGGAGTCCTTTAAACAAGGTCACCAGGTGGGCATCAGGAGCCTGACCTCCTCTTGCTAGGTGCCAGGATCCAACCTCCCCTATCTCGGGCAGCTGGGACTACCAGCCAGTCAGACCGGACCTCTGTCCTGGCCAGAGAAGTGGACAGGACTGAAGTGGACACTACTTCAAACAGTTATGCCTCATGGCCCCAGAGGTCCTGCGGGGCCACTCTCTGGCTCTGAAGGCTCCCAGGGAGGAGGATGGAGGGTCCGCCTTCAAGTGGGTGACCACCCCAGGGTGATAATAATAACCATAAAAACAACAACAAGTGGCCTCTGGGAAGCTCCAACTCTGAGCTCTGGACACACAAGGAGGCCCAAGGCTGAGCACTTTACATTTCTTATTGCATTTAATCCTCATTTTACCAATAAGGAAACAGAGTCCCAGAGAGGCTAAGTCACCGGCCCAAAGTCACACAGCCAGGGAGTGTCAGCCTGGCAGGATGACACTGCCGATTCCACGCCCTTCACCACATGGCCAAGCTGTTGCCCACCCTCTGCCTGGGCCCTCTGGGGACACTGCCTGCAGGCCTTTCCCCAGGGCCTGCCACGTGAGGAGGACAGCAGCTCTGGCCTCTGAGGAAGGATCAGAGCCCTGAGTAAAGGGTGGGTGTCCGGTGGTCCTGACTTTGAATCCCAGCCCAGCTCCCTGTTACCGTGTGATGCTAAGCAAGTCATTTAACTCTCTGGGCCTCTGTTTCCTCATCTTCAGTGATATCCAACTTTTCCAACTGCCAGGAAGTTTGTTTTCCACGCAGACAATTACTAGAGTTGGGTGAACACGCAGTAAATATGCTAGATGCAGTGGAGGAGCAGCATGCATTTCTAATCTTTGTAACAGCCCGAGATACTAGGCCCACCTCCACCTGGCAGATGGAGACCCGGAAGCTTGAACAGGTTAAGTGACTCCCATTGTTACAAGGAAGAAGCGAAGATCCGAAGATCCGAGTCCATGTCCTCTGAGGGCAAAAGCCCTCAGCTTAGCCCATCTGCTACAGACGCCACATCGACATCAAATGAAATGAGGACCGCCCCGGGCTTGGCACAGCGCCTGGCTCGTGTGAGCCCTCCAGCGACAGCTGTTATTCCTGTTGCTACAATAAGGAGAGAGAAAATGTATTTGCAGTCCACACAATGCCTGGTTCCTAGAAAGCCTCAGAACCCCGCGTGTGTGAAACAGTTGCAGTTCTCTCCGGCAGGTCAGGGCTGCCTGCAGCAGCCAGGGCCTCTTCACTCAAGCCCTGAAAGGGTTCCAAGGTGAGCAAGCAGGTCCCTCCTTCTCCCCAGGATGCAACAGTTTACCTGGGAAGTGAGGGAAGACCCATGTGCAGCAGTTACTGCACTGCTTCCTCCTCCACAAAGCAGCTGGAGAGGCCCGTCCAGCCCTAACACACTTCACATCCTGCATGGAATTGGCACCAGGCGAAATACCAAATGACACAGCTTGAGTGCTGTTTGATCAAAAAAATTCCCAGGCCCGGGCTTCCTGTAGAACCACTTCCTACCTAAACATCGCCTGGCATCCCACCTGGGTCATGAGTGGATCCTTAGGAGTTTGGATCCTGGGCATCCCTGCCATCCCTCCCGCCTCAACCCCAACTTTGAAGGCTGATCCCCAACCTCCAAGTGTCCATCAGAGGCCTCACCAGCACTAGCTCACTTTTGACCCCTTGTGGGCGATGCCGCCGAACGTGGAGGATTTGCCAAATCCTGTCCCCAGCCATGGTGTTCCTAACTTCCCCCTAGATCTTTCTACCACACCTCTTGCTCCCATTCTGCAAGTCTTGACTCTGGAGCTTTCAGTGTTTGCCCAGACAGTAGCAAATGTAAGACACCATCAAGCACAAGAGGCATCCAAATTCCAGAGGTGAAACATGTGAAAAGCTTTGTATTACAGAATGGATGGTTTGAGTAATAAAATTTATTACGGCCCCAGTATGAGGCTGGCCCTACTAGGTGCTCCTAGCACACATTTTCCCTTAGTGTCACTCCTCCCTTTGTTGATCATTGCTTTCATTCCTCTATAGCCTAAGACACTGAAGCCCAGAGATGTAAAGCAACTTGTCCAAGGTCACACAGCTAATAAGTGGCAAAACCAGGACTTGAACTGTGACCTCTTTGATCTTGTAACAATAGCAGAAATAGACCCTCTCCTGGGTACTTCCTCCAAGCTGGCTTCTGAGCCCAGTGGATTTATGCAAAATTAAGTCAGCCCTGACCTAAGAAGCCTTTCCCATGTTTTAATTTCCTTACATTAGAGAGTAATAATAATAGTACTCTGTGCCAGGTACTATATTAGCCACTATAAGTGTCCTAGTACATTCAGTGTTCCCATCTGCCTTATACAGTAGGCTCTATCATTAACCCTACTTCACAGAAGAGGAAACTGAGGTGTAGAGACGTCACACCACATACTTAGGTCACATTACTGGGAAAGGAAAAAGTAGTCTTGCTCCAGATCTCACTCTCCTAACCCACCCCATCTTCCCATCTCATCAAGCTGGCATGGGAAGCCCTCTGCTACCCCAAGTCCCCTCCCTCCCCACCCCGACTCCTGCCACCCCAAATCCTATTTGACGTTCACGGTAGCCAGAGCCCTCCCCTGCTGGGAGCAGGATCTGAGTTGTCAGGCTTTAGTCAGATGAATGGTCTTCCCCGAGCCAGGCTCGGCTTCCAAGTTTCTTCACGCTGGACCCAAACATAACACAATCAAGCAGCTCTGGCTGCTCTTCAGAAAAAAACTCAAGGGGCAGTGTGGAAAGAAATCTAATTAGAATTCCTCGGAGTCCCAGCTCTTCCTTTTATTAAATTAGCTCCCTTTGAAGTGGAACTTGGACTCATTATAATATTTGAATGCTGAGGAATTGTCTTCTATGATCCTGGTCTGAGAAAAATAGCTTTCACAATTGCATTTATCCATGTTCTGGTCTCTCTCCACTGGGACAAAAGATCACTGGGTATGCCAAGTGGTTCCTGCTTCAGAGAAGAGCTTGGGGAGCATCCAGGGGGCTGACTGCCCTGCGGGTCAGAGCCGCTGAGATGAGTGTTGGGGGCCTCTCACACAAATGTGGGTAGAGGGGGGCCGCCCAGGTTTCCGACAGCATCACAGCCGTCGGCCCCAGTCTGAGGGTCACACAGGGACAGGAAGGCTGGTGGGGAAATTCAGAAGGTCTGGGCCAGTGCTTCCTGCAGTGAACGGCCCAGAAGAGAGATCCACCTAGTGCAGATTTCAGGCTCCCACCCCCAGAGACGCTGATTCCTCAGATCTGCCAAGGAGTCGATCCTCTCATCTGATTCAGGCTCCCAGGTTGAGTCTGAGATGTAGCCAGGTTTGGTCCCAGCTCACCTGAATCACTGGGGTTTCTTCTGTGGTACCTGGGATCCAATGCTCATCTACCACCCTGGAATCTCATTACTGCTACAGAGGGGGATTCCACTGCCCCCCACCCCTGGGCTGGCAAAATGCTTAAAGAGTCAGCACCAGTGGCCCACTCCCTTTCCTTCCCTGGAGTCTGGATAACAGGACCCATGGCTGCCAGTCTTGGCATCCTTGGAGAACTCTCCTGACACCTCTGTTGTTTTTCTGGTTTTTTTGGTTTTTTTTTTTACTGTTTTTGGAGCCTTTACTGAGGACACAAACAAGAAGTACTGTTTGCTTGAACATTTTTAAAGGACAGTGTTTGGGGGGATTCTGATGTCTGCCCATCTTTCCTGATCTAGTCCAAGTCTTGCCTCCTCAAAAAATGTGCGTGCGTTCTCAGTCATGTTCAACCCTTTGTGAACCCATGAACTGTGGCCTGCCAGGTTCCTCTGTCCATGCGAATCTCCAGGCAAGAATACTGGAGTAGATTGCCATTTCCTCCTCCAGGGGATCTTCCCGACCCAGGGATCAAACCCAAGTCTCCTGTGTCTCCTGCATTGCTGAGTCATCAGGGAAGCCTCTGCTCTAAAAAAGCCTTCGCCCAAATCCTTCAAGTATCCCAGCCCTTACCTGGTTTCCAAAGCCCTTCGGCTCTGGACTGGCCCCCAGGTCAACTTGAGGTCAGATGCTGGGCTCCGTACTGCTTCCTACCCTCCCTGATCTTTACACATTACTGGTGCTCTGGGGATCGGAGCCAGCCATCGGTTTATCAAGTTCACTGGACACAATGAATGGAACCCAAAAATTGATCTCTAGAGCAAGCCCAGGCCAGGTTCTCAAATATCTGACCAGTCATCCCATGGGGAATCCCCTGGGGGAAAGGAAGCTTGGGGACCAGGGCCCAGCCTTCCCTCTTCACTGATGAGGAGCCTGAGCCCCAAGCCAGAGCACACAGTGAAGGGTCCCCACTCTTTCCCCCATCCTTCCTCCGCCCAGAAAGTGGCTACTTGTGTCCTCTGATCAAGTAAGTTAACGCTGGGTATCCTCCCCTCCTGAGCAGCTATTTCCTGCCCAAAAGACACATTCAAGAAGGTTCCACAAAGGAGAGGAACTGTGGAGCCAGAGACAGCTCCAATAGCCCTGTGGTGGCCCCAGAGAGTGTGGCCTGGATGAGTTTCCATGCATCTGTCAGTTTAAGAAAGAGCCACAGTATTTTGGAAGAGAATTGTGGTCAGAAAAACGACTTGGTCTCAATGGTCTTGTTTACTCAATAGAGCTTCTCTCTCCGCTGTCTCCTACTCACATCCGCTTGCCTTCCTGACTCGAGGGCAGGTCTCCGCAGCACAGGATGGAATGATCATCCAGCCGCGATGCTTTTCCAGTGACTGCTTATCCTTTACCCCACCCCCCAACTTCCCGAGACCCTACAGAGTAGAACCAATCCAAATATCTGATTTCCAGAAAATGTTTTCACCGATTGCCATTAGTCTAACCCTGAAATGGAATAAATCCAACCGTTGCATTAGCTTGTCGAGAATACCCCTGCTTCAGCGTTACAGATGACGTCAAAGGCTGGCAAACCCAACAGCTCACAGTGAAACGACCACAGGGTACCAACTTGCAGACCTCCCTGCTTCCTTCTTCCCGTCTGTCACTCATGCGCTTCATTACTGTCTGTCCACACTGCACTCTACTGTAGGACATGAGCACTGCAGTGCCAGAGACTCAAGACACAGAACTGCTTTCTCTAGTCTTCCAAATCCTTTCAGCTGACGTTGCATTATAGACTTGCCAAAGTGGGTTCAGTCACTTGTGACCCCTTCATCCCTGACGAATAGGCAAGGATCTACCAGCCAAATACCAGGCAGAATATCATATGGGTCTTGGCACTCCATAGACTTGGGTTGAAGTCCTGGTTCTGCCAATCTGTGATCTCGGGCAAGTCAGGTACTCTCCAACCCTCAGTTTCTGCGTCTGTAAAATGGAACAATAATGCCAACAGGTTTACTGTAAGGATTCATTGAGATCAAAAGGTTTATCACAGTGCCTGGAAGAAAGTGAGTACAGTGACGGTTCTGTATTATTATTCTTTTTGTTTTCCATTGTGTTAATGCATATGAGGAAACTGAAGTTCAGGAGAGGGAAAATGGTTTCTCAAGAGACACAAATATGTGAGGGATCTGGGACACAAACACATCCCCTGATTCTACATGCCGGGTCCTTTTTATTCAACAGCCCTGCAGAGTTCAGCCTTTATATTGACTTTGAGAACCAAAGCACCTAATATAGACGCAGAAAAGATCAAATAGGATAGTCTCAAACAGAGGACCGCACAGAGGACCCAGGTGAAAATGGAGATCCCTGCTGATTGCTGCCACATCTCCTTATTGATGCAGAGAAATGCAAAAAAAAAAAAAAAAAAATGCAGAAGAGTATTAGGGGAGAAAAGACTGTGGGGTGTGCAACGGGGAAGAAAGAGAGGAGCCTCAGTGTCTAAGGAAGGAAGCTGGAATATCAAACACCATACACATCACATATTCACTGCCCCCTTCCTCAAAGGTCAGATGGGCATCCAGGTCTGGCCCCTTTCTGGATGGAGAACGGGCATCGACAGAGACCCAGACTTCAGCCACGCTGCCGGAAATGGTCGGCCCCAGAGACAACAAGAGGCTCCCAAACTCCTGGTCTCTGATCTCTGCCTTGGAACATTCTCGGGCCAAGACAAATGTGGGAACCCAATGATAGACTCTTGGAGCTGGGAAAAAAAAAAAAAATCCAAGATGTTACCCAATGTAGCCCAGTCCTTCCAGGCAAAACCACACCAAAACCATCCCGACAGTTGCTAATTGGATGAATGGTTTTCAATTAAATAATAGAGGAGGGGCGGGGAGAAGGGTGCCAAGGATAATTTGAACAGAAATGCAGCCCAGAGAAGAGAGTGGTGACGACTAAGAATGACTTATGTATACACAAAGGAAGCCAGGGTACAGGTAAGGGCTTGTTTGCCCCACAGGCAGCTGAGGGTGAAGATACAGCCAGGGAGCCTCATGAGCCACGGAGAGCTTTGGCCTGGGTCCCTCCCTTCTCAGCCAGCTTGCTGGTCTCTGCCTCCAGTCCTCCTGTAGATGCACCTCCAGCCTCATCTCCCTCCTCACTTTCAATTCTTGGAATGCCTGGCACTTTCCCTTCTCAGCCTTTGCAACGGCTTCCCTTTGCCTGGAATACCATTCCCTCACCCCACTTCCCACCCAGGGTCCTGGCTCCCCAGCTCCTATCCTTCCTGGAGGTCCTGGGAAGCTATTGACCATCCCCACCCCGAAAGACTCCAAGTGCCTGGGGCACTCCTGTGCCTACCCACCCCGGCCCAGGGCATGTCACTGTGGCACCCCACCCTCTAGGCTGGTGGCTCCCAACTGGCAAGGACTGTGGTCACCTTGTCACAGCTGTATTCCCACAGGGAGCCCTGAGTAGTAGACACTTCATAAATATTTGGTGGATTAAAAAAAGACACGAATGCTAATTTCCCCTAACGTGGCCCACCGCTTTCACTTTTGAGGCTGAAAATAATGAGAAATGAGTATCGCATGTGCCCTAACTGGTCTCTAAATAATAATAAAACAGACATTTATTAAGTGCTTCTAATGTGCTGTGCCCCATGCCGGGTGCTTCACTCTCCCTGACTCAGCTCAGGGCACAAAACCCAGGCAGACAAGGGCTACAGTGATTATCTCTATCTCCAGGATGGAGAAGGGAACAGAGGGGTTGAGTAACTTGCCCGAGATCACAGATCCTTGGCCTGACTGTGGGTCTGGCCAATCCCAGAGCCCAAACAGTTGTCACAGCACCAGCCTCTCCCCCAAAAACCCATCTCAGAAAGCCCCTTGTGTGTAACTCTAAACGCTGCCTACA
The DNA here is from genome assembly GCF_963930625.1 of Muntiacus reevesi. Lineage (NCBI taxonomy): Eukaryota > Metazoa > Chordata > Mammalia > Artiodactyla > Cervidae > Muntiacus > Muntiacus reevesi. The sequence goes on from NC_089251.1 coordinate 110,018,895, forward strand.
GCAACGTCAGCCCATTTCCTCTTCTCCCATCTCAAGCCCAGATGGGGTCTGAGTGACATTCAGCTCATCCCTAGTCTCAGAGATCCCAGCAGAGCCCTGGGAACATGGGCTCCCTGTGGACACAGAGCAGGAGGAAGTGACCGCTGGCCCGAAGGGGGCTTGGTCCCCTGGGTCTGCTGGTGGCATCTGGCCCCGGTTGCACACACCTCGTGTCAGTAAAGCAGAAGTCTCAGAGACAGGGAAGGAAGCCAGTGGCGAGCAGACTGTCATCCCAGGTTAGGTGTTCTCCTGTCTGAGGACCACAGGAACTAGCCAAGGCTGCCCCTCCACGCAGACTTTCCTGACTCCACATTTATGAACAAATGTTCCTTGAGCCCCCAGATCACTCTGCCGGGACCTGTGCTACGGCCCTACCCCTATCTTATGGGTACCTTGTGACCCAGCTGCAGCAGCTCTGCCACTTACCTAACCTCTTAATTACTCGCTTTACTTCATCTGTAAAACGGGACTGTTAATATCACCTACCGATCGCTAGGGCTGTTAGAAGGGGTATGTGTGTGTATACACTCATAAAGACGACTACAATGCAATTACACAGATGATTGTATAGATGTGTGAGTGTAGAAATGCTTGGAACAACTCCTAGCACATAGTAAGTGTTTAATAAACATCACTCGTTCTTATTAATGGCCATATGATTGTGGAAACACGCCAGGGAGAGACATCACTTGCAGTGACAGGGGATAATGCCTTTTATGAATCAGGCTGAGGTTCCCAAACACTGATCTGTGAAAGAGCCTCCAGCGGGCCTCCCTGGAGTATTTGTTAGAGACAGTCCAAGGTCCTGCTCCTGAACCCATTAACTGAGTCTCGGAGGAGGAACCCAAGAACGTATGTTTTTACAGCCTGTCCGGATGATGACAATGGTCAGCCAGGTTAGGGACCCACTGGGCCAGACCAGCTGTCTCTTGAGCAAGTGGAGGAGTCGTCTCTGCTGAGATTCAAAAGTGGGAAGGGGTCTCTCCCTCCCTACCCACCTTTTCTTCATCAGTATCTTGAGCTTTTCTCCAGAAGAACTCCCAGCAGAACTTCTCCTGACCATGTGAACCCTGAGTACACTTAATCTTCTCACCCACTAAATGTCCTTGAGCGGTTTGTTTCCCAACCTCGGTGCAAATAAAGGTTTGCTACAATTACAACTTGTATACACTGGATGGGGGGGCCATGTCTGATCTACCAGAAGAGTGCCTTGGAGCATTTAACCTCTCACTTTACAGCTAAGAAGCTGAGACCTAGAGAGGGCTGTGATATGTCCAAGGTCACACAGCAAGCAACCAGCGTGGAAACTATAGCCAAGTCTCTGGTCTCTTAGCCTCCACCGTATCCACGGTGACAGGCTCCTATTCCAATCCCAAGGACCACTCACATGTATGCCAATTAGGAGAGTATGAGTTACAAAGTTTTATCTCCTGGATACTCTGGGTACCAGGTGGGGTTTCCCAGGTGGCTCAGTGGTAAAGAACCCGCCAGCAATGCAGCAGATGGGGGTTTGATCCCTGGGTCAGGAAGATCCCCTGGAAGAGGACATGGCAACCCTCTCCAGTATTCTAGCCTGGGAAATCCCATAGACAAGGAACCTGGCAGACTACAGTCCATGGGGTCACAAATGAGTTGAAAATGACTTGGGGACTAAACAACAATGTACCAACAATTCTCTCATGTAAGCCCCATGAACAACTCTTCATTGTGGGCATTTTATCCTCATTTCACCTCTTAGGACAACTGAGCCTCAGTGAAGTAAAGTGGCCGCTCCAAGCCATAAAGCTGGAAAGAGCCAGGATTGCAATCCAGGCATGTCTGCTTCCAGAGCCAGGATTCTTGGCCGTGAGGCCAGTCATGGATCTAATGTCTCTCACCCAAACCCTGCACTTCTCTATCTGTTCTGTGACACTGGTGGGGACTCAGCAGCCTGAGTCGGCTCTGCCAGCAGGCTGTGCCATGAAGCGGGTAAAGAGAGCCTGCAAAGCTGGCAGACGAAGGAGGCTTGCTCGCTTCTGCTCCTTCACAGCCCCACTCAGAGACACCAGAACCAGCCCGACTGCATCTATCCCTTAACAGTTGGGTTCCAGGTGGGACTGCCCTGGTGGTCCAGTGGTTAAGGATCCGCCTTCCAATGCAGGGGATGAAGGTTTGATCCCTGGCCAGGGAACTAAGATCCCACGTGTGCAGAAATGAAGACCCAGCACAGCCCGCCCGCCCCAAAAAAAAGAGTTGGGTCCCAGGCCCACAGGGCTTCTCATCTGGTGTCAGAAACACCAGCCCCAGCTAAGCCTCACCCTCAGAGGTCTGCATTTCCTCCCCCTGGAGCTGCTCCTCTAAATTCCTCTGTGTGTGTGTGTGTGTGTGTGTGTGTATGTCTGTCTGTCTGTCTGTCTGTCTGTGTGTTAGTCATTCAGGCGTGTCTGACTCTTTGTGACCCTATGAGGACTGCAGGCCACCAGCCCTCTGTCTATGGGATTCTCCAGGCAAGAATACTAGAGTAGGTTGTCATTCCCTTCTCCAGGGGATCTTCCGGACCCAGGGATCAAACCCGGGTATTCCTCATTGCAGGCGGATTCTTAATGTGTGAGCCACCAAGGAAGCCTAAGCCTTCATAATTCCAACCTTTTTCTTTAGTTCTCCCATCCCTTCCACAAGCCCTCGACATTCTATTTTGACCTTTTCAGCAACTTAGTTAACAACCTTATACCTGGTTAACAATTCTTTAAGTTCTCCCTACTTAAATAAGTGACGTGATTTCTGTCTCCTGACCAGACTTGACTGAACCAGGAGGGATCCCAGGAAACAGATCCCCAAAGATGGAACACGGAGATTGGTTTTGCTCCTGTGAGGTCATCCTAACGACACCCCTTCACCCCAGCAGCAGCAATTTCTTCTTGTAGCGGAAGCTGAATCCACTCTGCAGCAGTTTTCCCAGCAATTGCGTAAACACTTCATTGTCCCCGCCTCACCCCTAGATTCCAACACTAGCCAGTCAGTGTCCCCCACTCCCAGAGGCCTGAGTCCCAGAGATACCAGCACCAGCAAGAGTGCTCCTGATGGATATAGCCATCGTGTCACATCGCCTAGTTTAAGTTACTGTAGAGGCTACAAACAACAAAAGGTCTACAAATGGGCACAGGGCTTTTTCCCAAGGCATTGTTTGACCTAAGCAAGAACTGTTCACTGACAAGCAGAACTGAGAACAAGTTCTGGACAAGTAGAACAAGCAGAAAGAGAGCCTACTTTCTTGGGCAGAGGGGTGGACGAGACCTGGTATGCGACCAGCGCTGCCCATCGAACCTGCTTGAGATTTCACCAAAGAGGATCTACAGACGGCCGATCAGCACATGAGAAGATCTTCAACATCATTAACCAAGAGGGAAAGGCAACTTACAGACCACAACCAGACACTACCGCACACTTCCCAAAATAGTTAAAATAAAAAATAGTGACAACACCAGATGCTGAGGAAGATGCAGACGAACTGGTTCCCTCGTACACTGCTGATAAGAATGTAAAATGGTGTACCCATTGTGGGAAACAGTTTGGCAGTTTCTTTAAGAACTGAACATGCAATTATCATATGACCCAGCAATTACACTTCTGGGCACTTATCCCAGAAAAATGAAAACTTATACTCACACACAAAACAGCTGTACCTGAATGATTACAGCATTTTTTACTTGTTAACAGCCAAAAACTGGAAACAATCGAGATGTCCTTTAATGGGTAAACAGTTCAACAAACTGCAATATATTCATACCATGGAACACCACACACCAGTAAAAAGGAACTGCTGAGAATGTGTGTGTGTGCTCAGTCGTGTGCAGCTCTTCGCAATCCCACGGACTATACAGATCGCCAGGCTTCTCAGTCCATGGAATTTTCCAGGCAAGAATACTGGAGTGGGCTGCCATTTCCTCCTCTAGAGGATCTTACCCACTCAGGGATCAAACCCAGTTTCTCTTGCATCTCCCGCATTGGCAGGCGGATTCTTTACCACTGCACCACCTTGGAACACCACACACCAGTAAAAAGGAACCATTGATACACAGCAGTACACCCTTCAAATGATAGAAAAGAACAGTTGTTGATACACAGGACAATCTGGATCAATCTCCACAGAACTATGATGCATGAAACATGTCAATCGCAAAAGACTGAATACTGCATAATTCCATGTATGCAATAGTCTTGAAACCACAAACCGACAGACATGGAGAACAGATTAGGGTTGAGAGGGGTTAAGGAAGAGGCAGAGAAGGAACTGACAACCTACTGAAGTGTTCTTGCCTGGGAAATCCCACGGATGGAGGAGCCTGGCGGGCCACAGACCATGGGGTCGCAAAGGGTCAGACACGACTTAACAACAATGACGACCAAGGAAGGGGTGGGGATGGGGGGAAGTGAATGAGGCTAGAAAAGAGCAGCAAGGGACTTCCCCGTGATCTACTGGTTCAGAGTCTGCCTGTCAGGGGACACAGCTTCAATCCCTCATCCAGGAAGACTCCGCCTGCCCAGGAGCAACTAGCCAGGGCGCCACGACTCTGAGCCTGCGCTCTAGAGCCCGTGAGCCGCAACTCCGGTGCAATCTAGAGCCTGTGCTCTGCAACAAAAGGAGCCATCGCAGTGAGACGCCCACACCCGGCGACAAGGAGTAGCCCCAGCTTCCTCAGCCACAGCCAAAGAAAGCCCGCAGGCAGCAGTGAAGACCCAACGCAGTCATAAATAGATAAACAAATACAAATGTTTTTTTAAAAGTAGCATGACATATCCTTACGGGAAGAGAAATGTTCTGAATCTTGACTGCATTGATGTCAATATCTGGGTTGTGACTACAGGCACGCCTGGGAGAGGTTGCAGGTTGGGTTCCATAGTACGGCAATAAAGCAAATATTGCATGAAGGTGAGTCCCACGAATGTTCTGGCCTCCCACCCAGTGCATATAAAAGTGATGTTTATATGCTCCGGTAGTCTATTAAGTGTACAATAACACCGTGTCTAAAACAACAAAGTACATACCTTAATTTAAAAATACTATTGCTAAAATAAATGCTACCCATCATCTGACAATGCAGGGTTGCCACAAGCCTTCAACTTATAAAAACTGAAGTATCTGCAAAGCAGTGAAGAACAATAAAACAAAGTCTACCTGTATAGTTTTACAAGACGTTACCACAGGAGGAAACTGGGTGAAGAGTACAGCGGCTTTCTCTGTCTTGTTTTTTACAGACACTGGTGAATCAACAGCTCAAAAAACAAAACACCAGAGAGCCCTTTTCAGAGCCCCTACCTGAGCTGGGAGACTGGTTCACGTGTGTTTTTTGAAAGTCTCCCTCCAGATTGAAAACCACACAGTTAAATGATTACTAAAATCCTTTCATCTAAAAATGAAACATTTTTCCTTTATGTACCATTTATTGTATGTCAATTATATCTCAAAAGCTATTTTTCCCCCAAAAAAGAAATATAGGAGACAATTAAAATAACAAAAAAATTAAAATTAAAAAATGTAACGTTTTTAGGTGAATATATAATCCAAACAGGCTTCCCTGGTAGCTCAGCTGGTAAAGAATCCACCTGCAGTGAAGGAGACCCTGGTTTGATTTCTGGGTCAGAAAGTTCGCCAGGAAAAGGGATTGGCTACCCACTCCAATATTCCTGATCTTCAGATGGTAAAGAATCCACCTGCAATGCGGCAGGCCTGGGTTCAATCCCTGGGTTGGTAAGATCCCCTGGAGGAGGGCAAGGCAACCTCCCCCAGTATTCTTGCCTGGAGAATCCCATGGACAGAGGAGCCTGGCGGGCTACAGCCCATGGGGTCACAAAGTGTCAGACACGACTGAGCGACTCCGCACAGCACAGCACAATCCACACATTTATGGAGTCAGGCTGGCGTTACACCCTCCAACCTTACCACCCCTGACTCCCCAGCAGAAAGGGAGAGAAGCCCTGAAGGAAATTCAGGATGTGATGGGGGTGGGGGGCGGTGACCTCCGAGGAAGCAGCTCCCTCTTTCATGGCCCAAGGACTACCAACCCCGAGGTTCCCAATGAAGCAGAGCCAACAGCCACAGTGGCCGAAGGCAGGATTAGAACCCAGCTTTCCGGCTCTGCTCCCCACAGCTCAGCGAGCTCTGGGCAGCCCCCCGAGTGTGTCAGAACACTTAGAAATGGTTCTAATTATAACCAGGAAGTTTTTAAGCCTGTGGCTGCAAAGGAATGCCGATTCATGTAATAGCCGTTACTGCGCACAATAACCCCCCCAGCCAGTGTTCTTGGCGCAGTTTTTGAGGGTGACAAATGGTGTCACCATTGGCAAAGATAGGAGCCTTTATCACACAAGCGAGAAACCCCTAGTCTCTGGAGAAGAACAAGAGCGGGAAAGGTCTTGGAGAGGACAACACTCTGTGTCCCTGGATGTAACTGGATAGCTTGTGGGGGGCGGGGGGGGAGCTTCCCCCTTCATAATTAGTCAGCTAATTATCCTCTACTCCATGCTAATGAACCACCAAAGGCTCTTTAAGGGAGAAGCATGGGCAGAGATGTTTCACTGCCTGGGGCCCCCCAGCTTCGTCCCCTTTCTCCCTGTCTGCCACCAGGGGCTCGTCTGCCACCCTGAGGAGAGAGCCAGCCGTGAGCTTGTGATCCGAGCCAGTTAACCTCACAGCTAATGTGTGGAGCAGGGGGACGGACCCAGCCGGGAGTCCTCAGATGGGAAGCTGGGGCTATAACACCCTGAGCAAGCTTCCGATTCTCCCCGCCCGGGGGGCCCAGCAGCAGCCAACTCCAGGGTACTGCTTCAGATGTTACTATTTCCTTCTTCCTGGCCAGTCCAGCAGCTCCTTCAGCTGCCAGCAGTCGTGTTGCAAATCAGTACAAGAGGCTGGGAAATAGGCATCATCGTTCACCATTTCCTAGCTGTCTGCCCATGGAGTCGCAAAGAATCCGACACGACTGAGCAACTGAACTGAACTGCCCCTCAGCAAGTCACTTCACCTCTCTGCACCTTCCAGAGCTTCTGTCTCCAAGGAACTTTCTTCAGAGAGTTATGGGGAGTGGGGGGTGGGTTGCCTGCCACCCAGAGCCCCGGCACAGAGTGGATATTCCATACTGCAATAGCCACAGCAGAGATGGAGATAGTGTACTTCCAACCTCCCAGACCCCACAGGCCCTATGGGGGTTCTCTGTGCAGTCCAGCTCTTACCAGCTTGGACCTCAAAAGGTCTGAAACATCCAATAGCCATTCAAGATTGTGTCCTTGAAGGATATTTAAGGATTTGGAAAAGGCTTCCAAAGACTCCTGAGTGATAAGCACAGAGTAGGAAGTTATATAGGCGGCAGGATGTCAGTATTGTCATAGGTAGAAAAAATGATACCAACCAGAGTTCTTGACCTTCTCCAATCAATAGAAATTGACTAGAGACCAGGCAAGAAATTCAGGCAAGACTTTATTGGGGCTTCTGGGCCAGCTGCAGGAAGGAGCGAAAACAAGAAACTTGTTTCTTTGCTGGCTCTCAGGGCAGTGGCGGGTGGGGGTGAGAGTGGGGTTTGCTGGTTCCTCATATAGGTTGAGGGTAGGGGTATGTCCAGGGGTGGGACTAGAGGGGTGGCTTAGGTGGTTTGCCCACCCTTTGCAGTGGGGACATGCACAGTACCCTGCTTTGCTCCCAATACCCCAGTTTCTTTGCTCCTAGCTCTTCAGAAATGGCAGTTGGGTGTTTTTTTGTCTTTGTATCTTTTGGTCCAGAATTTGCTCCAACTGTGCATGCACACAGTTAATTTTAGTCCCATATAGTTTCTTTGTATTTTGTAGCTCCAGGAGAGGTATGTCCAGGTGGTTCCAGGACCCAGCCTGCCTCAAAAAGACTAATGCAATCCACCAAAACATTATTAGCACCAGCTTTCCTGGAGTATGGGATGATGGGGGTGGGGAGAGGTTGGGGGGACTGCAGGAGAAGGTCTTTTCATTATATTTCTAATATTTAGGAAATTTCTACCATGAACATTCAAAACCCATAGAAATACTATTTATATGCTATTTTAAATATTTTTACATTATATACATTATAGAGAAGTTCTTCTTGTTGTTCAGTCTCCCAGTCATGTCTGACTCTTTGTGACCCAATGGACTTCAGCATGCCAGGCCACCCTGTCCCTCACCATCTCCCGGAGTTTGCCCAAGTTCATGTCCATGTGATACCATCCAGTCATCTCTGATGCCTTCTTCCACTTCTGCCTTCAGTCTTTCCCAGCATCAAGGACTTGTCCAATGACTCGTCTGTTCACATCAGATGACCAAAATACAGGAGCTTCAGCTTCAGCTTCAGTCCTTCCAGTGAGTATTCAGGGTTGATCTCCCTTAAGATTGATTGGTTTGATCTTGCTATCCAAGGGACTTTCAGGAATCTTCTCCAGCATCACAGTTCAAAGGCATCAATTCTTTGGCGTTCTGCCTTCTTTACGGTCCAGCTCTCACAACCATATGTGACCGCTGGGAAGACCATAGCCTTGACTATATGGACCCTTGTCGGCAGAGAAATGTCTCTGCTTTTCAATACACTGTCTAGGTTTGTCATCACTTTCTTGCTAAGAAGCAATCATCTGATTTCATGGCTGCAGTCACGATATGCAGTGATTTTGGAGCCCAAGAAGAGGAAATCTGACATTACCTCCACATTTTCCCCTTCTATTTGCCATGCAGTAATGGGGCAGGATGCCATGATCTTAGTTTTTTTAATATTTAGTGTTAACTGGCTCTTTCACTCTCCTCCTTCACCCTCATCAAGAGGCTCTTTAGTTCCTCTTCGCTTTCTGCCATTAAAGTAGTATCACTCACTTATCTGAGGTTGTTGATATTTCTCCTACCTATCTTAATTCCAGCTTATAGTTCATCCAGGCTGGCATTTCACATGATGCGCTCAGCATATAGGTTAAACAAACAGGGTGACAGCAGACAGCCCTGTCGTACTGCTTTCTCTTGAATCAATCAGTTGTTCCATACAGGGCTCTAACAGTTGCTTTTTGACCCACATACAGTTTCTCAGGAGACAGGTAAGATGGGCTGGTATTCCTACTCTCTAAGAGCTTTCCACAGTTTGTCATGATCCACACAGTCAAAGGCTTTAGCATAAGTGGTAAAACAGAGATGGATGCTTTTGCTGAAATTCCCTTGCTTTCTCTCTAATCCAGCGAATGTTGGCAATTTGATCTTTAGCTCCTCTTCCGTTTCTAAACCCAGCTTGGACATCTGGAAGTTCTTGGTTTGCATAACGCTGAAACCTAGCATGAGAGATTTTAAGCATGACCTTACTAGCATGGGAGGTGAGTGCAATTGTCCAATGGTTAGCACATTCCTTGATACTACCCTTCTTTGGAATTGGGATGAGGCTTGACCTTTTCCAGCCCTGTGGTCACTGCTGGGTCTTCCAAATTTGCTGACATAATGAATGCGGCACCCTGATGGCATCATCCTTTAGGGATTTGAATAGTTCTGCTAGAATTTCATCACATCCACTAGCTTTATTAATAGCAGTGCTTCTTAAGGTCCACTTGACTTTGCCCTCCAGAATTTCTGGCTCTGGGTAACTAACCACTCCATCATAGTAATCCCGTTCATTAAGATCTTTCTTTTATAGTTCTTCCGTGTATTCTTTCCATCTCATTTTTATCTCTTCAGCCTCTACTAGGTCTTTATCATTTTTATCCTTTATTGTGCCCATCTTTGGGCGACATGTTCCCTTGATGTTTCCAATTTCCATGAAGAGATCCCTAGTCTTTCCCCTTTTGTTGTTTTCTTCTATTTTCAGCACTGTTCACTGAAGAAGGCCTTCTTGTCTCCTCTAGCTATTCTTTGGAACTCTGCCTTTAATTGGATGCATCTTTCCCTCTCTCCCTTGCTTTTCGCTTACTTTTAAAAACTTTTCAACAGAATTATTGAGGGCAGAGGAGTTTATTTCCTTTTATTTGTGCATTCAGCTAGTATTACTCTGGATACTACAGGAGGTACAGGGGTGCAAATTACCCAGGCTTGGCCCTCAGGAAGGTTGACAGTCTAAGCAAGGAAACACAGGTGTTCACATCCAGGGAACCAGCTAGCCTCACATCAAGGACAGACTTGGCTTCCAACACTGTTGCTATGCAGGGTGCATTTTCCAGAAGTAAGTGACAACAACAGCTCCACAACCTCAAGATACCTCTCTGGATGCTACTAATTCCTTCTTCCTGGTTGCTTTCCACATCCAACAACAGTATTGTGTGATACAAATGACTACGGAGGTCCCGAAAAAGAGGTTTCATCTGCTCAGTCCTTCCTGTATCTCAGAAATGTAAGCTCTCATCATGAGTTAACCTAAACTATCACACATATTCTTCCTAAGAAAACTAACAATGGCTTCTACTTACATATCCCTCCACATGTGTGAGAAAGAAAGTGCCCTCTCTCCAACAGTGCCCTCTCTTGGCATAACAAAGAGCATAATGTTTAAAGACAAAGGCTTTGTAGCCAGATAGACCTGATCCCCCTCTTACTAGCTGTCTGACTTTGTAACTTATGTAATTATGTAATTACATATTATAAACTTATGTAATTTTTCTGTAACTTATGTAATTTTTCTGTGCCTTCTTTTCCTAATCTATAAAACAATTGTTTACAACCCACAGGGTTGTCATGAGGATTAAATTAAATAATGTATATAAAGACTTCCCCAGTGGTCCAGTGGCTAGGACTCCACACTCCCAATATAGGGCACCCGAGTTCTCTCCATGGTCAGAGAACTAGATCGTGGAAGCCTTGACTAAGACCTTGAATACTGTACCTAAGAGTTCACGTGCCACAGCTAAGAAGACCATGTACAGTCAAATAAACAAATAAATAATTTAAAAAACAAAGTGCTTAGCACAGTACTGTAAGTTCAAGTTACTGAACTGTGAGCCTCATGAGAGTAGGCAGGGGTGGAGTCTGCCCTCTCCACCTGAATCCCCAGGACCTAATGAAAAGCCTGTCCTTTAATAGAGGCTTGTAAAAATGATGAGTGAATGAATGAATAAACATGCTAGCCCACATTAAAGATTCAATAAAGTGATTACTACATCTGACCGTGTCTTCTGCTTGTGTGTCCAAAAACAATATCATATTAGAAGAGAAAACCACCCAGAAGCTAATTTCACAGGTTTTCACTAAAAAATTGCTAACAGGGGAAATGAGGGTCTTGTGCTTCCAGCAGGATGCTGCACTGAAACACTCTTTAGACTCTCCAACCAAAACTAACCAAACTTGCCAGCTAGGAAAAAAAAATAACTGCATCAACTAAGTCTCCAGAAGTTGATGCCTATCAGAACCAAAAACTAAGTGAACAGTGGAACTCAGAGAGGGTAATGTTATTCCAAAGCAACATGGGGTACAGATGGGAGACAAAACTCAGAGCCCACCCAAAGTGAGAACTCTAAGGGAAAAAAAACCCTCAGCATAAAGCCCAAAGAGTTTATACATTGGTGTCAAGGTGGCCTAGTCCAAAACCACGCTCCCCTCTACTCTCTGGGGATTACAGGCAAATTGCTTATACTGAACACTGGCAATGAGTGGAAGCAGGGGGGAGAAAGTCTGTCTCAGAATTTGTAACTACAAGCCAACCCTAATAAGAGGCTTTGCCGCCTAAATTCACTCTACTTGGGTGGTCCAAAAATACCAAGCCAAGAGCTTAGTTTAAAGTGGTCTCAAGCCGGTAATAACCACAGGCTCCTGGCAGAAGTTAATGCACATCCCTTGTAGAAATCGACCTCCAACACTGTCTCAAAAATTACCCAAAGGTAAAGTTCTGATATATGAGCTCATGGTCAGAATCACAAAACACGCAAGGAAACCAGGCATCCAGAGCAAGAGTCAGCAGAAACAACAGGTAGTAGACTCAGACCCACAAAGACCTCAAACACTAGGATTATCAGACATGCCATTTAAAATAATGTCAACATATTAATGATATTTTAAAGGGGCATTTGAAAATATGAGTAACGAGTGAGCGTCTATAAAAATGACTTAATGGATTTAAAAGAGGAACTTTTAAAAATGAAAAACATGAAGACTGAAATTTAAAACTCAGTAAATGACTTTAACAGTGAGTTAGAACCAACTGAAGAAGAATAAAACAGAAATCATAGAAGTAGAAAATATCAAAGAGAAATTAAGATACATGGAGCATAGTATGAAAACTTGTAACATATATCCAATCATGGTTACAGAAGGAGGGAGGAGAAAGAATATGACAGAGATAATTCTTGAAGAGATAATGACTGCTGAATCAACTCTCATCTCTGAGAAATATCTATAAATAATGAAGGTAAATAGCTATAGATTTAAGAATCTAAAACGACTAAGCAGGGTAAATAAAGAAATGAACTCCCAATAATGTTACCAGGTTGAGCAAATAAAACTACAAGATTCCTAGTTAAGTATGAATTTCAGATAAAGCATGAATTTTTTCTAGTAAAAGCATGTTCCATGCAATATTTGGAACATATTATACTAAAAATATAATTGGTTATCTAAAATTTTAATTTAACTGGGCATCCTGTATTTTTTTTTTTTTTTTTTTTTGGCAACTCTAACAGCTAAACATGCTATAAAGAAACTGTAAAACACCAAAAAAAAATAGAAGGTCCAAAAAGCAGCCAGAGAAATAAGATAAGACAGACAGCCTCCAAGTCAATGACAATTAGACTGACAGCTGACTTCTCAACAGCAACAAGAGATGCCAAAACTCAGTGGAGTAATGTCTTCAATTCCCTGGTAGCTCCTCTGGTAAAGAATCTGCCTGCAATGCAGGAGACCCTGGTTCGATTCCTGGGTGGGGAAAATCTGCCGAAGAAGGGATAAGCTACCCACTCCAGTATCCTTGGGCTTTCCTGGTGACTCAGCTGGTAAAGAATCCACCTGCAATGCAGGAGACCTGAGTTCAGTCCCTGGGTTGGGAAGATCCCCTGGAGAAGGGAATGCTACCCACTCCAGTATTCTGACCTGGAGAATTCCACAGACTGTATAGTCCATGGGGTCTCAAAGAGTTGGTCACGACTGAGCAACTTTCACTTTCAATGTCTTCAATGTATTGAAACAAATGTAACTAGAATTTTATATCTAGAGAAAGTACCTTTAAAAATGAGACCAAAATAAAGACAGTTTTAAACAAATGAAAACCAAACAAGTTTTCTATAAACAGATCCTTACATTTTTTTTAATGATAAAGGATTTCTTCAGTCAGGAGAAAATTAATACTAGATGGAAGCTTAGAAAATCAAGGAATGGAAAGCAAGGAAGATGGTGAATATGTGAGTATTTCTAAGCAATATAGTTTGACCAAACCATTAATACCATGCAAGATTTTAAAATGAAAGTAAAATTAAAATATTGTGATAACAATAGAACTGAAGTGTGGTAATGGAGTTCTGGCTTACATTTGGGTGAAAAGAATAATGGTAATTAATTTTAGTATTTGCTTATGTAAATGGTATGTTAACATTTCTAGAATACTGAAAGCAAGTTGCAGAAGAATACAAGGTTCCATTTTTTGTAAGGCTTAAAAATGTGAAAAGTAGACAATATTCATTCTTCAAACCACATTCATCTTGTTAAAACTACTTCTGAGGAGTGAGGTGAGGGGTTAAGGTTGAGAGTGTGGCACACAAAGGACTTTAAAAACAATTATAAAGTCGTTTTTCTTAAATGGGTAGCAGGTGACAGGGAGGAGTTCATTGAGTGGGGTGGTCCCCACGGAAAGGAGGGGAGAGGGATCGCATGGTCCCTTCCCTAAGTGTGCTGGGAGGCAGAGAGGAGGAAAAGTGGGAAAGATACTGAAAGGAAGTAAGAGAGATAGGAGAGTCTGGGAGCCATGAAAAGTATGGAAGTCATGTTGCAGGCAGGGGGAATGGAAAGGTCAGTGTTAACTTACCCATTAGAGTCACTAACAAGTATCAGCTCGGCTCTTAATGATACCCCGAGAGAAGAATTATACCCATTTTACAGATGGGGCAACTGATGTACTCAGGCTACTTTGATGACTCCTATCCCAGCTCTTAAATACCCCACCAAGGCTCCTCTCTTAGATCTCTTCTCTACCTATGCCTGAAAACACAGACCTATTTATAACTGCCAAAACCTGGAAGCAAAGAAGATGTCCTTCAGTAGGATAAATAGACTGTGGTATATCCAGACAATGGAATATTATTTGGCACTGAAAAAAGATGAACCATCAAGTCATGAAAAGACTTGGAGGCACTTTAAATGCACATCATGAAGTAAAAGAAGTCAATCTTAGAAGGCCACATACTATATAATTCCAACTATAGGACATCATGGAAAAGGAAAAAGAATGGAGACAGAAAAAAAAATCAATGGTTTTTTTTTTCTCAGGAGGTAATGGGAAGCAGATGAATAGGCAGAGCATGAGGATTTTAAGGCAGTGAAAATATTTTGTATGCTATTATAGTATTGTATATATACCATTATACCTTTGTCCAAACCCATAGAATAGACAACACCAAGAGTGTCAATTAGGTTTATCTTTGGCTAAAAAAATGGGCCATTATAGTGAGTGATGTTGTTATTGGGAGAAGCCATACATGTGTGGGGGCAGGGTGTATATAGGAGATTTCTGTACCTTCCTTTTAATTTTATTGTAAATGTAAAACTACCCTAAAAATGTGTCTTAAACAAAAACTCCTGGAACTAATAAGCAATTATAAAAAAAATGCAGGATATAAGGTTAATATACTAAATTCAATCACTTTCTCATATACCAGCGACGAATAAGTGAAATTTGAAATGAAAAGCAACATAAAGGACTTACCTGGCGATCCAGTGGTTAAGACTCCAAACTTTCACTATAGGTTTCACAGGTTCAATCTCTGATTGAAGAACTAGGATCCACATGCTGCACAGCACGGCCAAGAAAATAGAAAAATAAATGAATAAAAGCAATATATCATTAATATTAGCATCATCCCCCAAAATGAAATAGGTTAAATATAACAAAATATAAGCACTATCTATGTAAAGAAAACTACAAAGCTCTGACGAAAGGCATCAAAGAACTAAATAGAGAGATATTATTTGTTAATTGGTAGTAAGACTCAATATTGTCAAGATACCAATTTTTCCCAACTTGATCTATAGAGTCAATGTAATCCCAAAATCCTAGCAAGTTATTTTGAAGATATTGACAAAGTGACCCTAAAGTTTATATGGAAATGTGAAAGACTCCAAACAGCCAACATAATATTGAAGGAGAACAAAGTTGGAGGACTGACACTCCCAGACCTCAAGACTTACTGTAAAGCTACATTAATCAAGACGCAGTGTGATGCTGGCAAAAGAATAGACAAATAGATCCAGGGAACAGAATGTAGAGCCCAGAGATAACCCCGCATAAGCATAGTCATGGGGGCTTCCCTGGTGGCGCTAGCGGTAAAGAATCCACCTGCCAATGCAGAAGACATGGGTTTGATCCCTGGGTTGGGAAGATCCACTGGAGAAGAAAATGGCAATCCACTCCAATACTCTTGCCTGGAAAAGTACATGGATATAGGAGCCTGGCAGGCTACAGTCCATAGGACTATAAAGAGTCAGACACGACTAAAGTGACTTAGCAGCATGCAAACATAGTCAAGTTGACAAAGGGGCAGAGGCAATTTGATGGAACAAAATCTTTTCAGCAAACAGGGCTGGAACAACTGAACATCCACCTGCAAAAAAATTAATCTAGACATAAACCTTACACTTGTTATAAAAAATTAACTCAAAATGCATCATTGACTTAAATGTAAAATGCAAAACTATAAAATTCTTAGAAGATAACATAGAAGAAAATATAATCGACCTTGACATGGCATGCCCGTGAAAGAAATAATTGACAAACTGAAACTCATTAAAATTAAAAAACTTCTGCTCTGGAAAAGACTATCAAGAGAATAAGACTAGCCACATATTGAGAGAAAGTATTTGCAAAAGACACATCTGATAAAGGACTGTTACTCAAAATATACAAAGAATTACTGAAACCCAATAATAAGAAAACAATTTTAAAATGGACAGATGACCTAAAGAAATTACTTTAGTAAAGAAGTTTTATCTACGGCAAATAAGCACATGAAAAACTGCTCAATGTCATATGCCATTAGAGAAACGCAAATTAAAACAACAAGGTACCACTACACGCCTATTCAAATGGCCAAAACCTAAAATACTAATACGACCAAATACTGGCAAGAATGTGGAGCTGTAGGAACCCTCATTCACTGCTGGTAGAAATACAAAATGGTGCGGCCACTTAGGAAGACAGTTTGGCAATTTCTTACAAAACTAAACATACTCTTACCATACAACTCAGCAATCACACTCCTTTGTATTTACTCAAATGAACTGAACACTTATATTCACACAGAAACCTGAACAGAGATGTTTATAGCAGCTTTATGCATAGTTGTGCAAACTTGGAAGCAACCAAGATGTTCTTCAGTAAGAGAAAGGCTTGATAAACTGTGGTACAGCCAGACGATGGACTATTACGCAGCACCAACAAAAATGATCAACCCATGAAAAGACATAGAGAAAACTTATGTTAGTATTACTAACTGAAAGAAGCCAATCTGAGAAGGCTTCACACTGTATGATACCAAATATAGGACATTATGGAAAAGGCAAAACTTTATAGAGAGTCAATGTATCGGTGGTTTCTAAGGCTTAGCAGGGAGAGGGGGATAAATAGGTGTAATACAGAAAATTTTTAGGATAGTGATAGTCTGTCTATATGATACTGCAGTGGTGGGTATATTCTACATTTATTGAAACCGTAGACTGCACAACACCAATAATGAATCTCAACATAAACTATGGACTTTGAGTAATAATAATGTTGGTATAGATTCATCAACTGTAACAAATGCACCACAGTGGTGCAAGATGGTAATAGTTGGAAAGGCTGAATGTGGGAACAGGAAGCACACGGGAAATCTCTCCACTTGCCACTCAGTTTTGCCATGAACTTAAAACTGCTCTAAAAATGTGTGCCTGCTCAGTCAGTCAGTCATGTCTGACTCTGCGACCCCATGGGCTGTATAGTCTGCCAGGCTCCTCTGTCTTTGGGATTTCCCAGGCAAGAATACCAGAGTGGGTTGCCATTCCCTTCTCCAGGTGTTCTTCCCAACCCAAGAATCAAACCTTCATCTCCTGTATCTCCTGCATTGCTATTGAAGTCTATTAAAAAATAAAAACAGATTATGACCCAGCAAATAAAATAGGAAATAGTAATATATATTAATAATTAATAATATATTGATAAGAATCAGGGTAGTTAAAGTTTCCTCCCTCATAAAATTCATATTAATTACACGGAGAAAAGGAGTAACTTGACAGTGGATAAGTGGCAGACACTGCCTGAATCACGGTCTCAAAGGGAACTTCGACGGTGATGGGGAAAAAACAATCACACCACCTGAGAGGATACACGAAGAACAATCCCAGGGTCCCTTCTGTGATATTCCTGTTGAAGATGCAAAACCTGAGTCTGATCTTGAAGAAACACCAGATAAAGTCAAACTGAGATGCGGCCTACAATGTAACTGACCTGCAATCTTCAAAAGTGCCAAGATCACTGAAAATTAGGGAAAGACTGAGAAATTGTTCCAGACTGAAGGGAGAAAAAAAAACAGGATAACTAAATGATTCTGAATTGCATCCTTTACTATAAAAGATATTGTTGGGACAACTGGACAAACTTCAGGGGAGTCTGAAGATTAGACAGCACTAATGAATGAATATGGAGACGGAAATGGCACCCCACCCCAGTACTCTTGCCTGGAAAATCCCATGGATGGAGGCGCCTGGTAGGCTGCGGTCCATGGGGTCACTAAGAGCCTGACACGACTGAGCGACTTCACTTTCACTTTTCACTTGCATGCACTGGAGACGGAAATGGCAACCCACTCCACTGTTCTTGCCTGGAGAATCCCGGGGACGGGGGAGCCTGGTGGGCTGCTGTCTACGGGGTTGCACAGAGTCAGATACGACTGAAGCAACTTGGCAGCAGCAGCAGCAGCAATGAATGAATATGTTTTGAAGATCTGATGTAAACATTGTGACTCTAGTTTATAACACTGCGCTGTGTAATTGAAATTTGCTCAGACAGTAGATATTAACCATTTTCACCAAAAATAAATAAATAACGTGGATGGATTAATTACCTAGATGGGAAGAAATTCCTTCATAATTTATACATGTATCAAATCACTATGATGTACACTTCTAATATCTCACAATTATACAAGTTAGTTATACCTCAATGAAGCTGAAATAAGTGAATAAATAAAGGTCTATTTTAACCTTCTCACATTTCCCTGGGGGGCAAAAGATGAAAAAGATATGCAAAAGGCCAATAAGCACACAAGATGCTCAGCATCACAAATCATTAAGGAAATGCAACCCCAAACCACACTGAGATACCGCTTCATACCCACTAGGATGGCTCTGTGTTTTTTTAATGAAAATAACAAGTGAAGGCAAGGATGTGGAGAAATTTGAAGCCTCATGCAATGCTGGTGGGAATGTATCAATAAAATGGCACAGCCATTTTGGGAAACGGTTTGGCAGCTCCTCAAAATGACCCATTGATTCCATCCAAAAGAACTGCAAGCAAATACACATATATGCATGTTTATAGCAGTGTTATTCACAAGAGCCAAAGGACATGTGGAAAACAACCTGATGTCCAGCAAAGAACGAATGGGTAAACAAATTGTGGTACATACAAACAAAGGCATATTATCCCGTTGGAAAAGGCAATAAAGCACGTTGTAGGATGGGGGACCACAAACACATTATACGAAGTGAAAAGACATAAAAGGCCACATTTTACACACTTTCTTTTGTGTGAAAAATCCACGGAGACAGAAAACAAGCTGGTGGTTTCCAGGGCGTAGAAGGAAGGGGAATGAAGAGTGCCCGTTTAATAGGCATGAGATTTCCTTGGGGGGATGATGAAAATGCTGTGGAACTAGGCAGAAGTGACGCTTGCATAACATTGTAAATGAACTAAATGCCACCAGATTGTTCACTCTTAAATTATTCGTTTTATAATACGTGAATTTTGCCTTCATTTAAAAGAAAAAAATTACTAACTTCCTTCCCTGAATCTCATCTTCTTCTGATCCTATAAGAATAAGAGTTCCTATAAATTTTTTATTATAACTTATAGTATAAAATTAATATCCATGTGTCCATACTGATACTAATAAGTGACCGGATTGAAAATTAATAAATGGGGAGAAGAGATGCGTCTCCCAGGTACAAAAATGCCAAAGAATTCATGTAGATGCTCAGTCACCCCAAAGAGGTGGAGCTCAACTCCCCTGTCCTTAAGTGTGAGCTACACATCACAAATTCCTTCCAAAGAATAGAATGCTGAAAGGGGTCAGAGGGGGCAACTTTACAGTGGAGACATTTGGAAACATGGCCTTAACCTAAGGGTCAAGAGAATGTCATGGTGAGAAGTCATGTTGACAACATGTGACCCCACCCCACCCCACCCCACCCCCGGTGTGAAACGACAAGAAAGCAACTTCATCTCTGCGGTCTTCCTCCCATAACTCCAGTCTAGGCATGGGAAAAAAAATCAGAGAATCCTTAAATGAGGGACATTCTACAAAACCCCTAACCAGTGACTACTCCTCAAGGCTGTCAAGGTCATCAGAAACGAGGAGTCTGAGAAACTGGCACCGACTCGAGGAGGCCAAAGAGACAAGATAACCGCAGACGGTGGGATGTCCGGGATGCCAGGTGAGAACAGGAAATGGACCTTAGGGGGAAACTGGTGACCTTAGAATCAACCATGGAGTTTAGTTCATAGAAGTGTGTCAGGACTGGTTCCTCACTAATGAAACACGGACCATGCTAATGCAAGCTGTTAACATTGGAGGAAACTGGATGGAAGGTATAAAGGAACTTTTTGCACTATCCTTGCAAGCTTTCTATAAAACTAAAACTACTCTAAAATAAAAGCTTTATTTCAAAAAAGGCAACGAACACATGTACACCCATAGCTGATTCATGTGAATGTACGGCAAAAACCCCACAATATTGTAAAGTAATTAGCCTCCAATTAAAATTTTAAAAAAATAAATAAAATAACAAAAAAATAAAGGCAACAGACAGAACAGTAAATATTCGTGCTTTCATATACACATGTATGTGCTCAGTCACTCAGTCGTATCCAACTCACTGCAACCCTGTGGCCTGTAGCCCGGCAGGCTCTTCTGTCCATGGGATTTTCCAGGCAAGAATACTTGGAGCGGGTTGCTATTTCCTCCTCCAGGGGATCTTCCCGATCCAGGGATCGAACCCGCGTCTTCTGTTTCCTCCGTTGGCAGTCAGATTTTTTACCACTGTCCCACCTGGGAAGCCCCACACATACCTATGCGTGTGTAATAGACAGATGTACACATGCCCTGAATATCTCAGAAAGCATGTTCTAGAAACTGACAACACCAGAGGCCTCTGAGAGGAACAAGGTGCTTGGAGGACAGGGAAAGGAGGATAGGGCATAAGTTTTCATAGCTTTTGAATTTTGAATACAAATTATTAGAAACTTCCCTCGTGGTCTAGTGGTTAAGAATCTGTCTGCCAACACAGGGGACGTAGGTTCGATCTCTGGTCTGGGAAGATCTCACAGGCCATGGAGCAGCTAAGCCCTCGAGCTGCTCTACTGAAGCCTGCATGCCTGTGGCACTCCACAACAAGAGAAGCCACTGCAATGGGGAGCCTGCACCCCACAACTAGAGAGTAGACCCCCTCGCCGCAACTAGAGAAAACCTGTGCGCAGCAACGAAGACTCAGGGCAACTGAAAATAAATACAAGAATAAAAGCAAAACAAGTGTCCTGGGAATTCCATGGCAGTCCAGTGGTTGGGACTCAGCGCTTTCACTGCCGTGGGCCCAGGTCCAATCCTTGGTCAGAGAACTAAGATCCCAAAAGTCATGCAGCAGGGCCACCCCCTCACTCCACACACACACACACAAAGTGCAAAAACGAAAAACAAAACAAATGCTTTGTGCTGGCTACAGCACAGACTAAAATTAGAATGATATAGAGAAGATGGACTTGGCCCCCCATGCAAGGACAAAACACAAGCTGGTGAACTGTCCCATATTCTTCACGTTTTTTTTCTTTTTGGGTACACCATGCAGCAGGCAGGATCTTCCCTGACCAAGGATTGAACATGTGCCCCCTGCATTGGGAGCACAGAGTCTTAACCCCTGGACTGGCAGGTACATCCTTCTTTAGTGTTTATTTAGTGGCTACAGTGTTTCAATTTTATAAGATGAAAAAGTTCTAGCAATCTATAGATCGATTGTTCAGTAATGTAAATATACTACTGAACTGTACTCTTCAAAATGATTAAGAAGGCAAAAGTAATGTTCTGTGGGTTTATTACAATAAATAAAAGAGAGAGAGTTCTGAAGCAAAAGTGTCAAAATGTTAACATCAATTCAGAGATGGGTATCCAGTTTATCTGCTTAATCGATTATGTTCTGTAATTTTCTGCGTATTTGAAATTTTCAAATCTCAGGGCAGAGGTGTGCGTGTGCAAAGGCCCTGAGGCCAGATGGAGCATAGCCATTGTGGGCCAGAGAGCAGGGAGCAAAGAACAGGGTGGCACAGGATGAAAGAAGTAGGTGGGGACTCGATCACACAGCCGACGGAGACAACGCCCTTCCCTCACATTCCAGAGCCTCGCATTCCTGCCAGCATTGAAGACAGTTCCGTTCCCAAGCACTGACAGGGCTCCTGAGTCTGTTTCCCAAATCACATAGTGCTGTCCCGGACCTGACTCTGCTCTTAACAAGACAAGCTCATTGTTCCCCTTCCCCTCGAGGCTGCTTCTCCCCGCAAGAGAAGGCTCTGAGTCAACAGGTTTCTGTGGGCGGATGCCCCACGGGCAGGGTTCACAAAGACGTGACTGTCTCAGGCACCATCCTGGCCCCACGAAGCAGGATCCTCACCTCATCCTCCAGCCTCCACATCAAAGACCACACATCAAAACCCCCACCAGGCGCCCACAATCCTCAGCCCAGCCTTGGTCCCGGGGTGGCTCTCTTGGGGCACATTTCACCCTGTGGAGACGAAGAGAGAGGTGGAAGTAGGACAGGAGCTGGTTGGCACTGCTGTGCCTGGGAGAAGAGTCAAATCATGGGGTGGCAGCATCTTCCACACGCATGGCACTTTACCGTGCTCAGAGCTCCAAGAAGGAGGCAGGGTGGGTGCTGCTCGTGACAAGTAAGGAGAAGGAATCTGAGAATGCCCAAGCCACAGCTAACCAGAGGGCGCAGACCCTCCGACTCCCAGCAGCACGGGCAGTTTCCAGTCCAGGAGAGGACCCAGGGCGAGGTCTCCCAAAGGCTTCACTTAGCAGCTGGGATCTTGGGCTGCCCTCCTGCTCATGACCTTCCTGGGGTGCCAAGTGCAGTGCCTGGCACATGGTAAATATTCAACAGCAGGTGGCTCTTCTAACCATGATGCCCTAGAAATAACCCACTAGAGAGCTGTCACTAACAGCCCACTCACCTACTCCAGAGGGCATCACACGGGCTGAAATAGGAGGAGGGATGAGGGCAGGAAGGGGGCAGAGCACACACCAGACAGATTCCCCCACCCTGCCCCCAGGCTCCCCAGCTCTGCCCTGATTAAATGCAGTCAGGGTCACAGAAGAGGCAGTGGGAGCCGGGACACCTGGGGATACCATCCCCACACTGACCCCAATGTGCTATGTTACTCTTGGGGAGTCACTTCTTCCCTGAGTTTCTTGGCTTTTTCATTGGTAAAATGAAGTGTCTGGACATCACAAAATGCCCTTCAAAGCTAAGGTCCTATGAATGTATATTATTCCCAATTTTTTTCTAAACTGAATAGATAGGTAGAGAGATAGAGATAGAAGGATAGGTGGGTGGATGGGGGGATAGAAGAATGATAGATAAAAACTGGTTGGTTATCTTCTTTTTTAGAAAATTGAAGTAGAGTTGATATACAATATCATACAAGTGACAGGTATATAATAGAGTGATTTGCAATTTTTAAATTTATAGTTATTAGTTATAAAAAATTTATAGTTATTATAAAATATTTGCTATATTCCCCATGTTGCACAGTATATCCTTGTAGCTTACTTTGTACCTAACAGTTTGTACCTCTTACTCCCTACCCCTCACCCCCTGGTAACCACTAGCTTGTTCTCTGTATCTAGGAGTCTACTTCCTCTTTGTCATATTCACTAGCTTGTTGTATCGGTTGTTATCTTCATTTAAGGATGAGGGAAAAAGAGAAAGTGGGGACGGAAACTAGCTACTGCCCCCTGGGCATTCCCACGTGCCATGATTTGCTCAAAGTACTTGCATAGGTTTCTCCTGCCCCTTCAAGATGGCAGCAAGTGAAGAAGAATGTTCAGAAACGATGAAGAGAAAAGGTCCAAAAATTACTGCCAGAAACCATCTGTATCAATTGAGGTTCTCCAGAGAAACGGAACCAATAGGATGGATGGGTGGATGGATAGGTAGGTTGATGGATGAGTGGATGGGTAAGTGGATGGATGGATGGATGGATGAATAGTTAGGTGGATGGATGGATGGATAGGTGGATGGGTGAGTGAATGGATGAATGGATTTATCTTAAGGTATTGGCTAACACAGTTGTGAAGACCAGTATGTCCAAAATCTTATAAGGCAGCAGGTTGGAATCTTCCAGCGACTGAAAAGTCAGGCATGAGATGATACAACCGTCTTGCAGCAGAATTTCTTCTCTGGGAAAAAAATCTCTGGTTTTGCTCCTAAGACCTTCAGTTGATTGATGATATTATACTATCAAGGGTAACATCCTTCACTTGAAAGGCAACCAATTGTACATCTACAGAATTCCTTCTATAGGGATTTGCCATCAATACCTAGATCAATAACTGGATATTATAGCCTGGCCAAGCATAGACACACAAAACTGGCCCCCCAACCTAGCTGATCCAGCCTCACTTGTGCCTCTCTTAACCTCTCTCCCATTTCCCCAACCCAGCCAAACCCACTCCCCACCCTTATCTCAAAGAATTAACCTCCAGACAGGGGCATTTCCATAGTCAAGATCTCCAGGAACCTCACCCAGTGGGGTTCTGAATGGGGATGCGAGCCAAACAGAACCAGAAAGATATTTCTATTAGGAACTTGGAACAAGAGACCTGGACTTGGCCAAATCGGCCACAAAAACCTGAACAAGAAAAGAAAAACCAGGTTTGCGGTTTGTTTCTGCTTTGGATTCCTGGGTATTCGCTGTCTCTCATAAACTTATTTCTGTGATATATACTGTAAATCTGCTTCATTTGAAATTCACAGTTAATGACCTATTCCCTCGGATTCAGGAAACAGAGTAAGGTTCCGGCTTTTAAAGGCCAGGAGTTTACTAGCCTGAATATGACAAGTATTACAAAGTATAGGCCTGCTCTAAAAGCACTTAAGAAACAGTCTCCATCAGAAATTTCAAGAATATCTTCAAATAACATCATTTATCTGCCAAAGGCCAAGGAGAATGGGGAGGGGTGGTGGGTGGGGAGTAAATGAGTATTTGATCACATCTGTACTTTCAACTCCCCGAGGAGTGGGGATAAATATTTACTAATCCTTCTTACTCCAGAGAGGTTTGTGTGCGCGCTCATGTGGGCAGGGGGATCTGCATGCGTGCTGACAGGTCCACACGCGGCACCAAAGGCCCTTCCGTCCACCAGCCCTCGCGGCTGATGCAACAAACACCACCATCATCTGAACTCCATGACAAAGAGGTAATTTAATAAAACGAGCGTCCCCGTTTTCGGGCCGGCCCACTTAACTGAAATCCAAAGCCAGCTCTGGAGTAAATTGGGCTGCGGACGCATTGATCGGGCCCATCCGCACTTTCTCATTTTCAATAGAGTCGGGGCTTAACCAGGTTAGTTTTTGTTAAACACATTACCCAGGTGCTCTCCTCTTACCAGCCCAATGATTTTGTGTCGGGCCTGAAGGATTGTAATTGCAATCCTGGGAGACGCCGACTCAACGAGGTCGTTTACCGAGGGCCGTGGAACCGGCCGGCCTCCTACCTGCTGGCCGCTGGGTGGAAACTTTCTTCCCTGAAATCTCGTCATGATTTACGGCCGAGGGCCCCGCAATGAGGCATCACATGCGAGGCTATCCCTGCGGAGAACAAGATGTTCCTTATTTTGGACACTGTGCTTCTCTCTAAGCCTGGGGCGGGGAAGAGGGAAGGCGCACAGGGTTAAGGCAGGAGGACTGGAGGGCCTCTTTGTTCCAGGGGACAGGAACTGGGGAGGGGCTGGGCCTCCGGAACCGGCCGTTCCCTGGGGGCATGTGATACAGGGAAAATTCCCAGCCTTACCTTCCAGTCTCTCTGGACCGCAGGCCTCAGCGAGACAGGCCCGGTCCTCCCACCGCGGACCCCAGTGGCTACTCCCAGCATCTCGCTGTGCTGTCTTTGGGCCCGACTCCCACGTCCACACATCCTGCTAGGAGATCACTTCACCCGTGGCCTGAGCGGCTCAATCTGGGCTGGGACGGGGACACCCACTCAGAGGGTCACGGGGACAAAGCCTGGGGCGCCGCAGCCTGCCCCGTGCACACGGTGAGCCTTCCATCAAGCTCAAGCGCAGTCATTTTCTTTAAGAAGAGAAGCTGGAAAAAGGATGGGCAAGAACCAGCGCTGGTGAGGATGGGGGGAGATCGGAGCCCTCCTCCTTGCTGACGGGAATGTGAAGCAGTCCAGCCCCTGTGGAAGCAGCTTGGCAGTCTCTTCTAAAGTTAAGTGTGCTCCTATCATGCAACCCCACCATGTTCATGCCTAGGTATTGACCCGAGAGAAATGAACACAGGTGTCCACACCAAGACTTGTGCACAAAGGATCACAACAGCTTCATTCCTAATACCGCAAAACTGGGAATGACCCAGACGCCCACCAGCAGATGAATGGATCAACAGAGTGCGGTCTGTCCACACAGCGAAGTGTTATTCAGCCATAAAAAGGAATGAAGAACTGATAACCTGCTACGGCATGGATAATCCACAAAATCGTCATACCAAGCAAAAGAAAGTAGACATAAAAGACCACAGAATGTATGATTCCACACTTAACGAAATGTCCCAAAAAGGCAAATCTATAGAGACAGAAATTAGGTTAATGGTTGCCTGGAACTCAGAAATAGAGCAAGGATTAACCATAAATGGGCACTAGGGATCTTATCGAGGTGGCAAAAATGTCTAGAGCTTGATTGTGATGATGGATGCCTGACTCGGTAATTTTACTAGAAAGCATTGAACTGTACACTTAAAATGGGCAGATTTTATGGAATGTAAATTATGCCAAAGTCATTTAAAAAGAGAGGATGAGGGAGGTTGAAATCTGCCACTTGTAACGAAAGCTGCTATCTTAGTTGAATTTGGGTTGGTTTGTTCTTTTTGTTTTGCTGAAGGAAGTTACCATGCTTCTGTTGGAACTGGAAAAGCTCATGAATATGTCGTTATATGAGATAATGGTGTAAATTTCCTAGTGCAAGGCCCAGCACAATGTTGGAAATGAAAGCAGGCTTCTTTTATAATCTGTTAGTTCTCTGTAGTTGGTTAGGTCTCCTGGAAGAGGAAAGATTTAAGAGGGATATGACTGACCTTTAATAGTCACTACCTGCCCTCTGGATGTTCAGTACATGAGATGCCTACAAAAGTCCAATGTCCATTCGTGGGAACCAAATAGAAATTCAGCCCTGCATTGGGCTTTCCCTGGTAGACCAGTGGTTAAGAGTCTGCCTTACAATGCAGGGGACACCAGTTCAAACTCTGGCCCAGGAAGATCCCACATGCCCCTGGGCAACTAAATCTGTGTCACAACTACTGAAGCCCAGACGCCTAAAGCCTGTGCTCTGTGACAAGAGAAGCCACCGCAATGAGAAGCCCATGCACCACAACTAGAGAGTAGCCCCTGCTCCCTGCAGCTAGAGAAAACCTGTGAGCAGCAGCAAAGCCCAGGGCAGGCAAAAATAAAAGAAAGTCAGCCATGCGTACACTGCTTATTGGGCATCCTCCACGTGCACAAGTTACTGACTCTGAGCCTCGGTTTTTTCATCTATAAAATGGGACGATAGGTTTGATGTAATAGGTTGGCTTGAGTTAATACACGGAAAGCACTTGGGCACACACCAAGTGTCAGCTATGACGGTTACTTTGTAAACCAGGACCTTCTCCCCGGCTTAGCTTCAAGATCAGCCTGCCTAATCAGTGGCTGCTGCTTCTTACTGCCACACTGTGCACCTCGCCCCTCTGGTGAGCAGAGAACAAGGTGGGGCATCTCTCAGCTGTCCCCACACCTGTCCTTTGCCACAGCGCTGGCCGCATCTGTGATGTCTCTGCCCTGTATCATTCTCTAGGCAACGGCTCCCCCCGTCACTGCAATGTAAGCTTCATCGGGGCAGGGATCAAACCAGTTTCTGCTTATTGTTATGTCCCCATCTGCCTGATATAGGAGCTAACAAGCTCATAACAATTATTTATGGAAGGAATTATAAAGGAAGATGAAGAGGGGATGGAGGAAGGAGTCACCAGCATTTTCCAGAACAGTCCTCACAAGATAAATGTTATTGTCACCAAGTGAACCTTCAGTCCTAGCCCAGAGTCTTCCAGTCCAGTGCCTGGAAGCATAGGAGGGTAGGAACTTTCATTATAATGGGGGAACGGTCCATAAATGGGTGCCATATCGCTCTGCATGTCGGCTTTCTGGAGTCCAGTAGCACTGGTGGTGGTAAAAGCGCAGAAAGTGTCATCCCTGTCATGCATTCCTCTGGAAACGGCCAGGTCTTACTCTAAGCACTGGATGCTTATTATTTAATCCTCTCAACAACGCTCTGCAGCAGGCACTACTACTGTCCCACTTAACATGTGAGAAGACTGAGGTCCAAAGCGTTTTAGTAACTAGCCTAAAGCCACACAGCTAAGTGGCAAAGCCAGTTTTGGACTCATAAAGCTTGACTCTGGGAACTTCCCTGAACTCCTACATGATGCTCCCAGAAGAGGGAGAGGTGTTTAAGGAATTAATGAGCAGCCTTTCTTTTCTGACACTATGGAACTTGGGACTCACCATAAAAAAAGGGCCATCCTCAAAGATTAATGCTGCCAGATCCCTCACAGACCCTCACTCACTCAATAAGTGTTTACTGAGCATCTTAGCCTCTGTTTCCTCATCTGTAAAGTGGGAATAATAGTAGTAGACTGTGTCTTGTGGGATAGGCACTCAGAACACAGCTTCATACATACGGGCTCAATCAGTTCAGTTCAGTTCACTTACTCAGTAGTGCCAGACTCTTTGCGACCCCATGGACTGCAGCGTGCCAGGCTTCCCTGTCCTTCACTATCTCCTGGAGTTTGCTCACATTCATGTCCATTGAGTCAGTGATGCCAGCCAACCATCTCATCCTCTGTCGTGCCCTTCTCCTCCTACCCTCAATCTTTCCCATCATCAGGGTCTTTCCAATGAGTTGACTCTTCAGATCTGGTGGCCAAGGTATTAGAGTCTCAGCTTCAGCATCAGTCCTTCCAATGAATATTCAGGATTGATTTCCTTTAGAATTGACTGGTTTAATCTTCTCAGTGTCCAAGGGACTCTCAAGAGTCTTCTCCAGCACCGTAGTTCAAAAGCATCAATTCTTTGGCACTCAGCCTTCTCTGTGGTCCAACTCTCATATCTGTACATGACTACTGGAAAAACCACAGCTTTGACTAAAGGGATCTTTGTCTGCAAAGTGATAGGTGTTCAGTAAGTGTTTGTCACATTGTTACCTACTTGAGGCATGCCCTCACTGAGCTATGGGAACATAAAGATGCAGAAGACACAGGCTTTCCCCAAAAGAACTTGTTGGCTATTCGGAGACACACACCAATAAACCATCACAACCCAGTCATTCTTTAGAAAATGGAAGGGCACCTCCTTGACCAATAAGATCTTGACATTATTTATAATATAAAATTCTAATCAAATTAAATACAAACAACACAAATGAGTGCATGTAATACTAGTGACATCTGAATAAGGTCAATGAATTGTATCAGTATTAATTTTCAACGGATTGTATCAGTGTTAATTTCCTACTTATGATATTGTACTATAGTTATGCGGGCTTCCCTGGTGACTCAGCTGGTAAAAAGAAAAATCTGCCTGCAATGTGGGAGACCTGGGATCAATTCCTGAGCTGGTAAGATGCCCTGGAGAAGAGAAACGCTACCCACTCCAGTATTCTGGCCTGGAGAATTCCAAGGACTTCATAGTCCATGGGGTCGCAAAGAGTCAGACACGACTGAGTGACTTTCACTTTGACTTTCACTGTAGTTATGCAAGGTGTTACACTTGGAGGGAACTGGGTGAGGAGGCTATGAGATCTTTCTGTATTATTTCCTACAATTGCTTGTGAATCTATAATTATCACATAATAGAAATCTTTTTAAATAAGCCTTTTGCTCTTTCAAGAGAAATTGATCTGTCATGTAATCCCATACAGAACTTTCAAGTCCATTAATATATACATATACATGCTATTATGAGTGTTTATATGAAGTGATACATGTTAGCTAAATTTATCATGGTCATTATTTCACATTATATGTAAGTCAAGTCATTCAAGTCATTATGTTGTACACTTTAAATGTGTACAGTGTTGTATGTTAATTACCCCTCAATCAAGCTGAAAAGGGGGAAAAATGCTGTTATGAACTTCTGGTTTGCCTGGAAAAAAAAATATTGATAGTACCATTATTAGGTGCCAAGTGGACGTTGTCTCCAGTCTTCACAATAGCAAGATGCTATTTTTCATCTCTAAATTCTACTGAGCATTGAAAATTGTCCAGAATGTGGGGAAACTGTGGCCTGGCTTTGCATCTGCTCAGAGGTTGTCCAGTGAGCATTGCAGCTAAGAACCAGGAGGGCGATGAACCACTTTCTCCATCTGGAACCCACCCTTCAAAAAGTATAAAGAAGGCAAGATGGAAAAATGGTTTGTGGTGGACAGGGAAGATGAAAGGGCTGGTAGGGCTGGAGATGTCCAGAGAATAGCGGCTTTCTGAAAGTCAGGAAAATCAAAAGTTTGCAAGAGGAAAAAAACAAAAGATTCTCATGAAGGTGACCAAACACCCAAGAAAAGCAGGTTTTCCTTTGGTTCAGGGATGCGACTGGCCAAAAAGCAGCAGCGTTACTTGTCACTTGCTGTATAAAAGCAACTAACAGGGTAAATCACTGGTGTAATATAAGATCTAGCCGGGTGTACGTGGTCCTCTCCTTTCAAATCAGGATTCAGTTGAACGCTTCAACATCGAGAAGAGAGTCAGTCCTGTTCATTCTAGGAAAGCCTTTCTGAGCCTGGAATATTTAGAAACATTAGAAATAAAATTTAGAAATATTTAGAAACTATAGTTTTCTAAATTATATTTACAATATAATACCTAATCATTTGGGGGCCCCACTTGGCCACAAAAGTCATTTGAGCAAAGAAAGCCATCATGACATCATTCCTGTTCTTTGGTAACTGTGCAGGAAAAAGGCGGGTGACGGATGACTAATACATGCAGGGACCCGGAGCTCTCCGAAGCAGATACAGACTTGGTCCCAGGCAGGAGCTGTGTTTCTGGTGACTGAGTCATCTGCAGGGACTCGAATGCTCTATAGTTTGCATCTGGACCCACCACAGCGTTCCGCTGGGGCAGCTTCCTTCCTGGTCTCGGGAAGTTCTAGAACAGATTTGTTTTTCCCAATCTGCAGCATAAGAGCGGCATATAAGGATGAGTCGTTTTTATGAACCACAGGGGAGTGTCTATTGAAGATGCGCCATGCATAGAAAGGTATGGGTGGGAACAGTATATTTTTTTAAGCACGGCTGAGATCAACCCACCATCTCAAGGTGTAAAATATGACTGGCTGCCCACCCTTCCTTCTGCAAGCCGAGCTCACTGGCAGAGGAGGCAGCACTCAGGCCCCCACTGAGTTTCCAGGACGTGGTAGACTGTGCCCTCTCATGAAAATGGGATATGAGAAAGATAGGTGAACCGCGACAGAAGCCAAAGAGCCAATTCCAGCTGATTCTCCATCTCCTGCCTTCCTAAAAAAAAAAAAAAAAAAAAAAAAGGAGTCTTTCTCCTCCCTCTCCACTTCCCAGGGAGACAGAAGCACAGTGGCTAAGCACAGTGCTCATGAGAGCAGGCTCCCTGGGCAAGCTTCCTCTGCCTCCGTTTCCTCGTGTGTAAAACGCAGATGACGGTAATCGTATGCATCGTCCCAGGCTGTTGTGAGAACTCAAAGTGATTACCCAGGTTCGGGCTTCTTGGTGGGGGTTCTTGGCTCATGGCAAAGGGTCCATACACAGGACTTATTTGTAGTGAATTCACCCATTCCAAGGTACTGCAGAAGCCTTGGCCTTCCCTCTTTGATTAAACCATCATGGCACCAAAGGAAGTAGGGATTTTATTTTCCCATTTTATAGAAGAGGAAACTGAGGCCCAGTCAGGCAAGATGGCTCTGGCCACAGTCACAGAGCCTCAAAGCCCGGTGGGTCCCTAACGGTCACAAAAGCAGCTCTATTGGTGGCAACTTCCAGGCTAGGGTCCCCCCACACCACCACGAGGGGTCTTGGTGTGAGCAGGGCTCCCCAGCCAGAGCCACTGCTCGGCCTCCTGCTCTAGCCCAGGCGGGCTCTGCGTCTCTGCCCGGGGATGGAGGCTCTGCTGAACCTCTTCTCTCCTGTAACTAATTACCAGCTACTAATCACTGCCCCTGCCAACTGCTGCCAGCATTTCAGAACGAACCAGCAAATAAAAAGCTTTTCACTCTTGATCAGCCTCTTAGGACTTCTCAGCCACGTTCCCTCACCTGTCAGGTTCATTTACGGAGGCAGACCCCAGAACGGAACCACTCACCCCCACTGACGACGCTGTTAGAATTGTGTTTCATGGAGACCGGGAAGAAGGGAAATGAGCGTGTGTGTATGAGTATATGGGAGTGTGTGTGTGTAGGTGTGAGTATGTGAGTGTGTGTGAGCATGGGAGTGTGTGTAGATGTGAGTATGTGAGCGTGTGTAAGCATGTGAGTGTGTGTGAGTGCATGGGAGTGTGTGTGTGTAGGTGTGAGTATGTGAGTGTGTGTAAGCATGTGAGTGTGTGTGAGTACATGGGAGTGTGTGTGTAGGTGTGAGTATGGGAGTGTGTGTAAGTACATGGGAGTGTGTGTAAGTGTGAGTATGTGAGCGTGTGTAAGCATGTGAGTGTGTGTGAGTGCATGGGAGTATGTGTGTGTAGGTGTGAGTATGTGAGGGTGTGTAAGCATGTGAGTGTGTGTGAGTGCGTGGGAGTGTGTGTGTGTGTAAGTGTGAGTATGTGAGCGTGTGTAAGCATGTGAGTGTGTGTGAGTGCATGGGAGTGTGTGTGTGTAGGTGTATGTGAGTGTGTGTAAGCATGTGAGTGTGTGTGAGTGTATGGGAGTGTGTGTGTGTAGGTGTATGTGAGCGTGTGTAAGTACATGGGAGTGTGTGTAGGTGTGAGTATGTGAGTGTGTGTAAGCATGTGAGTGTGTGTGAGAACATGGGAGTGTGTATGTGTAGGTGTGAGTATGTGAGCATGTGTAAGCATGTGAGTGTGTGTGAGTGCATGGGACTATGTGTGTGTAGGTGTGAGTATGTGAGTGTGTGTAAGCATGTGAGTGTGTGTGAGAACATGGGAGTGTGTATGTGTAGGTGTGAGTATGTGAGCATGTGTAAGCATGTGAGTGTGTGTGAGTACATGGGAGTGTGTGTGTGTAGGTGTGAGCATGTGAGCGTGTGCAGGCATGTGAGTGTGTGTGAGTGCATGGGAGTGTGTGTGTGTAGGTGTGAGCATGTGTAAGCATGTGAGTGTGTGTGAGTACATGGGAGTGTGTGTGTGTAGGTGTGAGCATGTGTAAGCATGTGAGTGTGTGTGAGTACATGGCAGTGTGTGTGTGTAGGTGTGAGCATGTGTAAGCATGTGAGTGTGTGTGAGTACATGGGAGTGTGTGTGTGTAGGTGTGAGCATGTGAGTGTGTGTAAGCATGTGAGTGTGTGTGAGTGCATGGGAGTGTGTGGGGGGAGTGTAGGGAGCGGGTGTGTCTGCGTGTGTTTTCCAAGGCCTCCTGGTGCTGTGTGTGCCCAGATGAATTGAGCTGAGGGATACTGTGGGGATGGGCAGGGGCCCCTGCCACGACTTATTGCTTCTGGAAGGGTCCAGGGTCACCTGAGAGACCCCAAAGCTGAAAGCCTCTGCCCTCCCACCTGAGCAGACAGCGGAGGGGGGTGGACCGCTGTCTTCACTGAGCAAAGGGAGAAACTGCGGCAAGGTGTGTGGACGGACACCCCGGCCTCTCCCCACGCCCAGCGCTCTGGAGGCCCCCCACGCCATCCCCCACTTGCTGGGTGCCGTGGACTGACTGCCTGTCCCGGCCCAGGGGCGGCCGTGCTCCGCGCCCTGGAGCAAAGCACTCAGCCTCCCCGTCCTCAGTGACAAGTAACAAATGTCTGGGCACCATGTCATCCTCCTGGCAGCCCTCTGCGGAGGGAGGCTGAGAACCGAGCATCCCCCGGTACAGATCAAGGAACTGAGGCCCCAAGAGACTGAGCAACTGAACGTTTACACGCATCTATGACTGCCTCCCTAGACACAGTCTCGGAAGATGTGGAAAGGCTGGGCTGAAGGGCAGACAAAACGAAGGCTTCTAAGGCATCTTGCCGATGACCCTCCAGAAATCTGGTACCAATGCATACTCCCACCAACCAATTTCCTTCTTTGAATATCCTATTTCTATCTTTCTGGGGGTCTGACCTGCTTGCACTTCCAAAGTCAATCCCATCACCAATTCTGCCAGAGGTCTCAGGGGTCCCAAGAGACACTCTATGATCAGCCAAGGTGTCCCAAGCTCCCCAGGTGGTAGACAGGTAACCCCTTCCCCCACACATACACACACCCACACACATACACACAGAAGGTGCACCTCAGCTTGTGGACACCGGCACATGTGTAATCAATGAGTTCTGTTGAGTCTGCTCAACAGGTTAGGGAGGCAGGCTCCTCACAGAGCATTTCCAACTCGGTTAAGAAAGTCGAACTGAAACATCAATAAACAGGCTCTGACGTAGACACCAAACATCCTGGAGATGGGGTTGCAGGGGCGCCCTCTGAGGGATAGACTGGTCAGGGTTTGGATCAAGCAAGAGGAGCTTCTCCAGGTAGGAGGGAGCTGAGTGCTCCATCAGATCTACGTTGCAAAATATTTCCTCAAATTGCAAAGCTAAGCAGGATGCCGCTAGTCCCTGGACAGCCTTCTGAGCTGAAACAGCTCTGTGAAAACATTTTCCAAACTCATTAGCCCTGCAGAAGTCCAGCTTTGCTTTCGAACTTTCCCCTGGCCCCATCCACACTCTGAACAACTGCTCCCCTTTTCATTCCATCCCCTAGGAGCTCTCCAACCTCTTCCCACGTCACCTGGCAACAGGAAGTCTAAAACATTTGCTGCACACAGCAAAGAACTTGAACTTGGGTTTGGACATGGTGTGAGAGGTAACAAGCAGGGAACAACCTTGGGTTAGCAGATGTCCTTGCCCCTAGCCCTCCACTCTCCCCTGCCTGACCTTCATTGGCCAGCTTCTGTTCTCTCTTAGACCCCATACCTGGGACGGTTTTCACGTCTACAGCCAGGAAGTGCTCTGCCTGGCCCTGTATTCCACCTACGTCCCAGCCCCCGGAGCAAACACAGAGCCAACAGCTGCCCAAAGCAGTTGCCTTGATTTACTGTCAAGCATAAGCCCTGCAAACTTCTATTTCCCCAGAAACACATGAAAAATTTGGCTCCTTCATTTGCTGACACAAATCTTTTTTTCCCCCCGTTATTCCTTCCTCCCTAGCACTCTCCCTCACCGCCCACCTCTGCCGCAGTTTCCAACACATAAATGAGAAACTGCAGTTGCAGAGGCAGGGAGATTGGACAAACTGACGCATCTTGAACATCAGCTTCCTTCTGAATCTGCAAGTCCTTGAGAATCTGCATCTGTTATCCCACGTAGGGGGAGGACGGGGTGTTCATGGGCCGTGGCTTGTTGGCTAGGCACCCATAGGCACCCAGAGGGGCCGCACACAGCACGGGTTCAGCCAAGCTGGAGAATCTCTAGCCCCTACTCCAGCCCCGGGGGGCTGGAGCTGTGCGGGGGAGTTCCTTCAACCAGCCTGCCCACGGAATCCTCGCCATCTCCCCATCCTATCCCGACCTGTTCTCCTGAAACCTCACCACATCAGTCTCAGTCAGATGTACTTGTGCGTGCTAAGTCCCTTCAGTCATGTCTGACTTTTTGCAACTCCATGGACTGTAGCCCACCAGGCTCCTCTGTCCATAGTATTTTCCAGGCAAGAATACTGGGGTGGGTTGCCATTTCCCTCTCCAGAGGATCTTCCTGACCCAGGGATCAAACCCATGTCTCTTAAGTCTCCTGCATTGGCCGGTGGGTTCTTTACCACTAGCGCCACCCAGGAAGCCCATTTGGTCACACCAAATAATAAAGTCCCCTTGACAGTCCCACTCCCACAACACACACACACACACACACAACCTTACCATCACACACAACACAGACGTGTCAGTCCTACAAGGTGTCAGATCAAAGCCACAAACCTGCATCATCCTTCCAGGCCCTCTGCAAGTGTCCCTGCTAACCAAGTCATCTGGATATTAAGAGTTTGTTAGGCTGGGTGGGGGTATGCTTCATCATTTAATGTTGCCTTTGATCAGAGGACAATGTTCCCCAGCTGACTTGTGGGCTATAGAACTGATTAGGGCACTTCACATATCATAGGAGAATCCCAGCACCTCGACCAAAGACTTCTCAGTGGGCAGCTCACAGGCCTGTCATCTGTGACAGCGTCGGAACTGCCCAGAGGCTAGGGAAAGGGTTGAGCAGTGTCAAATTTAGTAGGAACGTAATGTGTCCCCCATCCCAACCCAGCATCTGCTTCAGGTTCACAGGGGAGAGGAGCAATCTAATTAAAGAGCTCTGAGAGTTTGATGATAGTAGAAATAATAAGAGTCTGCCTGTCTCAAGCTCACTTTTCTTCCCGAGAGCCCTAAGCATTTTCACCAAGACAGTTCTGCCTGTCCTGAAGATTTGTGTGAAATGAACAAGAACTACATCATCGAGGTCCATGACAAAGTTGAAGCCCAGAGAGGTTAAGTCACCTGCCCAAGGTCACACAGCATGATCAACAGACTGAAACTGGCAGTTTCTTAAAAGTTAAGCAGGACTTCCCTGGTGGTCCAGAGGTTAAGAATCTGCCTGCCAATGCAGGGGACATGGGTTCGACCGCTGGTTCAGGAAGATTCCATATGCCACCGGGCAGCTAAGCCCCACAACTACTGAGCCCGCACACCTAGGGCCTATGCCCTGCAACAAGAGAAGCCACTGCAATGAGAAGCCAGAGCGCCATCACTAGGGAACAGCCCCCGCTCATCACAACTAGAGAAAGCCCGCATGCAGCAATGAAAACCCAGTGCAGCCAAAAATAAACAAATAAAATTAAAATAGATGATTAAAACAAGAAAGTTGGTAAAAAAAAAAATTTTTAAGTTCAGCAGAGATTTAACATACAACCCTACCGTTCTACTTCTAGATATTTACCCAAGAAAAATGAAAGCATACAGACACGTAAAGATTTTTAACCAACTATTTATAGTAGCTTTATTCATAATAGTTCCAAAGTGGAAGCAACTCAAATGTCCATCAACAGGTAAATGGATAAACCAAAAGGGGTATATCCCTACAATGGAATATTACTCAGCAATAAAGAGCAACAAACTACTGGTACATGAGCAATGTAGATAAATCTCAAAAACATTATTCTAAGTGAAAGAAGTCAGACTCGGAAGGAAGAAAAGTACATGCTATAGCTTCCATTTATTCAAAATTCTGAAACAACCAGCAGTAATTGAAAGCAAGTCAGGGGTAATTTGGAGAATGGGAGGGAGGGATTCCCAAGGGCATGAGGGAAATTTCAGAGAGGAATATGATCAGCATCTTGATTGTGGTGATGCTTTCATAGATGTATTCATATGTTAAAACTCAAATTGCACCTGTCAAATATGTGTTTCTTACTCTATGTCAATTATACTGCAACAAAACTGTAAAAAAAATGTACATATATAGGATTTCCCTGATGGTCCAGAGGCTAAAACTCAGTTCTCTCAATGCAGAGGGCCCAGGTATGATCCTGGTCAGGGAACTAGATCCCAGATGCCACAACTAAGAGTTTACATGCCACAAAGAAAGACCGTGTGCCAAAACTAAGACCCAGTGCAGCCAGATAATTATATACATACATATTTCTTTAATTTACATGTAAAACAGGAGAAGGGGAGACAAAGCAAAAGTGAAATACAAGTAGGAAAATACAAGATGCTAGAAGTGAAGTCAGTGTGCAGAATATAAGGCATGCTGCCTGCTACAGGACCAACTCAAATTTATTTCTAAGTTTTCCAATAATGAAAGAAAAGAGGGGGAAATTATTTTATTACAATAAAACAGTGTCCAGGAAGCTAGAAATGAAAATGTCTGAGTAAAGCCCAACAGGTTCTGAATACTGAGCCCTTCTCTGGAGCCTAGTCATCCACCCCCACTGTCATAAGACTCGGAAAGCCTAAATTTCTGTTTGTACAGGCAGAAGCAGGTTTCCCTTGAGACTCAGGGGTAAAGAATGCACTTGCCAATGCAGGAGACATGGGCTCCATCCCTGGGTCAGGAAGATCCCCTAAAGAAGGAAATGCCAACCCACTAAAGTATTCTTGCCTGGGAAATCCCATGGACTTAGGAGCCTGGCGGGCTACAGTCCACGGGGTCACAAAGAGTCGGACATGACTTAGGGACTAAACAACAATAGCAATAGGCAGAAGCAGTGGTGTGCTGCCAAGTAATTAACAACTGGCCCCTGGGGTGGGGTCTTCCTGACTGCAGCATTCCCCAATTTCTGGGATGTAAGTACTCCCACCACAGTGAACGTCAAACTACTCTTGTGAAGTCTTTGAAGCATTATATATTGCCTCCACTACAGATACAATGGCTGTAAATAACCCCCAAGACCATAGATAAAAGTGAAATATAGGGAAATAATTAGGAAGTGGTGGGTTTTGAAGACTTCTTGCCCTTGTTTTTAATATAATTTAATTGTAAACTTATAAATGTAATTTATAATGATGACTGGCTCATAAAAATTCCTGATGGTTTAAGGCATGGATCTCGATCTAGTATCCACCAGCTCTAGCACACCATTAGGCAGAAGTGAAGCCCCTGAAGACAAAGTCCCCATGTGACCCAAGGCCCCGTGGTTGGATGTGGGACCTGAGGGTGAATGGAGCCATCTATCAGTCACCGATACAGGTGGCCAGGCAGGTGGTGCTAAGGCAGGGATCCCTAACAAGGAACTTGTCTGCTATGCCCTAGAGGCTTTGGAGGGACCGATCAGCACCTCTGAATATTAAGTAAAAGGGGCTTCCGGCTGAACACACGCTTCAAAAACGCCTTCATGCCCTGAGGGTCTGGCCACAGGCCCATAGAATCCAGGGCTGGAAGCCCAGTGGGTCCCTAGTGTGTGTGTGGCGTCTTTGGGAGCTCTTTCCTTGAAGACTTGCCATCCGGGAACTCATACTTCCCGTCACTCATTCATCAAAGTCCGACCGAGCACAGCTCTGTGCGGGACCCTTGGAAGGTGCTGACCACACAGCCAGGAAGAGGATGGCCATGATCCCTGATAAGGTAACACTTAAAGTCTGCTCTACTGACTCATTACAAAATGACATGGGAGGCTTTGGAGTCAGACTAACCTGGGCCTCCCTCAGCTCTGCATCATCCTAGCTCTGTGACCTTGGGAAGTTGTTCGCCCTCTGAGACTCGGATTCCTCTCCCAGGGACTGAGAGCCCCCTGCAAGATAAGGTACAGAATTGTCTGATATAGAACCTGGTTCACAGCATGCATGCATGTGGGCTTTGTCTCCCAGAGCCACACAGGGAATGTCTGGATCCTTCTGCTCATGGGATGACTCTCAAAAAGTGGAAGGAGCCCCCAAAAGAAAAATAATAATAACTAAGACTTCCCTGGTGGCTCAGTGGTAAAGAATCTGCCTGCCAACGCAGAAGAAGCAGGTTCGACCCCTGGTCCGGGAAGATTCCACATGCCACCGGGAAACTAAGCCCGTGTTCCATAACTACTGTACCCCGGAGCCCTGGAGCCTGTGTTCTGCAACAAGAGAAGCCACTGCAGTGAGAAGCCCAAGCACCGCAACTAGATAGTAGCCCCTGCTGGCCACAACTAGAGAAGGCCCACACGCAGCACTGAAGACCCAGCGCTGCCAAAGAGAAAATTAATGAATTCTTTTAAAAAAAATAATAAGTAACACCAATTGAATTCTGTGCGTCAGGGACTATTCTGAGGCTCTCTGTGTATTAATTCATCGAATCCTTTCAACAACCACGGGAGATGGGTACTGTTGTTAAGCATATGAAAAAAAAAAATGGAGGCCCAGAGAGGTTGAGTTACTTCTCAAAGCCACACAGGGAGTAAGTCCTGGCACCAACGCGTGAGCGGGGGTGGTTCAGCACACGCACAAGCTGGACACCCCTGCCCCCCGAGGTGGTTTCAGATATCACAGCCCTTGGTTCCTCCACCCGCTACCTCCCACAGCTGCAGACCTGGACTCCCTGCCTCACACAGGTCCCGGCTCCCGCCGTGGAAGGCGCAGGGCTGGTGGGCTCCACGTTGCTGTGTACACCCAGCCGTGGTTGCAACCCCTGGGCCCCAGAGCGCTGCCGCCGCCCACTCTCTGCTCTCCTGCCCTTTCACTGGTCCAGGTTTAACCATGTTCTAGGAAAGTCACTAACTGTCCTTTCTTGGAAAATACTGTTCTTTAACCTGAGACGTGTCACTTCCCTTTTCTCAAATGTCCTTCCTTTTATGATATGATAGCGGTGGTCTACTTTTGGCCACAGTTTTAACACCTTCAACTGGCAAAATAAAGAGAAGTTTGTCACCCCAAGTGGTCCCAAGACTGAGAGAGGTGGACTTTACTAATTCTCAGGACCCAAAGCCTAGGGGGCTCGGCTGCCCCCTTTCAGCCAGACGGCCCTGGAAGACCCCTGTGTCCTGCTATCCTGAGGCTCCGCCCGCACGGCCCGGTGGGACGGCCTCACGGAAGATGCCTGCTCTCCCGTGTCTACTTGGAGGTGGCCCCCGATGCGTTCCGGAGAGAGGCCCCCACCCTCAGCCTGACCCACTTGCCAAACAATCTGGCGGCCTCACGGACTCACTAGCAGACTCAGAGCAGAGGTGAGAGTTGGCTGTAAGGAGCCCCTCTGGGCGGCACGGGGAGGAACAGCTGTAACCCTTCATCCCTAGGCAGGCAGAAGGGACGGTCCTGAGAGCTGGCGTGAAAACCCGGGTCGGGAGGAGGGGACGAAGGGAGCAGCACTGCCTGGAGAGGAGGCGGCTCTGGGGACCTGCAGGAAACCACGGGTGAAAGCCGAGAGACAGCCTCTCTGGGCCCAGTCCCAACTGAGGGCTCTGAACGAACTCCCCTCCTCCCTCCCACACCCTCACACATGCACGCTCACACACACTCACGTGCACAAACCTAGTGAGTGAGTGAGTGAAAGTCACTCAGTCGTGTCCGACTGTTTGCGACCCCATGGACTATAGAGTCCATGGAATTCTCCAGGCCAGAACACTGGAGTGGAAGCCTTTCCCTTCTCCAGGGGATCTTTTCATCGGAGGGATCGAACCCAGGTCTCCAGCATTGCAGGCGGATTCTTTACCAGCTGAGCCACCAGGGAAGCCCAAGAATACTGGAGTGGGTAGCCTATCCCTTCTCCAGCGGATCTTCCCGACCCAGGAATCGAACCGGGGTCTCCTTTATTGCAGGCGGATCCTTGACCAATGCACAAACATAGAACCATACCCTTATACACTCACACCAACGCACTCACTAAAGGACACTCACATACTCCCGTATTCACAGCTTCTCACACACACGCACACCCTCTCACACACGCTCATACAAACACCCTCACACACGCACACCCTCTCACACACGCTCATACAAACACCCTCACACACACGCACCCTCTCACATGGCCCTACACCTGAGGGTGGTCCCGGGGTCCATCTTTGCGCACCCCCGGGCACAGCGCCTGCACCAGCCCCGATCTAATCTGGATTGGGGAACCGGCCTTCAGTTCCGCAGGCGCAGACCCTGCTAGGAGGATTTGTCTGTGCAATCATTCCCAGCGTCTGGTCTTGAGGTAGGGAGCGGGGGCGAACAAAGGGCAGTGCCAAGGGAGCAGGGCAGCGGCTGCCAGGCCCCGATCGTCCAATCCTGGGTGGCCCTCGAGCTGCAGCGCCCGTGAGCACCACGGTTCAAGGCGGCTCCTCCCACAGGTGGCAGACGAAAGGCCACTGGGGGAAGTGTCAAGGCCTCTGTTTCTTTGGGGTCTTCAGCCCATAGCATCTCAGAACAAATGCCGGCCTCCATGGGAGAATTTAAACTTGTGGCTAGGGCTCTCAAGAAACACCGCCGTCCTGGCCTCCATTCTATCTGCTCTCCTGGGGGACTGGGGGCTCATTCCTTCCTGGCTGCAGCCCAGCATCTCACTTAGGAACCGAGTGAAGAATTAAGTCACCACAGAATTAGCTACATCACCCCACTGGCTGCAGCCCCAAGGATACCCATTTTGCAGATAAGCAAACTGAATCTCTGTGACGTCAGATTACTTGTTCAGTGATCAGCCTGTGAATGGTAGAAACCCAAAGTGGAACCCAGGCCAGCTGCCTCCAAGCCTGAGCTTCTGAACACCATGCCATGAATAAAATAGTAGACACCTCTGGTGTGATAAATTTTTTAAACTTCCCTGGGAAAACCTGATGAACAAGTGAGTTTGGAAGCATCCATCTCAGATACAAATGCTCCCACCCAAACTCCTAGGGGATTCTGGACTTTTCCCCAAATTGTGTCCCTTTCATGCTTCCTGATAAAACAGGATTATGCATGGAGAGCTTGGGCTTCCCAGGTGGCACTGGTGGTAAAGAATCCTCCTGCCAATTCAGGAGATGTGGGTTCAATCCCCAGGTCAGGAAGGTATCCTGGAGTGGGAAATGGCAACCCGCCCCAGTATGCTCACCTGGGAAATTCCAGGACAGAGGAGCCTGGCTGGTTACAGTCCATGGAGTTGCAAAGAGTCGGACATAACTGAGCGTGCGCACACACACACACACACACACACACACACACACACACACACACGCACACACAGAGCTTATTCTCAGCCAGGCACAGTTCCAGGGACTTGACATGAATGGACTCATTGAATGAATGCCCCCTTCCAGTCCTGTGATGTCGGAATTGTTATCCCCATTAGACAGATGAGGAAACAGGCACGAAGCCATCAGGAGGCAAAGATTTAGAGCCAGGCAGGGCAGCTCCGCCTCCGCCCTGGGCGGCGACCCCGAGCGCTGCCCCTGGCACACGGCTGGGCTGCCAGGGGGGCTGGAGTGGTGGCATTGTCAAGAACTGCGATTTTTATCTTGACAAGTGGTCCTTTCACAATTGCTGTTTCCCCTCCGCAGCCCAAAGTGGAAATGAGAAAGGGGAAAAAAGAAACAGGGCGACAGCCGGTCCTGATGGATGTGCCCGGCTGGATCACACCTTGAAACCAAAAATCCATTCCCTTTGTCTGCACCAACAATGTGTGTTGAGAGGCGGCAGGAAGCCCAGGCGGCCCACCCACCCCTCTGGGGGAGCTTGGCACAGCTCCGGGTCATGCAGGCAAGCCCTGCCTGGGGGGAGGGGGACGCAGGAAGGGCAGGTGTACACAGGGTCTGATGGTGCAATCACGGAGGTAGGGAGTGGGCAGCGTGACAACCCGGGAGAGCAGCTCCAGGG
Source organism: Muntiacus reevesi (assembly GCF_963930625.1). NCBI lineage: Eukaryota > Metazoa > Chordata > Mammalia > Artiodactyla > Cervidae > Muntiacus > Muntiacus reevesi. The sequence continues at coordinate 110,061,994 of NC_089251.1, forward strand.
GGCCCCAGAGCACCCGGAACAGTCTGGAGAGAAGCCTTTCAGGTCGCCATGCCCTCTCCCTATAAATGGCCCTGGAAACACTCTCAGGACAGAGGTTTCCTAGGTGGCCTCAAGTCCCACGAGAAGCCGGGACTCCCAAGCTACGAGACTCGGGGACTCAGCCCCGCCTGGGTCAGTCTGTGGTGGAGGGTTGTCTGTGGTTCCTCCGATACCCAGGGATGGGGGGCCTGCCTAGGATTACAGAGGTGCGATTCAGTCTGCGAGGGGTTTCCAGGAATGAGACACACACACTCAAAGTGCCATGAGGCAGGTGGTCTCTCTGTCTCACCACTGGACCCGGCAGGTGTGTGTTGGATGAGTTTGTGATGAGATTATCAGTAAAAACTAACATTTATCCACCATCATGGAGAAGGAAATGGCAACCCACTCCAGTATTTGTGCCTGGAGAATCACATGGACAAAGAAACCTGGTGGACTGCAGTCCATGGGGTCACACAGAGTCATACACGACTGAAACGACTTAGCATGCATGCATGCATCAGCCATCAACTGACGGTCAGGCATATGCAGGGATTAGCATTTTTTTTTAAGATTATTCAATGTGGACTATTTTTTAAGTCTTTATTGAATTTGTTACAACAATGCTTCTGTTTTATGGTTTGTTTGGTTTTTTTTCTGACCCGGCGGAGGTATGGAATCTTAGCTTCCCAAACAGGGATTGAACCCACACTCCCTGCATTGGAAGGCAAAGTCATAACCACTGGGCAACCAGGGAAGTCCTGAGATTATTTGTTATCCTCCCAACAACCCTACAGTGAAAGCTCTGTGAATTCAGAGGGCTGGAGATGGGGACCAGTCAGGGGGCACTGGGAATGTTTGTACAGAGCAGGAGGGCTCTGGGTGGGTGGAGAGGAGGCAATGCCCTGCCCTTGCCCGTGACCTGCCTGTCAGCAACCCTAAGCATCCATATCTGTGTTGATACAACCAGCCCCGGTGGCTCTAAATGGACAAAGCCAGCCCAAGGTGGAGCGACGGCAGTCCAGAAGGTGAAGCGGGACAGGACCCTTGTGAGTGGTGAGGATCCACCCGCCTTGCTGGGGAGAAGCAGGCCTGGGGTCAGGCTGAGGTGGAATCCTGGCTCGGCCTCCTGCCTGGAAGGGCCGAGGGCAGGAAAACAAGAGTGCCTCCATAACCGTCAGCGGCCACTGGGCCCATTAATGAATCACGCCAACAATGCGTCTCTCTATTGGAGCCACCAGCGTCGGGCACCTTTTTCTGCTGCCTTGGGCGGGTGAGTCAGCATCCTCCGATGTCTCCATTGGTCACCTGTGGCTCCCAGTAACTCAGCCATAAATCCTCACCCCCACACCGCTTGGATGTCAGCCGGCCCCTGGGAAACCCTGCAGGATTTACGAGCTCGCAAGTCCAGATTCACCGGCGAGGGAAAACGGGATCGTGTTGCCACGGGGGACCTGGTGCTCAGAAGCCATAAACCACGCTGGTGACAGCGGGCCTGACGGGTTGAGGGCCCTCCCGGGTCATTTGCGCTCGGCTTAATGGCCACGATGATGAGGCAGGCGCTGTTTGGGAGCTCCTGGAGGGCCACTACTGAAGCTTTAAATCTGTCACAGGGGGTTGAGAGAGGGGCTGCCCCTTTTCATCTTCTTGGGGCGCCTGATCACAGCCCTTTGGCTTCCCCCCCCCCCCCCGTTCCTCCTCGTCTGTCCTACCTTGCCCCCACGAGATGGCCCCGACGTTTCGAACACACACGTCGAATTCTGACTTGGGAGCGCTGGAGAGTGACAGCCACTGCATTTCCCAATCATTTTTTATTGTCTTTGGAACAATAGTCCGCTGTGTTCCAGAGCACACAGGCTCATCTTGAGAGGGGCAGCAGGAGGAACGGGGGGCTGCTCTGGGGGCCAGGGGCGCGGGGCGTCCAAGGCAGCAGCGGCAGAGAGCGGGCCACGGGGCAACGAGGGTCTGGAGGCCACCCTCGGCCCTGCCAGCCCCAGCCTGGTCTGAGCCACCTCCCCTGGACGCCTCTTCTCTCCCTGGACTCAGCCGCTAGCCCATTAAGTGGCCACTGCAAGAAGCTGGTACCAGGTCTCTTGCCTTGTGCTGGGGCAAAAAGTATTCAGGTCTTATCCAGTGAGTGACCTCAAATTATCAAAAGCCAATGCGTTTATTTGATCTAAGACTCTGTGTGTGTGTGTGAGAGAGAGCGAGAGAGAAAGAGAGAAAGAAGAGGAAAAGATTAAAGGCAAAAGAGGGTATTATATGAACTTCTCCTTTGGCAGAAGGAAAGAAAGACATAGCATCTCTGGCTGGCTGTGAATGCTCTTTAATTAAGTAATAAATTTGGAAACAGGGAAATGAGCCCCAGTAAAGACACACTCTATTTAATTACCCATTCATCTGCTTGGCTCTGCCAGGGCACTTCTGCCAAGACACGCCGGCACATGGGCACTCAGGACAGAGGCTGCCCAAGCCCACATTCCGATTTGGTTGCAGCTGATGCCGTGTTGAGAGGGCAAGAGACACAGAGGCCCAGAGGCCGGGAGAGACAGAGACGGGGAGCCAGCGACGGGCAGAGTAACAGCTCTGATTCCATCAAAGGGCTCTGGTGACACTGTAAACCACCAGACATATTCAGAGTGGTTTGTCACCAGAGCCCCAGTGGAATTGACTCAGAAGGCATTGTTGCAGATTTTTCCAACGCGAAGTCAAAATAAAGAGGCCGTGTGTGTGTGTGTGTGTGTGTGTGTGTGTGTGTGTGTGTGAAATACTGCTCCCTGTCGTCTCCAGTCCCGCCCTGCTGCAGAGGAGCAAACCCAGGGTTTGGATCCCAAGTTCAACTCCAAGCGATTGCCCTGAGCAGAGTGGCCAGATGACACCCGGGTTGCTCTTTTCACCGAGGACAGAGCCAGGAGGAAAGCAAGGCTGGATCCCGGGGGACAGCTGGACCCCGAGAATCAAAGACTTTGGGATTCTATTTCTGTGTCCTTGCAGGGCCTGGAGCTCTGGGCCTAATTCCAGAGCTCAGACTCCTGGGTCAGTTCCACGAAAACCAATCACAGGACCCCTACCCCCACCCCCACCAAAGGCCGGGGGCCAGGATACTGGGAAGAACTGGGGAAGGAGGGATGGGGGTGGGAAGAGGCTGATCAGGGTGAAACCAAGGCCCAGCTACTCACTGTGTGGCACGCCTCTGGGAGTCTGTGGTTTGGGTACTGGAGCATTTCTAGAATCCAAGAGCAAAGTAAGGAGGATTTAGGGCAGCAGAAAGTGTCCTTCGGGTCACTACAGTGCCCCAAGGGTGTCTGAAGAGGCCCCCTCCCACCTCCATCAGGGATCCCAAACCCTTCACTTGTTTCCAGAATCTTCTCTCCATGTGGAAGAATATTTATGAATTGCTAGAGGAATATGTATTATTATGGACCAAATCTTTCCTGCTTTGGCCACTGATCCCTAAAATCTGCTCCTATAAACAGCCCTCGCTCACCAGGCAGCCTCGTGATGTGTCAAGAGTAAGTAAACCTGAAACTGCAGAGGAGATGGCCTTCAAAAGACTCCCAACTTTCAAAATTAAGGCGAAGAAAGCATTTGGCATAGGACATTTCAGGACTGGCCAGATTCAGGGCTTTGCAAAAATATCTTGGGACATTTCACTAACGCCAGAGTGAAGCGGCCAGGGCCAAGCTCTGGTCATTATAGGTTATTTGCAGCTTGTTTCTTTCCAAAGCAATTTTCTCCTATCTGCGAGCTGAGGTCTTCTGACTCAGCCTGATTGCTGCAGCTGGTGCACACAACTCCCGCCTTCACCAGCTGACAGGCGTTTGGAGACGGCTCTGGAAAGCGGCAGGAATGTGAGGGCCCCCGCTCCAGTCCCGGCTCCCAGAAGACCCTGGCCGGCTCTCTGCACGCTCCAGAGGCATCCAGGGCACTGCCGAGGGGGCGGCAGGCACACGGGACACAGCAAGTCAGAGTTCCCCTCCTCCCCGGGTGGGGCTCATCCAGGCGAAGTCGTGCCCATCAGAAGGTCAGTACCATGTGGCACCTGAGCTCTGATGGGCAGGAACTCAGGGAGAAGGGAGATGGAGCCTGGGACTCTGCGAGGAGCCTCAGCACACAAGTCAAGCTGTCAGGATGTGTGGCTGGCGGGTGGGCCTTTAAGCACACCACCCACTTGGGGGGCTTCACACACACTCAAAGAGCTACTGTGTGGGATGTTTCCTTGATGTGGAATAGATCTTTAGGCCCCTTCTGATACCCTCCATCTTTTTTAATATCGATTTATTTTATTTGTTTTCATGGCTGCACTGGGTCTTAGCTGCAGCACATACAGGGTCCTGGACCTTCGTTGCGCGTGCAGATTCTTTTAATTGCAGCATGCAAACACTTGATTGCGACCTACGGGATCTAGTTCGCCAACCAGGGATTGAACCCAGGCCCCCTGCATTGGGAATGCCGAGTCTAAGCCACTGGACCACCAGGGAAGTCCTCTCCATTTTTTAAAAATTTCGTGATCTTCCTATCCCCCTCAGTCCATCCTCTGTTAAAGCTGTGTCCCTGTTGGCTGCTCTCTTGCAACACACTCGGTCCGCCTGGACCTGTCCAGCCAGCAGACAGCCTCTGCAACCCCTCAGTCCCTCAATATCATCCGCTTCCATGTTCACCTCTCACCCCTACGGGGTGGAGGTCACCTGTTGAGGATAAGTCCTCTGGAGTCTTCCAAGAGACCAGTTTCACAGGTGAATAAATCTCCGGGGAATGTGTCCTCAAGGCTGCCTCCCTCCAGGTGATGTGATTGTAAAGTCCACGTCTCCCACCTACATCCTGCAACAGTGTGGCCAGGCTGGGAAGGACGGGGAGGGTTTGAGGCCATGAAAGCATCTAACTACCAATACCTTATGCCACATGAGCCAAGACCTTACTCCACCTTCAGCACCTCCTGCAAAAAGTAAGGGTGCAGGAGACTTCTTGGCAGTTCAGTGGTTAAAACTCTGCCTTCCAATGCAGGAGACTCAGGTTTGATCCCTGGGCAAGGAACTAAGATCCCACATGCCAAGGGGCAAAGAAGCCCACACGTTGCAACAAGAGAAGCCCACGTGCCACAATAAGGCCTGATGCAGCCAAAAATAAATAAAAATGTAAAATAATAAGTTAATTTAAAATTAATCAATTATTTTATTTTTTAATTAATTAATTAATTTTTTAAAGTAAGGAGACCGAGACCTTCAGAGCAAGCATTTCTCCAAGGGCACCCACACTTGTTTCTGATCTGTACACCAGTCAACACTTCCCCAGACCACAAACAAAACGCCAAGGAATAAAAGACCAACGTGCACCCTGGCGTGTCTCTTAATATTTCCAGATGCCCTTATAGGATTTTCTGCTCACTAAGAGGGCCTCCACCAGCTACCCACGTCAGTCTGAGAATGGAGATCAGGGGCCCTTGCTAGGCTCAGGTAATTTGTTCTTCCGCAGGTCAATACCTAGAACTGGGTCTAACGAATGATCCTGGTCCAAAGAGCTTGGTTTTGTCAGATCCTCTCTCTATACCCAATGGTGGCCAGTGGCTGGTGCCTCTGCTCTGAATATCAGCCTCTTGCCTTGATGCCTCTGGCCTGAGACTCTGAAATGTTTAATCAAAGCCATCCCTGAGACTGCCCCCCTTCACACAAGGCTTCTAGCTCCTCTCTCTAAAGACCTCAGTTTAACTTAATGGACAAAACAGAGAATGATTTCTATATGATTAATTAATTAGAGTCTTCCTAGGAAGGGTAATAATATAATAACTTAAATAAGACTGCAAGGCCTAGCTGCCAGTTTATAAAAAGAACACCAAGAATAGCACAATTAGAAAGACCTTCCAGATGGAGGGAATGAGGAACAGTGCACCCAGTTCTGATTAAGAGCACACTTGGTTTCTGGGGTTTCAAGTCCAGGGTCTGCCTATTCCATCTAAGAGTTACCTGCCTTCTCTGAGTGGGTTCTTCGCTTGATAAATGGAAGAATAGAGGTGTATTTTTCAGTGCTGTTGTAGAAATCCAATAGATGCTATGTCTGAAAACTTCTCAGGAAACAGGCTTAAAACACATGGAAAAATGCTCAAGAAATTCCAGCCTAATAGCTGATGCTAAGAATGGAAATAAGTGGGAAGAAGCCTGACGAATGTGATCCATTGTGTTTTATCAGCAAAGATTTTATTTTTCTCTGCACTAGGAACCTGCATGCCCACTCTAAGTCCTCTGAAAGTAAGTGGATGAAAAGTCCCTGTAAGAAACATCTTAGTTGATTATAAATGACTAAACAGTTTTTATTTGCAGATGAGTCAAGGTGATGCTAGTTCGTAGACTTGCTGGTTGGTATGTAGATTTGGAGCACTAGTAGCTTGCCGGGCTTCCCTTGAGGCTCAGCTAGTAAAGAATCCACCTGCACTGCAGGAGACCTGGGTTCGATCCCTGGGTTGGGAAGATCCTCTGGAGAAGAAAAAGGCTACCCACTCCAGGATTCTGGCCTGGAGAATTCCACGGACTGTATGCAGTCCATGGGGTCGCAAAGAGTCGGACACAACTGAGTGGCTTTCACTTCATGGTAGCATGTCAGTGTCCTGCCACCCTTCACCCAGGCCCCTCATCTCCCCCATACGGTCTGTCCTCACTGCCACGCTCTTGCCCAAACCACTACTCCAGGTCTCCCACCTTGGGAGAATCTGAATAGTTCTTTGGTAATAGGGGATTAGAATGGTTAATACATTGATTCTAGAGGCTCTCTTCCTTCTGGAGCTTTTTATACTTTAATCCTAAATCATGATCAATGGGGAACATTTTAGACACTGGGAAAAGTCAGGATAAAAGACACGTGTGGCTTCTCTGAATCAGCACCTGTGGCTGAAGCCCACCAGACTTCGTCGCCAGTAATTGCTGGCATTTTCAGATCACAGGAAGACCTAAACTGAATTAGATCAGTGGCTCTTAAGTTTGAGAGTACGACAAAATCACCCAGAGGGCCTGTTAAAGCACAGATTACTGGGCCCCACTCCAAGACCTTCTGATTCAGAAGGTCTGAGGTGGAGCCAAGGGATTCACATTTCTAACAAATTCCCAGCCAATGAAGAGGCTGCTGTCCAGGGACCATGGTTTGAGAACCCTGGTGATACACGTTAAAAACCTAAAGGCATACTACCACCTAGTGGAAAGTTCTTAGCAGTACCCAATGCCAACTATTCTTTGATTTTTAAAATGTATTGAAAATTACACATCTTTTGCCATGGAAAAGAATCAAATTCACAAAGCAAACTTGTCATTTGTATACTTGGGAATCCACAACCATATTCAAAGCTTCTTTGAAGAGATGAGGTGTCACATTATTTATGATAACATGGCTGCAATTTTAAATCAACTTAAACCAAAAACAGATTATTCTCCACCAGGGAAAAAACCCTTTAAATACCTAAATAGAATAAAAACCACTGCTGGCTCTGTTCTCTGGCCACTCTCCCATCACCAGATGCACATCTCTCTCCTGAAAGGAAAAATCCACACACCCTAGCTCTCCAACCCGCTATTGATAAACCACTTCAACCTGGTGTAATTGACAAAATTCAGCAGGAGACTGGCCAGAATGAGCCTGTTTCAGACCCTGAACTTTGCGACCTTTACATACACAGAACAGTAACAGTGGTTAAGGACCCTGTGAATAGGTAATTGACATGCTGACAATGCAATTACCCACTCCCACCTACTCATCCCAGTCAGTCCTATCTAACTCCACCTGGCGCGAAAGGAAGGGACACTACAATTGCCGATGGCAGATGACTTGGGATTCCACGCTTGGAGGGCTGCTGGATCGTCGTCAGCATGGAGAAACACATTGAGGCCGTGCTACAAAAGATGGCGTGGTACCAGGAGAACGGAAATGACAGGGACCGGAACGGTTTTTGATGCCAACAGTTTATATTTGATCTCCAGATGCAATACAGCTGACAGCTAATTAGTTTGACTTAGATCTACACAGATCTTCGCTTTTTTTTTTTCCACACATGCTGTGGGCATGCTAGTGTGAAAATGTGTCTGCCTGGGGTTGCTCTTTGATTGAGAATTCTCTGGAATGAACACACTTGGAATCCCCGAGAAGTCTGGAGCCCCAGCACGTGGACCATCTGGTGAAGACAGTCTTTCTCTCTCCAGCTTGGCCTGAGAGCAGGTAATGCAAGAGCTGTCTTTTTATTCAAGTGGCCAATTCCAGCCTAACAAAGCTGTAGTAGATCGTTCAGTTTCATGTTTCTGAGTACGAGGCCACCATTAACCTGCAAACCTCAGTGGTCAAGAGCTACTGGATGGGAATTCTGTGGCTACTAAGGAAAAAGAAACTGCAGAGCATTAGCTGGTGAGCTGTTTAGAAGAAATGAGAAAGACGTGCGGAGCTACAGTTTCGGGGACAGCTGGAGCAGCAAGATCTTCCCCTCCCCTGGCCCCAGAGGATCAGAGCTACATTTATACAGCCCTACTGTGTGCCGATAAGGGCTTCCTCCGTGGCTCCTGCCTGCCAATGCAGGAGATGCAGCTTCGATCTCTGGGTCGGTAAGATCCTCTGGAGGAGGAAATGGCAACACACTCCAGTATTCTTGCCTGGAAAATCCCCTGGGCAGAGGGGCCTGGCGGGCTATTGGGGTTGCAAAAGAATCAGATATGACTTAGAGACTAAACAACACTGTGTGCTAAGCGTTTTTAGAAGCACGTGTGGTCTTCACAACAGGTGCTATTATTCCCCTCATTTTACAGATGAGGACTCTGAGTCATGAAACTGATCGCCTTAGGTCAGACAGCTGGTAGATAGAGAAGCTGGAATTGGATCCTCTATGTCCTTCTCCATGCTTCCCTGGTGGCTCAGACAGTAAAGAATCTGCCTGCAATGCAGGAGACCCAGGTTGAACCCCTGGGTTGGGAAGATTCCCTAGAGGAGGGAATGGTTACCCAGTCCAGTATTCTTGCCTGGAGAATTCCACCGACAAAGGATAGACCATGCTCTTCACCACTACACCTTAAGACTTCATGAGTCGGGCTTGGTCTAATCCATCCGTGGCAATCCGGGCCCCGCTGACTGGCCTAGGAAAGGTAGATGTGGCCTGCACTCCCCAGAAGCGGGATTATACCTCACCCCCTACCATGACCTCATATTGGGCTGAGTGGCTCTCCCTGTCCCCTGACTCTGGGCTTAGCCGTGTGACTTGCTTCCGCCAAGGGGATGTCTCAGCATGTGGTTCAGGCTGGGGCTTGAAATGAGCTTGTGCCATTGGTGTACCCCCTTGTCCTCATGGGTCCCAGAAGGAGATTCAGGTGCCAACCAGTCTGGCCTAAAACCCAGAGCCAGTCCCAACTGCATCCAGCCTTAATCAGCAAACCATGGCCACCTCACTGGCTGTGTACATCTTGTACTGATACAGCTCATGATCATGTTCCAGTCGATGATACTGGGAAAGGTTTCCAGAATACACTGAACCTCCAGAGGAGAAAAAATTTTGGACTTTGCCCCTCTGTTCCTCACTGGGCACTGGTAAGAGGACACGGTACCCAGTGTTGGGCACCATCTGGTGACCACAGGTAACAAACACAAAGACGAAAGGCCAATACACTGAGAAGCCAGAGTAGGAAAAAAGGACTGATCCTAGGTTCTTGGTGATCTTTCAAGTCACTGAACAACTCCCCACCTCTACATTTTTTTAGGAAAACAATATCCTCTTTGTTCAAGCCAGCACCGTTGGGATTTCTATTATTTACAGCCAAAGCCATTCTTAACTGCTACTGACTCTCTTAAGTATGGGCTTAAAAAAAAAAACTGTTTCAAAGGCTGTATCTTCACATCTCCTTTTTTCTTGAAGTGGGTCAAATCTCTCCAAAAAATAGCAGGAGGGAAGTCACAAATTCTTGCTATCAATCAATAATACCTGCTGCTACTTTTCCTAGAGTGATTAGTTTATAAGTACCTTCTGCTTCCCAGGTGGCGCTAATGATAAAGAACCTGCCTACCAACACAGGAGACATAAGAGACACAGGTTCAATCCCTGGGTCAGAAAGATCCCCTGGAGAAGGAAATGGCAACCCACCCCAGCATTCTTGCCTGGACAATCTCACGGACAGAGGAAACTGGTGGGCTACAGTCCATAGGATCACACGGAGTCAGACATGACCGAAGTGACTTAGCACACACGAATGCTTATGAGAAGCAGCGTAACAAAAATCAGTCCTTAAATTTTATTTGTTGACATAGTCAAGTTTCTAGAACACTCCCTAACATATAATAGGTGCTCAATATAGCTTTTTTAATGAAGTTTCTGACTGAGTTGTTGATATTTCTCTGGATGGGCCATCACATGTGTCTCTTGGGAATCCAAGAGTCTGATTTGACTATTTTGTTTTCTTAAGAGGCCTCCTGGAAATCACACCAAAGTGAATTTTGTGAAGCCTGCACATTAAACAGATCTTCCAAACTCAATGGAAGTCTTGTCATGATATGATTACAATCAGAAATGATACTAGCTTATTGAGATATAATTCTCATACCATAAAATTCACTTTTTAAAGGGCACAGTTTAGTGGGTTTTGGCATACTCACAGGATTGTGCAACCATCAACCATAATATAATTTTAGAACATTTTCATCATCCCAAAAGGAGACTCATAACCATCAGCAGTCATTCCCCAACACTCCCTCTCCCATCCACCCAGCCCCTGGCAAAACCACTAGCCTACTTTCTGGTTTTATGGATTTGCCTGTTCTGGACATTTCATATAAATGGAGTCATATAATGTGTATTGTCTTTTGTGTCTGACTTGTGTCAGTTAGCAAATGTTTTCAAGATTCACCCATGTTGCAGCTGGTATCAATATTTCATTCCTTTTTTAAAATTTTTGTTTATTAATATTTATTATTTTTTACTGTGCTGGGTCTTCATTGCTGCACAGGCTACTCTTTCGTTGAGGTACACAGGCTTCTCATTGCAGTGGCTTCTCTTGTTGTGGAGCATGGGTTCTAGGGTACTCAGGCTTCAGTAGTTGTGGCACATGGGCTTAGTTGCTCTGTGGCATGTGGGATCTTCCCAGATCAGGGATCAAACCTGTGTCTCCTGCATTGACAGGTGAATTCTTTACCACTGAGCCACCAGGGAAGCCCTTCGTGCCTTTTTATTGCTGAATAATATTCCATTGTGTGGACACACCACATTTTCTTCTTTTTTACGCCACATTTTTTTATGCATTCATCATTTGATTGCTTCCACTTTGGGGCTAGTATAAAGAATGCTGCTACAAACATTTGCTTACAAGTTTTTATGTGGCAAGATAGCTTCATTTCTTTGGGGTACATACTCAGGGGTAAGAATTGTTGGGTCATATGGTAACTCTCTGTTTAACCTTTTGAGGAATTTCTAGACTGTTTCCCAAAGCAACTGCCCCATTTTGTATTCATGCCAGTATGTGATGTATGGAGAGTTCCAATTTCTCCATGTCCTCACCAACACTTGTCATTATCTGTCTTTCTGATTATAGCTAGTGAATGTGAAGTATATTTCATTGTAGTTTACTTTGCATTTCCCTGAGGGCTAATGGTGTTGAGCATCTTTTCTGTGTGTTTATTGGCCATTGGTACAACCCCTTTAGAAAAATGTACAGACATAAAGTTGATCTTATTTATATAAGCTAATTTTGCTCAGAGTCTTCCCTGATAGCTCATTTGGTAAAGAATCCACCTGCAAGGCTAGAGACCCCAGTTCGGTTCCTGGGTCAGGAAGATCCACTGGAGAAGGGATAGGCTACCAACTCCAGTATTCTCGGGCTTCCTTTGTGGCTCAGTGGGTAAAAATTTTGCTGAAAATTGTTGTAGGCCTGGATTATGGAACCAAAATTCTTTTTTCCCTAATAATAAAGTATTACGAAAAACTGATCAACTCACATGCCATTGATATAGAATACCTGAATCTACAACAAAGGAAAAGATCATTGTTTTCTCAGCCACTAAAGTCCCATCTCTTAGTATGTCTGGCAAAAACAAAAAGAGAGCAGAAAATCAGTCTAGTAGAGCAAAATTACAATCAGAATTAGTGAAATGTTTAAATTCAAAATGGCTTTTAAAATTCGCTTTTCTTCTTTTAATTACATGTAGTAACGGAAACTAGCTTACTGAATACTTTAAAATTACAACTTTTCCTACTTTTTAATTTATCTACTAATAAGTTCATTCCACGAACAAAGCTAGTGGAAGTGATGGAATTCCAGTGGAGCTATTTCAAATCCTAAAAGATGATGCTGTGAAAGTGCTGCACTCAATATGCCAACAAATTTGGAAAACTCAGCAGTGGCCACAGGACTGGAAAAGGTCAGTTTTCATTCCAATCCCAAAGAATGCTCAAACTACTGCACAGCTGCATTCATTTCACATAGTAGTAAAATAATGCTCAAAATTCTCCAAGCCAGGCTTCAACAATACGTGAACCAAGAACTTCCAGATTTTCAAGCTGGTTTTAGAAAAGGCAGAGGAACCAGAAATCAAATTGCCAACATCCACTGGATCATCGAAAAATCAAGAGAGTTCCAAAAAAACATCTATTTCTGCTTTATTGACTATGCCAAAGCCTTTGACTGTGTGGATCACAATAAACTGGAAAATTCTGAAGGAGATGGGAATACCAGACCACCTGACCTATCTCTTAAGAAATCTGTAATAAAATGCAAAAAAAAAAAAAAAGAAAAGAAAAGAAATCTGTATGCAGGTCAGGAAGCAACAGCTAGAACTGGACATGGAACAACTGACTGGTTCCAAATATGAAAAGGAGTATGTCAAGGCTGTATATTGTCACCCCGCTTATTTAACTTACACTCAGAGTACATCAGGAGAAACGCTGGGCTGGAGGAAGCACAAGCTGGAATCAAGATTGCCGGGAGAAATATCAATAACCTCAGATGTGCAGATGACACCACCCTTATGGCAGAAAGTGAAGAAGAACTAAAGAGTCCCTTGATGAAAGTGAAAGAGGAGAGTGAAAAAGTTAGCTTAAAGCTCAACATTCAGAAAACTAAGATCATGGCATCCGGTCCCATCACTTCATGCCAAATGGACAGGGAAACAGTAGAAACAGTGGCAGACACTATTTTGGGGGACTCCAAAGTCACTGGAGATCGTGATTACAGCCAAGAAATTAAAAGACGCTTGCTCCTTGGAAAGAAAGTTAAGACCAACCTAGATAGCATATTAAAAAGCAGAGACTTTACTTTGCCAACAAAGGTCTGTCTAGTCAAGGCTATCGTTTTTCAGTAGTCATGTGTGGATGTGAGAGTTGGACTATAAAGAAAGCTGAGCGCCGAAGAATTGATGCTATTTAACTGTGGTGTTGGAGAAGGCTCTTGAGAGTCTCTTGGACTGCAAGGATCAACCAGTCTATCCTAAAGGAGATCAGTCCTGAGTGATTTTGAAGCTGAAACTCCAATGCTTTGGCCACCTGATGCAAAGAGCTGACTCGTTTGAAAAGACCCTGATGCTGGGAACGATTGAAGGTGGGAGAAGAAGGGGACGACAGATGATGAGATGGTTGGATGGCATCACCAACTCAATGGACATGAGTTTGAGTAAACTCTGGGAGTTGGTGATGGACAGGGAGGCCTGCCGTGCTGCAGTTCATCAGGTCACAAAGAGTTGGACACGACTGAGCAACTGTACTGAACTGAAGTTGCTGTATATCAAGCATACATACAAGTGTAATACTTGTTCATTTAAACTTCACCAGAACCCTATGAGGTAAGTAGCATGTATTAGATAGCTATTCAGTTCAGTTCAGTTGCTCAGTCATGTCTGACGCTTTGTGACCCCATGGACTGCAGCACACCAGGCCTCCCTGTCCATCACCAACTCCCAGAGCTTCCTCAAACTCATGTCCATCGAGTCGGTGATGCCATCCAACCATCCTATCCTCTGTCATCCCCTTCTCCTCCTGCCTTCAATATTTCCCAGCATCAGGGTCTTTTCTAATGAGTCAGTTCTTTGCATCATGTGGCCAAAGTATTGGAGCTTCAGCTTCAGCATTAGTTAGCTATGCTGTGTAACAAATCATCCTAAAACTTAGTGGCTTAAAACACAGCCACAATTAATTATCTCTCACAGTTTCTGTGGATGAGACATGGGCAGGGTGGCTTGACTCTGCTATACAATATCTGGGCCTCAATGGGAAGACTCGAAGGCTGGGGATTGAAACAGCAAATATCACTCAAATGTCTGGCAATTGATGCTGGCTATAGATTAAGACCTTCACCAGGCCTATGCAAGCTCTTCAAAACATGGTGGCTGGATTCCTGAGAGAGAACCAGGTGGAAGCCATATTGCCTCTGTGACTGAACCTCTGAAGTCACTCAGCATCACTTCCATCATGGTTACAAAGACCCATCCAAGCTCAAGGAGGAGAAACGCAGTCCCTCCTGGTTATGGATTGCAGTATGCACCGTGATGCTTTCTTTCATGTGTCGGTTGGACTGGTCCACTTTCTTTCTGAGTGTGTCTGTGAAGCTGTTTCCAGATGAGATTCATGTTTGAATCAGTGGACTCAGTAAAGCAGATTTCCCTCCTCAGTATGGGTAGGATCATGCAGCCTTCAATCTGCTGGAGGCCTGAATAGAACAGAAAGAGGAGGAAGGGAGGATCCATCCTCTTCCATCCTGCCTGTTAAACTGGGACATCAGTCTCTTCTTGCTCTTGGACTAGAACTCACACCTTCAGCTCCCCTGGTTCCCAGGCCTTCAGACTCAGACTGAGTTTTACCACTGACCTTCCTGGGTCTCCAGCTTGCAGATGGAAGATTGTGGGACTTCTCAGCCTTCAAAATCATGTGAGCCAGTTTCTCATAACACATCCGTCTATATGGAGAAATTTATATAGAGATTGTATACATGTGCATAAAACTACATATACAAGTTGGTTCTGTTTCTCTAATACATATACCCCAGCAAAATTCATGTGTGGAAGTCTTAATCCCCATGCCTCAGCCTGTGACCTTATCTGGAAATGGGATCTTTACAGAGCTAATCAAGTTAAAATCAAGTCATTAAGGTGGGCCCTTTTTCAAACAAGTGGTATCCTTATAAATTGAGGAAATTTGAAGACAGTTAACTCACACCAGGAGAACACCACATGAAGATGAAGAAATCAGAGTGATCTTGCTACATGCCAAGACATGCCAAAGAGTGCCAGAAAACCCCTCAGAGCTAGCAAAGAGACAGGGAGGAGATTCTCCTTCACAGACCTCAGATGGCAACAAGCCTGCCAACCCCTGGATCTCAGACAACCAGCCTCCAGAACTGAGAGACCATAAGGGTCTGTGGTTCAAGTCACCCGGTTTGTGGCACTGTCAGCCCATATCCTCGGATGCAGAATGCACAGATATGGAGGGCCAAGTCTGGGACTTGAGAACATCCTCGAATTTTGGTGTCATGGAGGCTCCTAAAATCAATCCCCTGCAGATACCCAAGGGCAACTGTACTTTGTCAGAGCAGAGCTAGGAAACTAACCTCCGTCTGATGATGAAGGATCAACAACATCAAATTGTAGGAAGAGCACGCAGAAGGGGTAGGTTAGGGGTATGGCCATCTTTGGAAATTGCAACCTACCACAGCCCATCCCCTCAGCAACAAAAATTCACCTCCTTCCCACATGCAAAATGTACTGGTCCCCTCCTGCAAACCACCAAACCTCATCCCATTACAGCCCAGCTTAAAGTCCAGGATATGATCATCTAAATCAGATTCAGAAGGAACCGAGGCTTCTGGAGTACAGTCAAGGAGCACAGCTCCTCTGGACCTGAAGAGTCATCAATTAAAGAAATCGGTCATCTACCCGCCCCCACGGGCCACATGCAGTGGGGGAACAGCTCATGGACATCTTCTCCTTTCAAAGTCATCCCCATTCTCCAAAGAGCCTGAAACTATCACCATCAGAGATCTCGCTTAAGGGGCTTCCCTGGTAAGCCAATTGTTAAGAATCCCCCTCCCGATGCAGGGGATGTGGGTTAGATCCCTGATCGGGGAAACTGAGATCTCACATGCTGCGGAGCAACTAAGCTGGTGAGCCACAGCGAGAGAGTCCGTGTGCAGCAACAGAAGGCCCGGAGAGGTGCATCAAAGACCACGTGCCGCAGCTAAGATCCGACACAGCCAAATAAATCAGTATTTAAAAAGACCTCTCTCACACTGTTTTCTTTCCTTGTAGAATTAGATGATCTCAGAGTTGGAAGGGGATTTAAAGTTTAAGCCAGCCCTGCACACAGCCTGGACAAATGTTGGCCTAAGAGAGTCAGACCCTGAAAACTAGATACTGTATGATTCCATCTGTGGGGAGCTCAAAACTGGCAAACTAACTGGAGGAAATATAGGACAGAATAATGGTTAACTTTGGCGGATGGCTTGACAGTGAGAGATCACGAAGGATCCCTCTAGGCTTGATCTGTCTAGTGGTTACACAGGTTTTTAAGTGCGTAAAAATATGTAAGTCATAGCTCAGTCTTTTTAAAGATATTTAAGTTAGTTCTGTGGCTTCCATAATCAGGGATTTCATAAACTAATCAAATTCCATACTTCCCTCTGAGCCTTCCAATTGGAATAATAGAAGAATTTAATTTTCTAAATTACAATGGGTTAATGTTCTATCTAGGGAAAGGCTGAATGTTTTTCTTGGATTTAAAAAAAAATACGACTGATTTTGAAGCTATGTTCCTCAAATCCCACAAGAGGGCGCTAAACGGTGACCAGGATCTTTCCAAAAGGCTGTTTAATGGTCCCTGCTTTCCTTCCCCACCACTTCCTGTTGTCAGGCTCTGTCCCTTAAGGCCCCACACAAGGGCCTAAGCAACAGGTGAGAACGAGACCACTCTTTATTTGAGGGCTTCTATTATATTAATAAGAATGAGAAATGCCGAAGCAGGATTTTGTAAAAGTGGTGGTGTATTTTAGGTGTTTTACTTTTACATACATGTGGTGAGTGATATTCTGGAACACTCCACACAGTGTAGAGCATTTCTGAGATTGTTAGTTATTTTCTGCATCTTTCCCTAAAGGGTCACTTCCAGCCGAAGAAACGCACACCTGCCCCTCCCAGCACACACACACCACGCACTAGCACGAACACATACAGGTTTCAGCCACCTGAGATGTCAGTATCTCCCAGTTTCTCATCGTCCCTCCAGCCTGTTGAGCTCCCAACAGCCTAGAGATTTCCAAACGAAAATGCGATAACCTCATCCACAGAAACAGGACTGGATCCAAAGCTAAACTATTCGTTCAAAACATGAACATTTTATAGATAAGGAATTTTTTTTTGTTTTTATTTTAATGATTTGATTTTAAGTGCTGGTTCCACTGGGGCTTCCCAGGTGGCGCTAGTGGTAAAGAACCTGCTTGCCAATGCAGGAGACATAAGATATCTAGGTTCGATCCCTGGATTGAGAAGATTCCCCCGGAGGAGGAGGGCATGGCAACCCACTCCAGTCTTCCTGCCTGGAGAATCCCATGGACAGAGGAGCCTGGTGGGCTACAGTCCATGGGGTCGCAAAGAGTCGGACATGACTGAGTGACTTAGCATACGCTGGTTCTAACCACAGCAAAAATCCAGGTGAGACCTCTTGTTCTCAGATTTCTGGGCTCTGCAAGTGGTTGTCATTTGTCAGAGACCGGACTTTGAGTCTAACTGCCTTGGATTGGAGAAGCAGCCCTAGGGAGCATGAGGTTAATCCCGGATAAGCAGTGAGCTCTGAAGAGAGCTTTGCTGAAGGAGGAAGGCCACTGCTGCAGCACCTCTCAGTGCTGGGGGAAGGGGGACATCAAAGCTCCTGGGTTTCCTATCTCTTCAAAGCTTCAGATCAGCAGAAAGAGGAAGTCTCTGCTGGTCCTAAAAAAAAAAAAATCCAGACTTTTGGGGGCAGGGAGCAAAATCACACAGAAATCCTACCTCTCTTAAAGATTTCTGAACGTTCAACTTGGCATTATTGGGACTTCCCTGATGGCCCAGTGGTTAACACTCTGTGCTTCCAATACAGGGGGTGCAGGTTCAAGCTCTGGTCTGGGAACTAAGATCCCACATGCCGTGTAACATAGCCAAATCATAATAATAAATTGGTATTATCTTGATTTGGAAGAGTATAGAAAATCTCCATGGGGACAATACTTATTCATTTTGTTATTATTATTATAACTCACATGGTATCTGCTATAAACCAGACACGTCTAAGTGCATTATACTCATTAAATCCTCTCAACAGTCCTCAGAGGTAGGCATTATTAACACGTTTTAGAGCTGGAGAAACTGAAGCACAAAGTAGCTGGCTTATATTATGGACTGAATCATGTCACCCCAAATTAATATGCTGAAACCCTAACCCCCCCGTAAGACTAGATTTAGAGATGGAGCCTTTAAAGTGGTCATTAAGGTTAAATGAGGTCCTAAGGGTGGGGCCCTAATCCAATAGAATCAGTGTCCCTATAAGAAGAGGAAGAGATTCCAGGAATACACATGCACAGAGAAGAGGACTTGTTAGCACAGCAAGAAGGCTAACACACTGTAAGTAAGTAAGGTTAGCACAGTAGCCATCTGCAAGCCAAGGAGTGGGCCCTTGTCAGAAACCAGACCTGCCGGCACCTTGAGCCTGGACTTCTAGCCTCCAAAATTTTGAACAAGGAAATTTTTACAGTTTAAGCCACCTAGTCTATAGTATTCTGTTAGGGAAGCCCTAGTGAACAGTACAGGTGACTTGTCCAAGAATTTTTGCCTGATAAATGGAAGAACTGAGATTTGAATCTAGGTTGTTTGACACCTGAGTCTGCTTTCTTTTTTCTTGGCCACACCATGTGGCTTGCAGAATCTCAGTTCTGTGACCAGGGATTGAACCCGGGACACAGCAGTGAAGCACCAAATCCACACTAGACCACCAGGAAACTCCCCCAAATCTGTGCTTTTAATGGCTAATGCACAGGGTCTCTTGCCATGAAAAAGGAGAGAGGAGAGTCCTGTTTGGGAACATGAGGCTGACCACAGGAACTGCCAAGATGCAGGAGCATTTACCCTGCACACTTTATGTCAAGGAGAAGAGGGAAAAGTGGAAGCAGTAACAGATTTTGTTTTCTCGGGCTCCAAAATCCTTGTGGATGGTGCAGCCATGAAATTAAAAGACGCTTGCTCCTTGGAAGAAAAGCTATGACAAATTCTAGACCACATATTAAAAAGCAGAGACATCATCTTGCCAACAAATGTCCATCTAGTCAAAGCTATGGTTTTTCCAGAAGTCATGTACAGGTGTGAGAGCTGGACCATAAAGAAGGCTGAGCACCAAAGAACTGATGCTTTCAAATTGTGGTGCTGGAGAAAACTCTTCAGAGTACCTTGAACTATAAGGAGATCAAACCAGTCAATGCTAAAGGAAATCAACTGTGAATATTCATTGGCAGGACTGATGCTGAAGCTGAAGCTCCAATACTTTGGCCACCTGATGCAAAAACCTGACTCCTTGGAAAAGCCCCTGATGCTGGGAAAGACTGAAAGCAAACAGAGAAAGGGAGCAGCAGAGGATGAGATGGTTAGATAGCATTACCAATTCAATAGACATGAGTCTGAGCCAACTCCAGGACATAGTTTTAGACAGGGGAGCCTGGAGTGCTATAGTCCATGGGGTTGCAAAGAGTCAGACACGACTTAGCAACTGAACAACAGCAACAACAAAGCCCATGGCACTAAGAGCTTTGCATGGATTATTCTTTTAATACCAACAACCATCCTGTGAGGTTATTTGTAGTAGCCACCCACCCCCTCCCATTTTACTAAGGCCTTAAGAAGAAGCCAACAGGGGCAAACTCACCCCAGGCCAGCTGAGAAGACTGTGCTAAATACAACTAACTGTAACTATGAGAGATTATTTTGTTATGAGCAGCTTCACCACCTGACCCCAAACCGTTCAACCAGCCTCCCAAATGGGAGAACACAGTTGAATCAAGTGAGAATTAAGCCTCCATTTCTCTGGCAAGGCCTCTGAAATCAATGAGCCAGTGAGGAAGGTGTCCCCACTGAGATGTCACAGTGTTGAAGAATAGGGTTAGTGGGGAGCAGCCCTGCCCTGATGGGAGGGCAGCTAGGAAGGAATACTGTCAGAGGGGCTTACCCAGACAAGACTGCTGAGGGTGGGTGGGGGAGTGCAAATTTAAACAGGACCACTGCCCCCTCCCTCTTAGAATAAGTCATGGCCAATGGGCTTCCCTGATGGCTCAGTCCGTAAAGACCCTGCCTACAATGCAGGAGACCCAGGTTTGATGGAAGATCCCCTGGAGAAGGAAATGGCAACCCATTCTAGTATCCTTGCCTGGGAAATCCCGTAGACAGAGCAGCCTGGTGGGCTACAGTCCATGGGGTCTCAAAGAGCCAGACACGACTAGACCACCAATGGGGCCTCAGCAGCGGTCAGGTTGATGTCAGAGGGGGCTCGCTAACATTGCCTCTGTTTCCAGCCACATCCTCTATGTCCCCCCAAATAGACCTCACTTCCTTTTCTAGGCACTCAGTTTCATCAGACCCATGGATGTGTTCGGAAAGACTGACATAAATCATCTCCATTCTCCCTGCACAGAATTTTCCGGACAAGATGTGTTTCGAAGGTAAGCACACCTGAGACAGGTGGTCCCTTTTGAACTTTGCGGCTAAAGTCAAGGAAGAGACCTCAGCTTGGTGCTAATATGTCTTTCATGACATTTCTCATATTTTCTTGTCTTTTGACAAACAAAGACTAGACTTCAGATTCAGAGCCTTTTATGGGCAGGAGTGTCTTCCCTCCTATCTCCTGGAAATTCCAAATTACACATACAGGGTCCCCTAATTCACTGATACCCTGCTTATTATTTAATTCTTTTACTTTCTATCTTGCCTTTTGGAGGGTTTCTGTTGCTATGTCTTCAAGTCCACTACTTTCTGCTGTGATGTCTAATCTACAGTTAAGCCCATTCAGTGTATTTTTCATCTTAGACATGTAATTTTCACGTCAAGAAGTTCAATGTAGGCCTTTTCATGTCTCTTCTTAACTTTTTGAACATGTGAAGTACAGTTATAGTAACTGACTTATCTCTTATTTCAAACGTCTGTGTCACTTCTTGGTAAGTTCAGGTTGATTTACTTTTCTTCTCATTATGAGTCCTATTTTCCTGTTTCTCTGAAGATGCTAGACACTGTGAACTTGATTTTTTAGGTACTGAATATTTCTGTGTTTATTATAATGATTCTTAATCGTTGTCCTGGGATATAGTTAAATTATTTGAAAGCAGTTTGATTCTTTCTTTAGATTTTTTAAATGAATTTATTTTTCATTGGGGGATAATTGCTTACAATATTGTGTTGGTTTCTGCCGTATGTTAGGATGAATCAGCCATAGATATGCACGTGTCCCCTCCCTCTTTACCTCCTTCCCGTCTCCCACCCTATCCACCCCCCCATGTTGTCACGAGCACCAATTTGAGCTTCCTGAGTCATAAAGCAGATTCCCACCAGCTAGCTATTTGACATGTGGTAATACATATGTTTCCATGCTATTCCCTCCATTCATGCCTCCCTCCCTTTCCCCCACTGCGTCCACAAGCCTGCTCTGTATGTCTGAGGGAAACCATTTGATTCTTTTAGGTCTGAACGTCTAAGATTTTTAGGCAAGACCCAAGCAGTGTTTAGTCCCAGGCTAATTAATCTCCACCACTGAGGCAAAACCTCAGCCGTGAAACATGAAGTTTTCCAGCTCAGCTGGTGGGTACCACTCTTCCTGGCCGTGCGTGGTGCCAGGCGCTGTTCTCCCGTCAGCCTGCGGTCATGTCCTCACACCATATCCTGCCTTATGCTTGCTGAGACCTCTGCAGACTTTCCCAGTTCTGCCTGCAGCTCCCTTCTCCCCAGCACTCTGTACTGCGAGCTTTGCCGCGGTGGTGTCCCCAGACTTTCGGCTCTGTCTCTTCAACGAAGGACACCTCCGGGCTCTGCCTGGCTTCTCCCACCATGCGCCATAGCCTGGACGTTCTTTAAACACAATGAGCTCAGTTGATCTTAGGGCTACCCTTGTTTCCTCTCTTAGGAACCACCGGCCCTCCTGACTTTATTTCCAGGATCTTGAAAACCGCTGGGACTTCCCTGGTGACCCGGTGGTTAAGAATCCGCCTTGTAATGCAGGGGATGTGTGTTAGATCCCTAGTCCAGGAACTAAGATCCCACGTGCTGCAGGGCAACTGAGCCCACAGCTACTGAGCCAGAGTGCCACAAGAAGAGAGTCCAGCCTCTGAGACCAAAGATACACGTGACGCAGTGAAGATTCTGCGTGCTGCAGCTAGATGTAACACAGTGAAAGAGAGAAAACTGTTTCACATAAACTTTTTTTGTTTGTTTTTGCTTCAAGTGGCAAGGTAAATCCATCTCCCATCCCTCCATCTTGACTGAAAGTTGAAGTCTCATGTTAACTCTTTCAGTTAGATTTTAGAATTTTCTTCACATAGATCCTGTGCCTTCTCACTTAACCCAGGCGGCTGAAGAATCCTCCTGCAAGTGCAGGAGACACGGGTTTGATTCCTGGGTCGGGAAGATCCCCTGGAGAAGGAAATGGCAACCCACTCCAGTATTCTTGCCTGGGAAATCCCACGGACAGAAGAGCTGGCAGGCTACAGTCCACGGGGTCACAAAGAGTCAGATACAACTTAGCAACTAAACAACAACACATTTTTTTTCAGTTAATTAATTTGTTTTGATTGGAGCATAGTTACTTTACAATACTGTGATGGCTTTTGCCACATTCAACATGAATCAGCCACAGGTATACATGTGTCCCCCTATCCTGAACCCCCCTCCCACCTCCTTCCCCACCCCATCCCTCTGGGTTGTCCCAGAGCACCATATTTGGGTGCCCTGCTTCATCCATTGAACTTGCACTGGTCATCTATTTTACATATGGTAATATACATGTTTCAATGCTATTCTCTCAAATCCTCCCACCCTTGCCTTCTCCCACTGAGTCCAAAATTCTGTTCTTAACATCTGTGTCTCCTTTGCTGCCCTGCATGTAGGATCATTGGTATCATCTTTCTAAATTCCATATATATATGTGTGTGTGTGTGTGTGTGTGTGTGTGTGCGTTAATATACAGTATTTGTCTTTTTCTTTCTGACTTACTTCACTCTGTGTAATAGGCTTCAGGTTCATCCACCTCATTAGAACTGACTCAAATGCATTCCTTTTTATATCTGAGTAATATTCCATTGTGTATATGTACCACACTTCCGTATCCATGCATCTGCTGATGCACATCTATACCTACACTGAGGCCAAACTCCACCCAAGAGCCAGCAAGCTCCAGTGCAAGACACTCCATGCTAATCCTCCAGCAAAACAGGAACACAACCCTGAACATTAAAAGACAGGCTGCCCGAAGCCATACCAAACCCATATGCGTGCTTTTCTATGTGTGCTAAGTCGCTTTAATCATGTCCGACTCTGTGCAATTCTATGGACCATAGCCCACCAGGCTCCTCTGTCCATGGGATTCTCCAAGCGAGATTACTGGAGTGAGTTTCCATTTCCCTCTCCAGGGGATCCTCTCAGCCCAGGGATTGCACCTGCATCTCTTATGTCTCCTGCATTGGCAGGTGGATTCTTTACCACTAGTGTCACCTGGAAAGCCCATGGACACCCAGAACTCACTACTGGACACTGAATTGCCCTCCAGAGAGGATCCAGCTCCATCCACCAGAACACAGACACAAGCTCCCCCAACCAGGAAACCCTCACAAGCCGCTGGTCCAACCCCACCCACAGGGAGCAGACTCCACAACAAATATATTCTAGAGACTTCCCTGGTAGTCCGATGGTTAAGACTCTTTGTTCCCAATTCAGGGGGCATGGATTCACTCCTGGTCGGGGAACTTATATCCCACATGCCACAGGCTTGGCCAATATATATAAATATATATGCATATACATATACTAATTTTTACTGTATTGCAACTATTTCCTCCCATCTCCATTTCTAGGTATTTATTTCTACAATGGAGAAAAACGACTGATCTTTGTATATTTCACATTTGTCCTGAAATCGAACCATGAATTGTTCATGCATTTATTCAGCGGCAGGTAACAGGAAGATGAGAGGCAGGTATCTAGGGCTGGTGCAGCTGCTCAGTGCTGCCAACAGGAATGCAAGCTCCACTCTCCTCGGCACATTAAGTTTGTCCTTGTGCTTGTTACCTCATAGCACAAAAAGGCTGCTATTAGAACTCCAGCCCTCTCATGTATGATCCAAGCAGGAAGAAGAAAGGGGGAAGCAGGGAGTGGCTCCCTTATGAGGAAAGCAAAAGATTTCTCTGATTAGATTGTGTCATCTTAGCCAGAACTGTAACATTTGACAACTGGAACGGCAGGTCAGTCTGGGGAAACAAAACGTTTAGCTGGAAATTTTACCACAAATTCACCCCAAAAATCAGGGTTTGGTTGGTTATGAAGAGAATTGATGCTGGACAGGCAATTAACAGGCCTTCAAGTTACTCTTGCATTCTTAAAATAAACCCTGCTGGCTCATATATTCTTGTAAACACCTTGCCAGATTCTTTTTGACAATGTGTTTTAATGTGTTTTTTGTTTAAGGCTATTGCAATACTCAGGATTAAAGACTTGAACTAAGGTAATGGAAATGGGAGATGAAATATGTTTATTTTCGGGAGCTTCATGTTCAAGATAGTGGCATAAAAGGATGTGCATTCATCTCCTGCCAGAGCACCAAAATCACAACTAACTGTTGAACAACCATCAATAGGAGGATGCTAGGACCCGCCAAAAAAGACACCCCACATCCAAGGACAAAGAGGAAGCAATATGGTAGGAGGTGCATAATCACCATAAAATCAAATCCCATACCTGCCAGGAAGGTGACCCACAAACTGGAGAACAATAATACCAGAGAAGTTCTCCACTGTTGTGAAGGTTCTGGACCACACCTCAGGCTTCCTAACCGGGGGATCTGACAAAGGGACTGGGAATCCCCAGGGAATCTGGCCTTGAAGGTCAGCGGGATTTGATTACAGGATTTCCACAGGAGTGGGGGAAACAGAGACTCCAGACTTGGAAGGCATGAACAAAACCTTGCACACACTAAGACCCAGAGGAAAGGAGCAGTGACCCAACAGAAGGCTGAACCAAAACTACCTGCTAGTGTTGGAGGGTCTCCTGTGGCGGCGTGGGCGGGCAGGGGCTCACCACAGGGGCGTGGCACTGGCAGCATCGGGCTGGGAAGGTCCACCTTGGCCCAAACCCTCCTGGAGTTTGCCATTAGCCCCACCACAGAGCCTGTCGTCCCCAGGGCTGGGTCACCTCAGGACAAAAAGCCACCAGGAAGTTCAACCCCACCTATCAGCGGATAATTGGATTAAAGTGTTACTGAGCAAGGCCCTGCCCACCACAGCAAGACCCAGTTTTTCCCATCACCAGCCCCTCCCATCAGGAAGCTTTCTCAAGCCTCCTCCAGCAGAGGGCAGACAGAAGCAAGAACCACAGTCCCACAGCGGCTAAAGCAAAACCATCATCCATGATGATGAAAAAGCAGAAAGTTATGGCCCAGAGTCCCAGATGAAGGGACAACATGTTGTTGCTCAGTCACCCAGTCGTGTCCGACACTTTGTGGCCCTATGGACTGCAGCATGCCAGGCCTTCCTGTCCCTCAACCATCTCCTGAAGTTTGCCCAAGTTCATGTTCATGGCATCAGTGATGCCATCCAGCCATCTCATTCTCTGACGCCCTCTTCTCCTTCTGCCCTCAATCTTTCCCAGCATTAGGGACTTTTCCAACGGGTTGGCTGTTCACATCAAATGAACAAGATATTGGAGTTTCAGCATCAGTCCTTCCAATGAGTATTCAGGGTTGATTTCTCTAAAGATTGACTGGTTTGATCTCCTTGCTGTCCAAGGGACTTTCAGGTGTCTTCTCCAACACCACAATTCAAAGGCATCAATTCTTTGGCACTCTGCCTTCTTTACAGTTCAGCTCTCACAACCATAAATGACCACTGGGAAAACCATAGCCTTGACTATACAGACCTTTGTTGGCAGAGTAATGTCTCTGCTTTCAACACACTGTCTAGGTTTGTCATCGCTTTCCTGCCAAGAAGCAATCGTCTTCCGATTTCATGGCTGCAGTCATCATCCACAGTGATTTTAGACCCAAGAAGAGGAAATCTGTCACTACTCTGAACTTTTCCCCTTCTATTTGCCATGAAGTAATGGAGCCAGATGCCATGATCTTAATTTTTTAATATTGAGCTTTAAGCCTGCTCTTTCACTCTCCTGCTTCACCCTCATCAAAGGCTCTTTACTTCCTCTTCACTTTCTGCCATTAGAATGGTATCATCCACATATTTTGAGGTTGTTGATGTTTCTCCTCCATCTTCATTCCAGCTTGTAACTCATCCAGCTAGGCATATAGGTTAAACTAACAGGGTGACAGTAGACAGCCCTGTCATACTCCTTTCTCTATCTTGAACCAATCAGTTGTGTCATACAGAGTTCTAAATGTTGCTTCGTGACCCACATACAGGTTTCTCAGGAGACAGGTAAGATGGTCTGGTACTCCCATCTCTTCAAGAGCTTTCCACAGTTTGTCATGATCCACACAGTCAAAGGCTTTAGCATAGTTGATGAAACAGAGGTAGATGTTTTTCTGGAATTCCCTTGCTTTCTCTGTGGTGTTGGAGAAGACTCTTGAGAGTCTCTTGGACTGCAAGGATATCCAACCAGTCCATCCTAAAGGAAATCAGTCCTAAATATTCATTGGAAGGACTGATGCTGAAGCTGAAACTCCCAATACTTTGGCCACCTGATGCAAAGAATTGACTCATTTGAAAAGACCCTGATGCTGGGAAAGATTGAAGGTGGGAGGAGAAGGGGATGACAGAGGATGAGATAGTTGGATGGCATCACCAACTCAATGGACATGAGTTTGAGTAAACTCTGGGAGTTGGTAATGGATAGGGAGGCCTGGTGTGCTGCAGTCCATGGGGTCACAAAGAGTAGGATACGACTGAGCGACTGAACTGAGGACTGACTGAGCAATTGAACTGAACCTATGACCCAGTGAATGTTGGCAATTTGATCTCTGGTTCCTCCACCTTTTCTAAGTTCAGCTTGGACATCTGGAAGTTCTTGGTGTGCATAAGGCTGAAGCCTAGCATGCAAGATTTTAAGCATGGCCTTACTAGCATGGGAAAGGTGTGAAGCCGCTCAGTCATGTCCAACTCTTTGCAACCCCATGGGCTGTAGCCCACCGGGCTCCTCTCTCCATGGGATTTTCCAGGAAAGAGTACTGGAGTGGGTTGCTATTTCCTTCTCCAGGAGATCTTCCCAACCCAGGGATTGAACCCAGGTCTCCCTCATTGTAGGCAAACACTTTACCATCTGAGCCACCAGGGAAGCCCTAGCATGGGAGATGAGTGCAACATAAAACCTCAGAAAAACACTAAATGAAGTGGAGATAGGCAACCTTACAGAAAAAAGAATTCAGAATAATGATAGAGAAGATAATCCAGAATCTTGGGAAAACAACAGAGAAGATACAAGACATGTTTACCAAAGACCTAGAAGAACTAAAGAACAAACAGAGGTGAATACACTAGAAGGAATCAATAGCAGAATAACTGAGGAAGAACAGATAAATAATCTGGAGGACAGAATGGTGAAAAACAATGACGTGGAACAGAATATAGGGAAAAAAAAAAAAAGGAAAAAAAAAAAATGAAGACAGCCTAAGAGACCTCTGCACCAACATTAAATGCACCAACATTTACATTATAGGGGTCCCAGAAGGAGAAAAGAGAGAGAAAGGACTTGAGAAAATATTTGAAGAGATAATAACTAAAAACTTCCCTACATGGGAAAGAAAATAGTCAACCAAGTCCAGGAAGCACAGAGAATCCCAAGCAGGATAAACCCAAGAAGCAACACACCAAGACACACAGTAATCAGACTGACAAAAATTAAAGACAAAGATAAAAGATTAAAAACAACAAGGGAAAAACAAATAACATACAAGGGAACTCCCATCAGGCTATCAGCTGATTTCTCAACAGAAACTCTACAAGCCAGGAGGGAATGGCATGATATATTTAAAGTGATGAAAGGGAAGAACCTACAACCAAGAATACTCTACCCAACAAGACTCTCATCCAGATTTGGAGAAATCAAAAGTTTTCCAAAAAAAAAAAGTTTTCCAGACATGAAAAAGTTTAGAGAATTCAGCACCACCAAACCAGCTTTACATCAAATGCTAAAGGAACTTCTACAGACAAGAAACACAAGAGAAGAAAAGACCTACAGAAAATAAACTCAAAACAATTAAGAAAACAGTAATAGGATTATACATATCGATAATTACGTTAAGAGTAAATAGATTTAAGTGCACCAACCATGAAGACTGGCTGGGCAAATGAAAATAGGTGCACATATGCACTTTCACTTATCACTCTGCTTGACCCTCCAAATTGTATGTAATTATTTTATATTGTTAATTGTGTTCTCATTATGGCTTGCAATTTTAATTCTTTTGTGTGGCTATTGATTGTGCAAGCTGATATTCTTCACTAATGTGATTACGTAGCTATTAACTGTTTAATACCATTGTATCATGATTGGTCAACAGAAAAACAGAACTCTGTATCACCAAAACTATGATTTAATAGGAAAACCTGTAATCACTTTTTAAAATCCAGATGCATATAAATCAGAATTATCTTGAAGTTTGTTTTTGAAAAATACAAATACCCAGGTATTGCTTTTTTTCCCTCCAGAGCTCCAGATGTTTCTAATGAGCAGTCATGTTTAAAAATAACTGGACTATATGATGATCTTTTAGCTTGTTTCATCTATTTCATATTCAGTGCTACCTTTTCATTTAGTTTTCCAATTTCTCCATCTTTTTTTCTTTTTGATGTTTTTTCTCAAGCCTTTCTTAAGCACAGTAGAAAAGCTTTTGTACACGTATCAATAATCTATGTATTTTAGAAAATTTATCAATTTTTGCCTAAAAAATATGACATTTTGATTCCATTTGACTTCATATGGATAGAATGCTAGATTTCTAATTTTAAAAAATAGATATGCGACACACAACAAAGGTTTACTGTCTAGCACAAGAATTATAGTATCTTGTAATAACCTATAATGGAAAATAATTTCAAAAATGTGTATAACTCAATCATCTTGCTGTGCATCTGAAACATTATGTCAATTATACTTCAATAAAAAATATATATTAAGAAAAATATATAATTTATTTTCAGAGGTAGCATCCAGGCTGTGGTCAGACCTAACTGCACATAGATTAAATGCTAGAAGATAAAATAAGAACAGAAATAGAAAGTACTACATAAATTTTAAAAGGGAATAATCATCAGTGGTTACTAATTATAAATATTAAAGCTGAAGTTTTTATGAAATTTTCTTGAGTTTCAGGTTTTTCTTAATTTGGAATGTCCTAATTAGGTACTTAGCATTTTTATCACACAGAAAAAATACCAATCTTTCACTCTTTAGTTTTATTAAAATAGGACTATTATTGTGATAATAGCATTGTAGTCTTTTTATCTTTCAGATACATAGTGAAATATTTATAGATGAAATTATACATTTAATATTTGCTTCAAAAATAACATGAGAGTTATAGAAAGTGGATAGAAATGAAGATGAAACAAAGATTGACATAAGTTGGTAATTATTAAAGACAGGCACTGAATTATAGGACTCATTGTATTATTTTGACCATGTTTGCAATGAAAGCATGTGTGTGTATATCTGCATTAATATAAATGTATAAATACAAATATTCATTTTATTTATTGACTGTGCTAAGTCTTTGCTGAGGCATGTGGGTTTCTCCGGTTGCAGGGCATGGCTTAGTTGCCCCATGGCATGTGGGATCTTGGAGAAGGAAATGGCAACCCACTCATGTTCTCGCCTGGAAAATCCCATGGACATAGGAGACTCTCGGGCTACAGTCGATAGGGTCTCAAAGAGTCGGACACAACTGAAACTACTGAGAATATGGGATCTTAGTTCCCCAACCAGGGATTAAACCCAGGAAGGCAGGCTCTTAACCACTGGACCACCAGGCAAGTCCCCAAATACTTATTTTAAATGATAAAATGTTTAGTAGGGATTCTCCTCCACAAGATATCTCCTTTTGAAAAGGGGACTATACCTGGTCACTGTTTACGGGAGGACAACTCTACTTCCTGAACTTGGTCCTAAGCAGCCCTGCATGGAGCGCCTGCTCCTGCCCTCCTGTAGCCACTGGCATCTTCCTCATCCCCATCCTTAGCTACGGAGTCTACAGCCCCACATGGTTCCTGAGTCCAGTTGTAGATTTCATCAAAATCACTGAAATACCCAAAGTAACAGTGACAGCATTTACATATGCTACCAGCATTCCTTAGACCCAAAATGCTTCCAAGATTCAAGTCATACACATTTAAAATACATAGAAAAATAACAGAATTTATACAAAGTAGATTTTTACAAAACAAGTACATTACAAGAAATATATCTTATATCCAAGCACAAAAAATGTGGAAATATACATGAAGTATACATTTAAGAAAAAACATTTATTTTTAAATGCTGGGTGGGAGGGCACAAACGGAGTTCTAGTTTACAGTGTAACTCTGAAGAGAACTTCAATTTGCTAGCAGAAATTTTCACTCTAGCCTCAAGCTTCTAAACAGTTCTTAATGGGATTAGACGGCTGTTCCTCTTTCCAAATTCTGCTTAATTTCAGCTGTGTATTTCCCATAGAATCTTTCTGCCTTCTTGTTGAATTTAGCATTCCTTTCATTAATGTAGTCAATATCTGCATCATCATTGTAAGGACGTCTCCGGCTGTATTTGTCTCGTTTTTCAATTCTGGGAGAAGAAAATAAATTTCAAAACTGCCTTCCTTTTTCGTATTAATAAAACATGGCAAAAAATAAAATCAGTACACTTAAACTAGCACACTTTGGGGTGGGGGAGCCCAGTTTTCATCAAGATGAAGTTGAAACTGCCAATTAACAGCACATCCCTGGGTATGAACCATGAAATTCAGTAAATACAAACAAATCTACAGAATGCTTCTAAAAGAACAATGATACACTGCCAGAACTGGATACATGAAGTAAAGGAAATGATTTATAACAGTAATTATATTAATAGTTATTATAATTAATAATTATATTAATAATCACAGCTAATATAAACAAAGTACACAGTATGTACTAGACACTAATCTTAATACTGAAGTGTATGCCTGCCTATAAATTAAATTCATTTTGCTCTCTTGATCAATATCAGGAAAAACAACCCTATCAGTATTAAGAAACACAAATATATACTTAGGTAAATTTACTAGAACATTTATACTTCTTTAAATCAAAGAGTGCCATGGTTGTTAAAGTAGAAGTAAGAACAATTTCTTTAAAGAGAATAATTATACTTTCAATTATAATAACTCAATTCCATCAATATTTTACATCTTCATTCCAAATCAAATGGACTCAATTCATACTTGCTCTCTGTCCCCAATACCACTAGAGATGCAAGGTCAGAAATGAGCACGTAGAATCTCTATCTTAATTCATTCTAAGCACCTATGTCCATTTTGTCATGAAACATTTAGTGAACTGGCTGCTGCATGGAGTACTCACTGTTTTTCCAGGTCTATGACCATCCTGTCAATTTCCTCTGTGGAAGGCACATGTGTCCCATGAAGAAGACTGTTAGACGTTGGGAAAAACTCTTCTCCACTGAAAAGACAGCAATATGGACCTGAAGTAACACTGCAAGTGCGCCACATTTTCAAGCTAAACTACCATTCATGAAGAGAGATAAAATACACAAGTATCTTTACTGTGGGATCCTATCTCATCTTTTCTTAAAAAACAAGAGAAAAGAGGATACAGAATTGTAAAGGATGAAAGTTAAGAAATCACCTAGTCCAACCCCTTCATTCTACAGATGAAAGAGCCAAGGGTCAGAGGTTAAAGGACTTGCTTCTAGCCTCAGGTTCTCTTTCCACTATAGCAGGCCAGCAAATTCCAGCCTCTTGTTTACAGAAACAGTCTTACTGGGACACAGCCCACCCATTTGTCTGTGACTACTCTATGGCTGCTTTCACACCACAGGGGCAGAGTGGAGTAGTTGTGACAGAGCCCAGACAGCCTTTAAGCCTAAAATAATCATTCTCTAGTCCTTTACAGCAGTTCACCTATCCTGGCACTAAAGTATTCTATGTCCCAAAATAAGAGTAACTATGATAATCTCTCAACACCCAGTTGCAGAATGCTCCACTAGAAAGATAATCATGTGGTTAGCCTTAACTGCTGTGGACGAGCAGTAAACAGTGTCATCAAGACCTGAAACTATCCTTACACAGTTGAGGATTTCTCTGGTGGTCCAGTGGTTAAAAGTCTACCTGCCAATGCAGGGAACACAGGTTTGATCCCTGGTCCAGGAAGATTCCACATGCCACAGAGCAACTAACCGCATGCCCCGTAACTACTGAAGCCCACATGCTCTAGGGCCTGTGTGCGGCAACTACTAAGCCTGAGTGTTGCAACGAATGAAGCCTGCGCACCTAGAGCCTGTGATCCACAAGAGAAGCCCACGCACCTCAATGGAGAGCAGCTTCAATGGAGAGCAGCTCCCACTTGCTCTAACTAGAGAAAACCCACGTGCAACAAAGACCCGGCACAGCCAAAAAACAGCAACAACAAAAAAAACTGCTACTGATAATCCATACCTAAGCACTACAGTGCGTCTGTACTTATGTATATACGTTTATGTACACACACAAGTTTTAACACATCAGTATCACTTCAGGATGAAAACAGGGCTTGCATTAATCCTGTCAACTTACTGCTTTTCTCTCAGTCTCTCGTATGTTTCCATGTCTGGTTTGATCTGTTTGGTCAGTCGATGATACTGGCGAAGCTGGGCAGCAGCATAATCTAAAAATAAAACAAGAATTGGAAATGATATACTACCTTATTTGGTCATAACTATTCAAAATTATGAATCAAAATCAGAAAAATCAAAATTATTAGCATAGCCTCTATCCTGAAGATCCTGACCAAAGAGGCTTTAATTTTAGCACACTGAATAAAGGGATCCTGCTGATTCAAGTAGAGCCTTTTGGTATGTGGTATATTTGTATTTTTCTTAGGAGTAAGTCTCTTAGGGAATATTCCACGAAGGGGCATATCCTTTCTTAAAGCCAGAAACACTGAAAACATGCTTATCTCAGAGGCCCGCAAAGGTCAGTCTTACCTGAAAATCCCAGGTCAGGGTTTTTCCTCCTCTTTTTTCTCTCCCATCTTTCTGCATCTTCTGCACTGATTTCTAGCAACTTCACTTTCTCATAGTCTTCCCCTCTTGCTGCACATTCCTAAAAAGAAAGGAAAAAAGCTAATGCTTGCCCTTATGATACAAGTGATTGGTTGATCTATTTTAAGTGAATACAAAGCAATGTATTTAAAATAACCATTACTATGTGAAGGAGAAATTTGGTTATCTGCTACTGTATGTAAGAAGTGAATACACCAATCTAAAAAATAATTATTCAACATTTATCCAGTGTCAGACCTGCTTTTGAATGTTCCAAATGCACTGACTCATTTAATTCATAATTAACTCAACTAATTATTACAGATCCCATTTTACAGATGAGAAAACACAATCACAGGGAGATTAAATTACTTGCCAAAAGTGTGGCAGCTGATAAACAGCTTTTTTTTTTTTTACTGTCTCAATACAATAGAATAGATCACTTATGAAGACAGCAGAGCAGTTCCTAACCTTTTTCTTTTCTTCTTCCTGTAGTTCCCATTCCAAACGAGCTTTTTTGGCTTCCCAATTTGCAGGTAACTTAAGTCTTTTATCTTCTTCAACAACTTCCTGGTGATTTAATTTACGAGCTTCATTCTAAAACCATAAACCCAAAAGGTTGTTGGCTGAAACATAAAATAAATCCAAACAAATTTTTCCCACTTTAAAGAAGGCCAAGTAGACACAGTAACAAGGGACTCCATTTATCCTAAAAGCAAGAGAACCATCAAAGGATTTTAAGCAAGGTCTTACATTTGTATACAGTCAAGAAATGTGTTGAGCTGTACTGGTGTGCTATTCCAGATGCCTGGGGGTTAATGTCTCACATTATGAAAAAAAAATTCTACTTTCAATTCCCTTTTAATCCTGACTAATTCAAGGAAGAAGCCTCAATTTGAGGCTGGCGCTTTAATACCTATCATAGTATCTCTAACATTTCCCAAGTACTCCTGCTCTTTAGATATTTTAGCAGTTTACGTTATGGCAAATGAAAGGCACTCCCCATTTAAATTACTGAATGAAGAGTCTGTTTTAAAAAAAATTAACTACATAAACCAAAACAAGCACACTATCTCAGGGGCAACTTAAGTTAGATGTTTGTTGGGTCACAGGCTGGAGGCAGTAGTCCAGGAAGATGCGTATCTTAATATCCAACCCCACGTTCTTTACACAGGCCCTCCAAGTAAATATGTAAGTGTGTTTAATTCTGTATCAAATATTTCTGGGTAAAGAAACAGACTTCTTTCAACGTGTCATTCCTGCCATACAGACACCAAGAACATATATGTGGTCAAAGCTAAATCTGCTACACTGAAGGATACAGCAAACCATCGGGAACTGGAGACATTTCAGTGAAAAGGTGTTAGGAGGAGCTACTTATAGAATTTGAGTCTGTATCAGGTGACTGGAGGGAGAGGTTCAAGGAAGCTCTGGCTTAGGCAGGGTCAGAAAGTCAGGCATACTATGATTGTTTTTATGAACATACTTCAGTTCTTATATAGGAGGTAGGAGCAAGGGAGTGAGACTAGTGCTGCATTTATCGCTGGTGTTAGCAGAAGACGGTGCTGTGTGGTCATTTCTGTGGTCTGTACAGCTTTGCTTTTGTCACTGTGGTAGTCTGAGTGTGAGTGAGGATTTTGTGAAACCATGGCTAAGCTATCAGTCAGGACGCTTTGAGTTGAAACATCAAGAGATGCTTTTTTGTTTCTTGGCTCCAACTGCAGCCAGCTATTTGCTGGACTCTTATCCCTGATATGAATTCCTTTCCTTTGCATGTGTTCCCTCTGTTTGGAAGAGTTCACTGGAGTCATACTGCAAAGAGGCTGTTAGTGAGAGACCACCCCCCCCCCGCCAAACTCGAAAAAAGGTTTGGAGAAAGCATGTCCATTTCCAAATGTGACTCCAATGTGCTGCCAGGTTGAGAACCACCGGGACAGAACTTTCATCCAGCTCTGCCGATCTGTCACACGCATAGGTGCGCCTTCCTCTTCCCTCCACAAACTTGCACGGGCCTGGCCAGGTGACAAGTGTCAGGTGGCCTCCGGGACAACTCACCCGCTTCAGGTGCAGCTCCCGGAATTTGCGCAGTCTCTGTTCGCGCTTCTGGGCGGCCAGCTCCTCGGCTCCTGCGGGAGGCTGGGGCTCCTCTGCTCCACCCACCGGAACCTAGATGGCGGAGGAGAGGCTGAAGAAAGGGCCGGTTCGGCTTCTCCCCGGTCAGCCCAGGTGAGCCCCCGCGGGCCGGGCCAAGCGCTCATCGCCGATCCAGACCCCACATTATCTGCGCCTTCCTGACGCGGCACACAAGCACTTCCTCCACTTTTCTTCCCTGCTGCCCTCAGAACCTTCCCCAACTAAGAACTCTGGGTAGAACCCAGCACGTACCTTCTCGGCAAGAGTCGCAGCCGCCATCTCAAGCTTTCCTTGCTCACTTCCGGAAACAACACCCAACACTTCCGCCGACCTTTGGACTGCCGGGTAATATATAATAATAGCTACCATAAACCCCGCCTCTTCCGGCAGCCTCAGGAATTTAGGACCAATCCCTGCCCTTTTTGGCAGTGAGACATTTTCAATTGGGCAGAGTATTGCGCAGCCGCAAAAGGCCTAGAGGCGGGAGGTGGGGCTGGAGGGGCGCGGCGGGGACGGGTCAGGAGGCTTTCGGTAGCCGGTGGGTCGGGGAGCATAGCCAAGGTAGGGGAACCTTGTGGAAAGTTACCTCAACTGTGTACCTCACCCTTAAGCGGAAAGTGTTTTCCCCGCAGCGCTTAGACTGTGTCACCTCCTCCAACGCAGGTCTTCCCCTGACTACCTTGCCTCGCGTACACCCTTAGTACTGTCGTATGGCACCGTTTTCATTCTCTTCAATGTATGGAAGAGATTTTTCAAGTCTGTTTAATTTTTCTTTTCCCCCCACCGGTGTTGTAAATCGATGGGAGGCAGGTCAGGTGGTTTGGTATTCCCATCTTTTTAAGAATTTTCCAGTTTGTTGTGGTCCACACAGTCAAAGGCTTTGGTGTAGCCAATAAAGCAGAAGTAGTCTTTTGCTGGAACTCTCTTGCTTTTTTGATGATCGAGGGGATGTTGGCAATTTGATCTCTGGTTCTTCCTCTTGGAGGAAGTTACCATTAACCCCACCAGAGAGCCACCAGAACTTACACAGGACTGGAAAACAGACTCTTGGAGGGAACAAACAAAACCTTGTGTGCACCAGGATCCAGGAGAAAGGAGCAGTGACCCCCACAAGAGACTGACCCAGACTTGCCCTTGAGTGTCCAGGAGTTTCTGGCAGAGGCATGGGTTGGCGACGGCCTGCTGCAGGGTTGGGGGCACTGAGCAGCAGTTCCTGCATCAACGTTTTGAAGGAGGTCGCCATTATCTTCATTACCTCCACCATAGTTTGGCCTCAGGTCAAAAAACAGGGAGGGAACACAGCCCCGCCCACCAACAGAAAATTGGATTAAAGAGTTACTGAGCATGGCCCCGCCTGTCAGAACAAGACCCAGCTTCCCCCTCAGTCAGTCTCTCCCATCAGGAAGCTTCCATAAGCCTCTTATCCTTCTCCATCAGAGGGCAGACAGACTGAAAACCTCAAGCACAGAAAACCAACCAGTCTGATCACATGGGCCACAGCTTTGTCTAATTCAATGAAACTATGAGCCATGCCATGTAGGGCCACCCAAGATAGACGGGTCATGGTGGAGAGTTCTGACAAAATGTGGTCCACTGGAGAAGGGAATGGCAAACCACTTCAGTATTCTTGCCTTGAGAACCCCATGAACAGTAGGAAAGGGAGTAGTCAAATCAGTATATTTCTCAGACTTTCTTATTCCCAAATTACTGCTCTTTCCATCTTTACCATGTGGTTCCTTGAAGGCAGTAAAATAATACTTCACAGTATAGGTATGGGTGTTTACCTGAGCTCTTCTCCTTACATGAAATCTCCCCATTACACACACACACACACACACACACACACACACACACACACAATTCTTCTAGGGTGCACACACATACACACAATTCTCCTGGGGCTCCCCTCCTTTTGGAAAAGAGATGGGAATACCAGACCACCTGATCTGCCTCTTGAGAAACCTATATGCAGGTCAGGAAGCAACAGTTAGAACTGGACAAGGAACAACAGACTGGTCCCACATAGGAAAAGGAGTACATCAAGGCTGTATATTGTCACCCTGCTTATTTAACTTATATGCAGAGTACATCATGAGAAACACTGGGCTGGAAGAAGCACAAGCTGGAATCAAGATTGCCAGGAGATATATCAATAACCTCAGGTATTCAGATAACACCACCCTTATGGCAGAAAGTGAAGAGGAAATAAAAAGCCTCTTGATAAAAGTGAAAGAAGAAAGTGAAAAAGTTTGCTTAAAGCTCAACATTCAGAAAACTAAGATCATGGCATCTGGTTCCATCACTTCATGGGAAATAGGTGGGGAAACAGTGGAAACAGAGTCAGACTTTAATTTTTTGGGCTCCAAAATCACTGCAGATGGTGATTGCAGCCATGAAATTAAAAGACGCCTACTCCTTGGAAGGAAAGTTATGACCAACCTAGATAGCATGTTAAAAAGCAGAGACATTACTTTGCCAACAAAGATCCATCTAGTCAAGACTATGGTTTTTCCAGTGGTCATGTATGGATATGAGAGTTGGACTGTGAAGAAAGCTGAGTGCCAAAAAATTGATGCTTTTGAACTGTGTTGGAGAAGACTCTTGAGAGTCCCTTGGACTGCAAGGAGATCCAACCAGTCCATCCTAAAGGGAATCAGTCCTGGGCGTTCATTGGAAGGACTGATGCTGAAGCTGAAACTCCAGTACTTTGGCCACCTCATGCAAAGAGTTGACTCATTGGAAAAGACCCTGATGCTGGGAGGGATTGGGGGCAGGAGGAGAAGGGGGTGACAGAGGATGAGATGGCTGGATGGCATCACCGACTCAATGGACATGAGTTTGAGTAAACTCCGGGAGTTGGTGATGGGCAGGGAGGCCTGGCGTGCTGCGATTCATAGGGGTCACAAAGAGTCGGACATGATTGAGCGACTGAACTGAACTGAACTGACTGAACCATACAAGAAGAGAGGTAACTTCTATTGGATTTGTTTCCATACCTCTGCTGAAAATTCTGTGTCCCTATAGTAGAATGAAGCTTGAAAATTAAATCACCAGGAAATTGTGGAGGACAAAAGACTTAAATTACCTGCAAACTGGGAAGTTAAAAAAGTTTGTTTGGAGTGGCAATTGCAGAAAGAAGAAAAGGAAAAACTAAGTACACTTCTGCCATCTACATTAGCTGTGGATTCAAATATTAGTGCTATGTTGCAGCAGTACAGAACCTGGTATTTTAGTTAAGCTTTAGGCATTCCAGCTCTGGTTTCCTCACCTCTATCTTAGAGTTGTTGGAATAAAATATGTAAAACATTTACAACACTGCTGGCACATAGTTAGAGCCACATAATGGATATTGGTAAAAGGTTAAGCTACAGTAACAAAAGCTCCAATGATAAGAAAAGATAAAGCTCAGACTTCCCTGGTGGCTTAGCAATAAAGAATCCGCCTGCCATTGCAGGAGACTCGGGTTGGGCAGATCCCCTCAAGAAGGAAATGACAACCCACACCAGTATTCTTGCCTGGAAATTCCATGGACAGAAGAGACTGGCAGGCCACAGTCCACAGGGTCACAAAAGAGTTGGACACGACTTAACAACTAAACAACAGCAAAGACAAAGCCCGTGAGGCTTTCAGGTATCAGTTCCCAGTTGAGCAGCCCAAGTCACCTGACCTGGTCCAGCTGCAAGAGACATTGAGAACTGGGCGGCCATGAGGTCAGAAAGGAGGAGAAAAAGGATTTTGATGGACACTTAATGTTTCCCCCACAGTTATTTTTGGTGTCAGTGTTATAGATATATTACTTCTTTCAGATCATCACACAGCAAATTCCACAATTTTTGTAAATTGGCCATTTTACTGGCTTGATGGCAGTCTTCAGGTTTTTCATATGAATCAAGGAAATATAAAAGGCAATAAAGTTAATGTTTTTCCCCCTCATTTTAGGAATGTGCAGCAAGAGGGGAAGATTATGAGGAAGTAAAGTTGCTAGAGATCAGTGCAGAAGATGTAGAAAGATGGAAGAGGAAAAAGAGGAGGAAAATCCTGATCTCGGATT
Organism: Muntiacus reevesi; assembly: GCF_963930625.1. NCBI lineage: Eukaryota > Metazoa > Chordata > Mammalia > Artiodactyla > Cervidae > Muntiacus > Muntiacus reevesi. The sequence goes on from NC_089251.1 coordinate 110,101,610, forward strand.
TTCAGATAAAAATGACTTTAACTTTACTGATTGGGCTTATTAACGGCCCATTTAAGAAGTCTAATAATATCCAACATCTAAAATAGTCTGCATCCCATTTTCTTCAGATTATGCTGCTGCCCAACTACACCAGTATCATAGGTTGACTAAACAGGTCAGACCTGACATAGAAACATATGAGAGACTTGAGAGAAAAGCATTAAGTCAATGTGTTTTAAAAGCATACGTTTTGTATGTTACTGGAAGGCCTTGAATATAAGAGTACTGATCCTGGAACTTTGCTTCCTGGCCTTGAGTCCTGTCTCCACCACTTACTAGCTGTGTCACAAGATTTTTCTCTTTCCTCATCTGTATACAGGGAATTACAACAGTGCTTTCTCACTTCATAGGCTGAGCAAAGAAAGATTAAATAAATTATAAAAAATAAATTCATACAACGCATTAGATCAGTGCTTGGCATACAGAAGGCACTGTATATGTACTGGCTATTATATATTATCATGATTATTACTGTTGCTATTACACATTCCAAAGGCAAGAGACACAGTAATACTTTCTATTATGTGCAGTAAGCAATGCTAAACTGCACTCCTTAATTATGTAAGACAGGTACTTCTGAGGTGGGTCTAGTGATAAAGAACCTGCCTGCCAATGCAGGAAATTAAGAGATGTGAGTTCAATCCCTGGGTTGGAAAATCCCCTGGAGGAAGGCATGGCAACCCACTACAATATTCTTGCCTGAAGAATCCCACGGACAGAGGATTCTGGTGGGCTACAGCCCATTGGGTTGCAGAGTTGGACACGACTGAAGCAACTTAGCACGCATGCACGTGCTAAAGATCAAACCTGTTTTAATAGAGATAGTGCAGTAGAGTGGAGAGGGCTGTAAATTGTGCTAAGCAGAGCATCTTACTCAAGATCTCTCACCGTATGAACTTGGTTAAGTCCATTAACCCGTGGTCCTCAGCTAACTCATTTGGGCTCTGGAATAGGAATTTCTTAAGTCTGAATTCTATTTCTTTGAAATCAAATATAACCCCTAAGCTTTCCACTTTTGACCACTGAAAACTGTCCAGTTCAAAAGGTATAGGACCTTTTTTTAACTTTATTTTGTATTTGGATATAGACAATTAACAAATACGTTGTGATAATTTCAGGTGAACAACGAAAGCATTTTACCATAAATATACATGTAACCATTCTCCCCTAAACACCTCTCCCATCCAGGCTACCACATAACATTAAACAGAGTTCCATGTGCTATGGTACAGAATCTTTTTTCATGTTACTCAGCAATTCACTTTTTCAGTGGAGAGGCATTCCACCCAACTTCTAGTAGGTTTCTTCATAGAACATATGTGCCTTCCACAGAAGAAATTCATAGGATGGTCATAGACTTGGAAAAGCAGCAAGTACTACAAATGTAGCCTGAAGTTTTAGTACTGATTTCATGCCTAATAAAATTAATTGGCTAGAAATCAAAGAACATTTGAATTAAGAAATAACATTTGAATTATTAGTTTGAAGAATTGTCCCATCCTCTACCACATTTATGTGTTTTGAATGGTGTAATTATTAGGCAGAATCTATAGCATATGCATAAAAATTCTAACATAATGTATCACTGCTCCCATATTTCAACCTGAACTCGGGTTCCCAAACTTCAGATCAGGTCATTTGATGGTTCAGTTCAGTTCACTCGCTCAGTCGTGTCCGACTCTTTGCGACCCCATGAATCACAGCACGCCAGGCCTCTCTGTCCATCACCAACTCCTGGAGTTTACTCAAATTCATGTCCATTGAGTCAGTGATGCCATCCAACCATCTCATCCTCTCTCATCCCCTTCTCCTCCTGCCTTCAGTCTTTCCCAGCATCAGCTCTTCACAACAGGTGGCCAAAGTATTGGAGCTTCAGCTTCAATATCAGTCCTTCCAATGAACACCCAGGACTGATTCCCTTTAGGATGGACTGGTTGGATCTCCTTGCAGTCCAAGGGACTCTCAGGAGTCCTCTCTAACACCACAGTTCAAAAGCATCAATTCTTTCATGCTCAGCTTTCTTTATAGTCCAGTTCTCACATTCATACATGACTACTGGAAAAACCATACCCTTGACTAGATGGGCATTTGTTGGCAAAGTAATGTCTTTACTTTTTAATATGCTTTCTAGGTTGGTCATAACTTTTCTCCCAAGGAGTAAGTAACTTTTAATTTCATGGCTGCAGTCACCATCTGCAGTGATTTTGGAGCCCAAAAAATTAAAGTCTGCCAGTGTTTCCACTGTTTCTCCATCTCTTTTCCATGAAGTAATGGGACCAGATGTCATGATCTTAGTTTTCTGAATGTTGAGCTTTAAGCCAACTTTTTCACTCTCCTCTTTCACATTTGATGGTACTGTTAACTTAAACTGCAAGAACAATGCTCACTGGACCTATATCCTTGCCAGGGTACTTTTCTAAATATATTGCTTTCAGTCTTAGAACAAAAAAGCAAGCAGCTTTGGATTCTGTATATGTTTCTACAGAATTGAAAAATGAAACAAATATAGCTGGTGAGACATCATTATACATTAATGAAAGGAATGCTAAATTCAACAAGAAGACAGAAAGATTCTATGGGAAATACATAGCTGAAATTAACTTAGAAAGAGGGAACAGCTGTCTAATCTCCTTCAGGAACTGTTTTGACTGCCAAATTGTACCAGAAAATCAGAACGCTTCCCTTTTATAACTTGTAAAGATGTGTTCTACAAATGACTGTGTTTTCATACTTACATATTTATTCACTTGTTTCAGAAAAATCTGTCTTGCATTTCTGTGTTTTAGGTGTGTACTTAATGTGTGTACTCTGCTAGGCTTAAAATTCTTAGATACAAACCCAAGTCATCATCATGATGAAATTTGTCATGTTTGACTTGACCTAGAGTTCAACTTGGGAGCTTCAGATGCTAAATTGGCACTAATTCTTCTTGTAAGCTATGGTAGGTAGTGAAAGAAAGGCAATGGAAATTCCTACTGGAAATTCACCTTAAGTTTCCCCATCCCCTCATCTGCCCAGAACAGTCAGTTAACAAGCTCTTGCCTGTCCCATATTCTACCCCATGGCCCAGGTACATGTATGGGGCAAGCATAGAGGGTAGGAGACTGATTCTCCAATGGCATTTTGTAAATATGCCATCCTTCAAAAAGCAAATATTCCTTTGAAGAATGTAAGTTAAAATACTTGGTCAAAGAATTATTAAAATATATATAATACAATCCATTTTTTTAAAGGTTAACTGGAATTCTAACCTTATTTCAACTGGTTTTAGGGTATTTTATTTTAGTAGTAATTATACATACACACACATGGGAAACAGAGGACAGAAGACTTAAGTCAGGAGTATCCCATGAAAGTGAAGATTATTTATTCCATGTCATGTGAATAAAAACATTAACTAGGACTGAGATCAGTAAATTGGGCAATGCTTACAGATAAACAAGTAGGAAAATATGACTTAGCTAATGATGGACTTATATAGACAGCTATATAAGTGCTATTAATAAAGGTATATTCAATGTACTGTGAATAGGGAAATTGTAACACTATGGTACATTCATATAATTAAAGAATGAGATCTACACTGAAGAGATGCTCTTATCTATATAAAGAGGGGTTTGTCCAGGCATAAAAAAAAATCCAGGATGTACATCATACTATTTACAGTGATTGCCTCTGGAGAATGGGAACAGAAGTGGTAATTTTACTTAGACTAATTTTTTAACTTAATTACACAAATGCACACCCATGCAGCCCAATCTTATCAAGAGTACTGAAATGACAGTTTTTTGTTCTCCAGTATTTTCAAAGAAAACTTTAATACATTTCAATTAACGGAAAAGGAGGTGAGGAAAAAATTAATAGGTTTCATAGACATGATACTGACCTGGGTTTAAAAGACAAATAGAATTTCTACAGAGGGGAAAAGCACTCCCAATAGCCAACCAAAAATCAGAAGTTAGTATGATCTGAAGACTACTCTTTGAAGGTGACTGGGTGCATGATGAAAGCCACTAATTCAAACAGGCAACACTGTAAGAAGCTCAGTATAGGAAAGGTTCATTTTGAAGCACTGAGGCAAGCATTGCAAACTGGAGTTCAGAAAATTGCTAATCCTCAGTTAGTAGATGATAGTTAAAGGCAGAATGGAGGAAACCGGCAACAGAGGTTAAAGGAGTAGGCCAAGGATAGAATCCAACAGCGGGCAAAGGACAAAGAGCCACTGTACACAGTAGAAGAGGTCAAAGACAAATGTATAGCAATCTGCCTGAAAGACAGAAAACTTTCAGAAAGGACTCCATAAGGAAATAGTGAAAAGTGAGCCCTCATAAGAACAAGTTTTATTTTACTAGGTAAGCTTGATAAGTGTTTCAGCAAAGAAAACCAAAGGACAGCGTGCTGTGTTAAGTCCAGTAAGCATAGCTTCTCTACGAAAAAAAAAAAAAAAATCAAAGTATTGCAGACCTGAGGGCTTCCCTGTTGGGAGCCGCCGGGACGAGAAAGGAACCTGCAAGGCAGCTCTTCCCCTCGAGGTTGTCCCAGGGACCCGGTATGTCCCTTTCTTCCTTCTGTCTTACTGTTGTTGGGCTATTAATTTTTGGAAATGATAATTTATAGTAATAAGGCCTCGCTGGAAAAGTCCAAGCCTTTTTGGAAATGCTCAAGATTGCTCTGGCTCAGGACATGACCATAAACATCAAGTCATAAAAGAAAAGGCCACAGGTATAGCTTGGCTGCTTGCTTAAAAGACTATAATGTTCTAGAATAGAAAAGAGTAGAGGTGTTTAGATTTAGAAGTAGATATACTGCTTTAGTTTACTTGCTCCTGGGTTGAAAGGGTTTTCACTATTGCTATTTCCTTGCTGCTATTTGTTCCTTGTTTCTCTTTCTTTAAACAACATGGGATATTATGGGTATTTTTGTAAAATTAGAAAATGAGGTATATAGGATTTTAATAGAAGATTTATATTAACCAGCTTTACTGCCATTATTTTACTATTAATAGAGGTGTTTTGCTGCTTTAAAGGTGTTCTTGCTGTTTAATAGTTAATCGTTGTAAATTGAGATTTTATGGTTTCAGGTAAAGAAAAATATCAGTTTTTTCTCATGATACTATTTTCAGAAATGTCAAACATGTTACTATAACCCTTCCCATGTATTGTTTTATTGTCCAAAGAATTTACACTATACCTGAGATTTATGAAACACTGTTTTTGTTAGAGTGAGAATGTTAGGCCATTGAGGCGAGAAGATTATGTACGGGATATTTAAGTATAAAACCCTGTAATCGGAACCGTTCTAGATGAATGCTTAGGGGAAAAACATGGGGAAAAAAATATTGACGGAAGCACAAACCAATATCTGATGTAATATGTGGTGACTTAAGGGGGAGGTAACATTCATTCTATAAAAACTGAGCTATCCTAAAAATAAAAAAAAAAAAAAGCTACCTCTTCTACGCAACGTCTGTGTGTGTCTGTCTGTCTGTCTGCTCTCGCCAACACCGTTCATCCTGAGGGTTCCCCTGGATCCTGCTGGGGCTGGACCCCGGCACTTCCGTTGCTGGCTCAGAGGTCAAGAACCCACCTGCCAGTGCAGGAGATGTGGGTTCCATCTCTGGATTGGGAAGATCCCCTGGAGAAGGAAATGGCAACCTACTCCAGTATTCTTGCCTGAGAAATCCTATGGACAACGGAGCCTGGTGGGCTACAGTCCATGGGGTCACCAAAGAGTTGGACATGAGTTAGTGACTAAACAACAACAGTATTACACACCTGAACCTAATATCTAGGGCTGTGCTTTTTTTCATAGGCACAGTAGCCATCTACCACATGTGACTAGCTACCAGTTGAAATGTGGCTAGGACAAACTGAGGTGTGTTTTAAGTGTAAAATACACACTGAGTCACCACCTCACCAAACAAAGGTAGGATATCACCTCTTTTTACATTAAATGTTGAAATATTTTTAAATATATTGGGATAAAAAATGAATTGACCTCTTTAATCTTTTTCACTGAGGCTCTCCTTTAAATTCGACAGCACTGAATCTAGTCTCTTAGTACAATTTCTCACTGTCAGCACCTGCTTGCTATTTGTCCACAGGTTATAATGACATGGTTTATCACACCTAGGCAACTGCATCCCACTTATGCAATGACAGTCTGGGAATATGCAGTTATCTTTTGTTATAAAACTTAGAAAGACTGAACACAGTAGTCATGGCCACACCCAAACAAGGTCAAGTTAAAGACTGACAGGATTTCATGGGATGATTATGAAAAAATGGAGAAAGTATATTATTTTCAGCATTAGGAGTTAGGAGTATTAGTCACTCAGTACTGTCTAACTCTTTGTGACCCCATGGACTGTAGCCCACCAGGCTTTTCTGTCCACAGAATTTTCCAAGCAAGAATATTGGAGTGGATAGCCATATCCTTCTCCATGAGATCTTCCCTACCCAGGGATCCAACCCAGGTCTCCTGAATTACAGGCAGATTCTTTACCATCTGAGCCACCAGGAAAGTCCTCTTTTCAGCATACTGGATAATAAAAAGAAAATAAGCCAAGATATTTGGGTCATGGTGGAGAGTTCTGACAAAATGTGGTCCACTGGAGAAGAGAATGGCAATGCACTTAAGTATTCTTGCCTTGAGAACCCCACAAACAGTATGAAAAGGCAAAAAGATATCACACTGAAAGATGAACTCCCCAGGTCCAAAAGTGCCCAAGATGCTACTGGAGAAGAGCAGAGAAATAGCTCCAGAAGGAATGAAGAGGCTGAGCCAAAGTGAAAACAATGCTCAGTTCTGGATGGGTCTGGTGGTGGAAGTCAAGTCCGATGCTGTAAAGAACAACATTGCATAGGAACCTGGAATGTTAGGTCCATGAATCAAGGCAAATTGGAAGTGGTCAAAAGGAAATGGCAAGAGTGAAGATAGACATTTTAGCCATCAGTGAACTAAAATGGACTGGAATGGGCGAGTTTAATTCAGATGATCACTATATCTACTACTGTGGGCAAGAGTCCCTTAAAAGAAATGGAGTAGCCCTCAAAGTCAACAAGAGTTTGAAATGCAGTACTTGGCGACAATCTCAAAAATGACAGAATGATCTCTGTTCATTTCCAAAGCAAACCATTCAATGTCACAGTAACCCAAGTCTATGGTCCAACCATTAATGCCAAAGAAGCTGAACAGTTCTATGAAGACATATAAGACCTTCTAGAACTTCTACAAGATCTTCTAGAACTAACACCAAAAAAAGATGTCCTTTTCATCATAGGGAACTAGAATGCAAAAGTAGGAAGTCAAGAAACACCTGGAGTAACAGGCAAGTTTGGCCTTGGAGTACAAAATGAAGTGGGGCAAAGGCTAACAGAGTTTTGCCAAAAGAACACACCAGTCATAGCAAACACACTGGTCATAGCAAACACACTCTTCCAACAACACAAGAGATGGCTCTATACATGGACGTCACCAGATGGTCAATACTGAAATCAGACTGATTATATTCTTTGCAGTTGAACATGGAGATCAGCAAAAACAAGACCGGGAGCTGACTATAGCTCAGATCATGAACTCTTTATTGCAAAATTCAGACTTAAATTGAAGAAAGTAGGGAAAACTACTAGATCATTCAGGTATGACCTAAATCAAATCCCTCAGATTATATAGTGGAAGTGACAAATAGATTAGATCTGATAGAGTGCCTGAAGAACTATGGACAGAGGTTCATAACATTGTACAGATGGTGGTGATCAAAACCGTCCCCAAGAAAAAGAAATGAAAAAAGGCACAATGGTTGTCTGAGGAGGCCTTAAAAATAGCTAAGAAGAGAAGCTAAAGGCAAAGGAGAAAAAGAAAGATATACTCATTTGGATGCAGAGTTCCAAAGAATACCAAGGAGTGATAAGAAAGCCTTCCTAAGTGAACAATACACAGAATCCACAGAACTATACAAAAAAGATCTTCATGACCCAGATAACTATGATGGTGTGATCATTCACCTAGAGCCAGACATCCTGGAGTGTAAAGTCAAGTAGGCCTTAAGAAGCATCACAACGAACAAAGCTAGTGGAGTTGATGGAATTCCAGCTGAGCTATTTCAGGTCCTAAGATGATGCTGTTAAAGTGCTGCACTCAATATGCCAGCAAATTGGGAAAACTCATCAGTGGCCACAGGACTGGAAAAAGTCAGTTTTCATTCTAAACCCAAAGAAAGGCAATGCCAGAGATTATTCAAACTACCCACAATTGCACTCATTTCACATGCTAGCAAAGTAACCCTTAGAATTCTCCATGCTAGGTACACGAGCCAAGAACTTCCAAGTGTTCAAGCTGGATTTAGAAAAGGCAGAGGAACCAGAGATCAAATGGTCAACATCCAATGGATCATAGAAGCAGCAAAAGAATTCCAAAGATCTATATCTGCTTCATTGGCTAAGCCAAAAAGACTTTGACTGTGTGGATCACAACAAACTGTGGAAAATTCTTAAAGAGATGGGAATACCATTCTCTGGTATTCCCACCTTACCTGCCTCCTGAGAAATCTGTATGCAGGTCAAGAAGTATCAGTTAGAATCAGACATGGAACAACAGACTGATTGAAAATTGGCAAAGTACTACATCAAGGCTGTATATTGTCACCCTATTTAACTTATATGCAGAGTACATTATGTGAAATGCCAGGGTGGATGAAGCACAAGTTGGAATCAAGATTGCCAGGAGAAATATCAATAACCTCAGATATGCAAATGATACCATCCTTAAGGCAGCGAAGAGGAACTAAAGAGCCTCTTGATGAAGGTGAAAGAGTGAAAAAGCTGGCTTAAAATTCAACATTCAAAAACCTAAGATCACGGGTTGGGAAGATCCCCTGAAGGAGGGCATGGCAACCCACTCCAGTACTCTTGCCTGGATAATCCCATGGACAGAGGGGCCTGGTGGGCTATGGTCCATAGGTCGCAAAAAGTAGGACATGACTGAAGCAGCTGAGCACAGCCCAAGATCATGGCATCCAGTCCCATCACTTCATGGCAAACAGGTGGGTAAGCAAAGGAAATAGTGACAAGACTTTTTCTTGGGCTCCAAAATCACCGCAGATGGTGACTGCAGTCATGAAATTAAGACACTTGCTTTTTGGAAGAAAAGTTGTGACCAATCCAGACAGCATATTAAAAAGCAGAGACATTCCTTTGCCGACAAAGGTCTGTCTAGTCAAAGCTATGGCTTTTCCAGTGGTCAAGTATGGATGTGAGAGTTGGACTGTAAAGGCTCAGCACCAAAGAATTGATGCTTTTGAACTGCGGTGTTGGAGAGGATTCTTAAGAGTCCCTTGGACTGCAAGGAGATCCAACCAGTCCATCCTAAAGGAAATCAACTCTGAATATTCATTGGAAGGACTGATGCTGAAGCTGAATCTCCAATAGTGGCCACCTGATGTGAACAACTGACCGGAAAAGACCCTGATGCTGGGAAAGATTGAAGGTAGAAGGGGACAACAGAGGACGAGATAGTTGGATGATATCACCGACTCAATGAACATGAGTTTGAGCAAGTTCTGGGAGATGGTGAAGGACAGAGAAGCCTGGCATGCTGCAGCCCATGGGGTCGCAAAAAGTCGGACATGAATAAGTGACTGAACGAGGCTGAAAGGCAAGATCACTGCAGAAGGGAAACTCAGAAGTGACACACGTCCGTATCAACAGATTTGGCTAATCTGTTATATAGGAGGATTGGTTAAAGAGGGTACATGACTTGTATACTTAGCTATTAAAGGCTGTATTTGAACACAAATCACAAAGCAGGTGCTTTTCTGTCACCAGCTAAGTGAAGGTGAAAATTATCTTAGCATTTTGTCAACAGTTCATTGCCAAAGTCTCCCTTACAAAGAATACCTTGAAGAGTTCTGTAACCTTGCTAAGGATATACCAACAAATTTTACTAACAGGATGTTCATGTTATCCACATTTTCAAAAAATTACAAACCCTAAAACCAATCCTGTTTTCTTGCACTCTGATGTAACTAGGCCAGTCTATGATATTCTCAGGTCTCCTTCGAATAAAAATGAACCTACTATTTAAACTCTCATGGATTAGAAGCAAATTACCCTCCCAATAACCACTGTTAAACTAAGTGGGGAAAAAAACATTTTATTTTACCCAGAAAAACCCTTTCTCCCAGGAAATTCCTTGTTCATATCAAGTGCTACTAGCTTAAAGGATGAGAATGTGACCAAGGTAAAGATAGTAACAAATTTGATGTCCAAGGACATATATCCTCAAGTCTTTGCACATTTACATTTTTAATAGGGTCAAATTTAAGAGCAACTCTTATCCAATACAATATTCTACACAGAAGTATTTATTATCTGCACTTTCCAGCAAATGGTTACTTAAAATTCAGTTCTAGGCTTCCGGCTCAAGATGGCAGACAAGGATGTACGTGCATCTCCTTCTGCAAGAGCATCAAAATCACAACTAGTTGTTGACCAACCACTGACAGGAGGATGCTGGAACCCACCAAAAAGATACCCCACATCAAAAACAAAGAAGCCACAGCAAGGCGGTAGGAGGGGCACAATCACGATAGAATTCCATACCCGCCAGGTGGTGACCCACAAACTGGAGAACAGTAATACTGAATTAGTTTTCCCACTGTTGTGAAGGTTCTGGACCACACCTCAGACTTTCCAGGCTGGGGGTCCAACAAAAGGACTGAGAATCCCCAGGAAATCTGGCCTTGAAGGCCAGCGGGATTTGATTATAGGATTTCCACAGGACTGGGGAAAACAGACTGCAATCTTGGAGGACACAAACAAAACGTTGCATGCACCAAGACCCAGAGAAAAGGAGCAGCGACCCAAAAGGAGAGCTGAACCAAAACTACCTTTCAAGTGTTGGGAGGGTGTCCTGGGGAGATGTGAGTCAGCAAGGGCTCACCACAGGAACAGGGGCACTGGCAGCAGCAGTCCAGGAAGTTACCCCTTGGCATAAGGCCTCTTGGAGGTCGCCATTCATCCAAAGAGCCCTAACAGGGAGCAAGTCCAACCCCACCCATCAGCCAATAACTGTATTAAGGCGTTCCTGAGCAAGAAGGCCCTGCCCACCACAAGACCAGTTTTCCCACGCCAGTCCCTCTCATCAGGAAGCTTGCTTAAGCCTCTTAGCCTCCTCCAGCGGGCAGACAGAAGCAAGAACCACAGTTTCACAAGAACTAGAACAAAGCCACATTATTGAAAGTTACTCAGCATGAAAAAGCACAAAGTTATATCCCAGAGGAAGGGACAAGATAAAACCCTAGAAAAACCACTAAAGTGGACAGGCAACCTTCCAAAAAAAAAAATTAAGAATAATGATACTGAAGATGACCCAGGATCTTGAGAAAACAATGGAGAAGATGCAAAAATCATTTACCAAGGACCAAAAAGAATTAAAGAACAAACAGATGAATAATATGCTAGAAGGAATCAATAGCAGAATAACTGAGGCAGAAGAACAGATAAATGACCTGGAGGGCAGAATGGTGAAAATCACTGACATACAACAGAATACAGGAAAAAAGAATGAAAAAGAATGAAGACAGCCTAAGAGACCTCTGGCACATTAAATGCACCAACATTTCCATTACAGGGGTCCCAGAAGGAGAGAAAGTACCTGAGAAAATATAGTAACTGAAAACTTCCCAAACAAGGGAAAGGGAATAATCAACCGAGTCCAGGAAGCACAGAGTCCCAGGCAGGATAAACCCGAGGAGAAGCACACCAACACCAAGACGTAGTAATCAAATGGACAAAACTTAATGACAGAGATAAACTATTAAAAACAAGGGAAAACAACAAATAACATACAATGGAACTCCCATCAGGTTATCAGCTGATTTCTCAACAGACACTCTACAAGTCAAAAGGGAATGGCAAGATATATTTATCAAGTAATGAAAGGGTAGAACCTACAACCAAGAATACTTCTACCTGGCAAGACTCTCATTCAGATTTGACGGAGCTTTCCAGGCAAGCAAAAGTTAAGAGAATTCAGAACCACCAAACCAGCTTTATAACAAATGCTAAAGGAACTCCTCTAGGCAGCAAACAAAACAAAACAAAACAAGACTTACAGAAAATAAACCCCAAACAATTAAGAAATTGGTGATTGAATCATATATATCAATAATTACCTTAAATGTAAACAGACTAAACACATGAACCAACGCGACTGGCTGGCTCTGGCTGGCTGGCTGAAAACACATGTATGCACTTTCATTTATCTCATCACTTTGACTCCCTCAAACTGTATGTAATTATTTTATATTGTTAATCAGGTTACCATTATGGCTTACAATTGTAATTATCTTTTACTTTTTGTCTGGCTATTGATTGTGAAACTGATAAACATCTTTTATTATGGTGATTATGTAACTATTATTCTCTAATACATTGTATCACCAAAACTCCATTTAACAGAAAAACCTGTAATCCCTTTTTAAAATCCAGGTGCATATCAGAATTATCCTGTAATTTTAGGCTCACTGTATAGCACAGGAAACTATAGTCAATGTAACAACCTACAATGGAAAATAACTCCAAAAATAATATATGTGTATATGTACAACTGAATCAACTTGCTGTGCACCTGAAACATTAACTCAATTCTATTTCAATAAAATATACTTCAAGGAAAAAAATTCAGTTCCTCAGTCATTCTAGCCAACTTCAAAAGTAGTCAAAAGCACACACGGGGCTAGTGGCTCTCTTAATGGGATGTGCATGTAAAATACTGGATAGCACAGCTTAAGTTAATACAGTATTACATCCCACTTGAGGATCTTCACTATCTTTTTAAGCTGACATCTTACATTTATATTCAAACATTTTATGCAATTAGTCAAATGCTTGAAGAGACCATTTAAAATGACTTAAATCAGCTTTGCACAGTGGCAGTATCGTAGCCAATGAGGTTTATCCGAGGCGCGATTATTGCTAATTGAAAAAAAAAAAAAAAATGACTTAAATCTTTCTAGCTCTGGTATCCACTACTATATCAACAGGCAAAATTACAAAAGTCTGTGCTGCTGCTGTTAAGTCGCTTCAGTCGTGTCCGACTCAGCAACCCCATGGACTGCAGTCTACCAGGCTCCTCCATCCATAGGATTTTCCAGGCAAAAGTACTGGAATGGAGTCGGGTGCCATTGCCTTCTCCACAAGTCTGTAGCTAATGTATAAACCAACTGTCCAGATCTTTAGTGTAACACTCATTTTAAATTCTTTACATGCTTAGTTAAGCCTCTGATTTTCTAGCTCATTGAGCCATTCCACTTCACTCTCTTGAGTTTCCTGCCCTGATGGCTCAGTTCAGGACAACACTATGCTAATACTAAGTCTTCAAGGTCAAAGTTCTCAGATTTTAATGAGTATCTTCATCAATGGGGAACACGGTTGTGATTCAGTTTCTAATTCAGATTTGGGGTAGAGACTTGAGGTTCATCATTTCTCACAAACCCCCAGGTAAGGTCACTAAGCCCTATGGTATCAATCCATGGATTTGGATCTGGAAGCAGGAAGGTTTTAAAGGAGATATTGCCCCATTCTTCTTCATTAAATAAAAACACATTATGTAAAATATACACAATCAAGAGAGACTAAAATAATTTTTAAAAATTTATTAACAAAATATTTACAACAAGAACAGTTCAATTACTGTTTGCTTTTAAAAATTTCACTTCTACATAACAGATCCATATTATATAAAACATTTACCAAGTGTAAATATACAAGAATCCCACCTGTGTGTAACCTGTGGTCCATTTGTGCTATCTCCCATCTGCAAGAGAAATCTAAAACATTATTTAAATTAAGTATTTACACATTTTTGTGTTGTCATTTGTAATTGCACCACCACCACTAAATGGTTCACAAGAATGGAATAATGCTAGAAACACAAACTTGCAAAAAAAAGTGCATTTCAGGCAACCTTAGCTATTGGCTTTTTTTAGACAGGTATCCACAGTCCATATGGACTTTTCTTCTTATCTATTTTTGGGGATCCTGAAGAATTCTCTTCAGCAGTAGCTTTAACTGATTTCTGAAGCATAGGCTTTGCTACAGAATTCTGAAAAAGAACAAATTCTTAAGTCAGCTTCCCAAACACATACATTATATATTTAAAATATCATTTTAAAGAATACATTAAATAAAAGACACCAACCAAGTGCAAAGCCATGGACCTCACTTGCAACTTGATTCCATCAAACTGTAAAGCCAAGACACTAGTGGGGGAAATTAGATACGTGCAAGGCATACTGCAAAAGGGAGATACTAAGATAGTTTTGAAATTTTATTAAGCCTTTAGCTAATTATTCTAATCACAGGATACTCTGAGATTTTATTTTAAAATATTGCAACAATCAAAAAGGACAAAGGGAACAGTTAAAAGGGGAAAACACTGAAACTGAGAATGTGCATATTAGAGTAGGAACCTACTGGTCACTTGTGAGGACCACACAAAAAAAGTATTAAAAATTCTATTTAGTGGCTTAGTAGGCCTCATATTATCAGAAGTAAGCTAACAAAAATAAAGCCCCCTAACAGAAATACATTCCAAGTCTAGCTTTTGAGTGATCAATGCTTAGATATACCTACGTTAGAGCTAAAAGCGATGCTTTTTTGCTGATAAGACTTTTCACTGGCATTTTTTATTCCATCTTCTGTTAACTTGTCCGATAGCTAGACAGATAAAAGAAAGTAAATTTTAGAAGTCATACCCTTGTAGGTATAAAAAGCAGTCTAATTGTATTAGAAATTTACTTGTAGAGACACAAATCAAGTTTGATCTAACCAGTCAAACTAAAATAACATAGTACTTTTGTTAAATTTTTCCCATAACAAAATTGATTCAATGATTTAAGACACTATTCTCCATAAAGCAGTATTGTATGTATCTCTCTGATATTAATTCAAGTAACTGTGAAAAATCATACCAAAAAATACCTAGCTTCAAAAGAACTAAGACATTTGCCCATCCAGTTGGGTACCTAAGCACCTGAAAAATCCACTCTTCTTTGTTCACCACTAATGCTTAGGCAAACCCACATCTGGGTCTACATGATAGGAGATAACCCATCCTTCCTATGTTAACTGAATGTATCAATCCCTAATTATCTTAAACCTTTAAAGCTATGCATTTTATGCTGCACATTTCTGGAGAATTATAATAAACTTATCTGCAAATGAAGCAGGCCTCTTCTTCTGTAATCTCTCAAAATATCTGGAATATATTGCATATATTATGAAAGGGACATCTGTATCAGACGCCCCACCATTACAAAGTACACTTTCATTTAAAAATTGTCTTTAGTATCTTATCCAAATAGTGCTTGTCCCAAATTCTAGCATGCATCGGAATCTACCAACAAAAAACTAAACTTTCGGTGTGTCCACATAGACTTCAAATTAGTTTAACCTCTGATGCTTTTGCGCATGTATCAATTACCAACAGACTTTCTTCATCAATGTCTGGAGACCACATTCATGATTTCTATAAGACAGAAATAAAGCAGATAAACTATACTGTATGTTGAGTACAGAATCTGTGGGAACATAACCCTGCAAATGAAAATTACAGATACTCTGTAAAAAACTAGCTAGAAAAACTTGGTAACTACACAGAAATCACCAAAGTACCAGCTACAATTATGGAAGTAATCAGGATTATGTCAACTGAAAATAAAGGTCATTAGTCTCCCACTTTCATGGGAAAGACCCTATCTAATATTGTCAGGTCTGTTATTTTAAATTATATCTAGCTAGCCATTCCAAGAAACAGTCTAGGGTAAATGAAATAAAAATGGATAATCAGCTCTTTCTGGTAAGTAGTCTTCTGAAGATCTTATTTATTTTAATACTAAGTTTAAAGATGAAGTTTGAAGATTACTAGTTTTAAAATAAACTTAAAATACTTACCTCAGACTTTGCACCATTATTCAGTACAGCTGTTTCCTGGTTTCTTTCTTTAGAAACAGGAACACTTCTGAGACTAGCTGGCAAGTCAAAGTTGGCTGTTCCTAATGCTTTTGCTGCATTGGCTTTGGCTATTTCTAACAACTCCATTCGATCTACAAAAGGAAACACAAAATGTTCATTTATCCGATAGCATTTCTCCAAAAAAACTCAAAATCACAAACTGTTTTTACACTAGTAATATAAAGATATTTAAACAGTATCTCCACGTATAAAATATACTTCTATTTATGGAAAGAGAATTCTACCTCTTTTGTTTAGCAAAGTATGCATCCCTCAATAATCAAAGCTTGGTCAATAAATCAGTAGCATTTTGAGAGCTGGTCCACCCAGAACTGCCCTCCACCGACCCATTTAACACGCACGGTGTTAAGCCCTTAGAGGGTAAAAAAAAGTTGTCCATTTTAAAACTGGGTGCCAACCATACCGGAGCTTTAACTATTAACCCGCTGGGGTCCTTCCTCTTTCCCCGAAGGCCTCTCCAACGACTCACCTTTCTCGCTCAAACGAAAGGGGGTTGGGCTCCGCGACCTGCTCCGGGATCGCCCCCTCCAGCTTCTGCGCTCCTCGGGGTAGACTGTGCGGCCGAAGCCGTAGTAGCGGCGGCCTCGCGCGATGGCGTAGGCCCTCCGGTAATACAAGCGGCCGCGGGAGCGGCTGCGAGACCGGTAGGACCTCCGGGTGGAGCCTGAGTGCCTCTCCCGGTACCGGCGGCTGCGGGAACGCGAGTGGCTCCGCGAGTAGGAGCGCGAGTAGCGCCGGTACCTCCTCTGATGGCGCCTTCGGGAGCGAGACCTGGAGCGGCTCCTCCGCCCGGGCGGGCTGCGGCTCCGGGACCACGACCGGCTCGAGGCGCTGGAACGGGACGGAGAGCGGCTCCCGGAGGCCGACGATGGTCGGCTGCACGGGCCCGACCGCAAGGACGAGGGCGAGGCCTTGGGCGGCGAACTCGGCCACAGGTCGTTCACGTAGCTGGACATCTCGGCCGGCAGCTAACCTTTCTACGAATACCCCTTCCCAAAAACTCAGTTCCTAAAAACAAACGAGGAAAAAAAACAAAAGTTAAGTTCCGGAAGTGAGTCCCGAAGGCGGTCCCGGGTCAAGGAGAAAACTAGCATCCTGGCTTCCAGGCAGTGGCGCCGCCTGCGGCCAGCCTTCCCGCCCTGCCACCTTCCTTCCCCCACCCGCGGGGCTCACAGAGGACAGAGGCCCGGGTATACACACGTCTTGAGGTACTCGCGGGGGCACCCCGTCACCAGAAGACCCACCACAGGCCGTCGACGCCTCACTCAATAAGAGAAAGGCCCAACGCACGCCTTCCTGCAGAAGCTAAGGACGAAGAGGTTTTCACTATTCTTCCCCAAACGAAGACTCACAAACTCCACGTCCGACGGGCTGACACGATTTGAACAGAGCGACAGCAGACGCATCTAAAACACCAGGAGCTGGCGCTCGGCGCGTGCGCAAAGACGTTGCGTGATGGGCGTGGCTCTTCTCGTCCAACTGCCGCTCTTCTCTCTGCCCGTCCAGCCCCACCCTCCGCCTCGCCCATTGGCCTCTGAGATGCGCTTGCGCGCCCAAGCAAGGAAGGCGGGCGCGGACACGCATTCGCTCCATCCGGGTATCAGCCTCTGGCTGTTTGCGTTTTCGGCTGTAAGTGGGGGGGAAATGAGGCAGCAACGCGCGGGTTACACTAGTTGCTGGGGCTTTATGCCCGGCCAATGTTGACTGGGGCGTGGTCTCCTCTTCTGGGAAGCTGCAGGCTCGGGGTGTGCCTCCCGGGACCCTTATTGGCCACTTCCTCCTGACCAGTGTCCGGAAGGTGGGCCGCCCTCTTGAGACGTCACAGAAAGCGTGTCATTGCGTGCTTTATATTAGAAAATGTGTCTTGGCTAGAAAAAGTAAGAAAGGTAAAGACAGAATGCAGAGACACTCATCAGTTTAGTTCAGTCGCTCAGTCGTGTCCGACTCTTTGCGACCCCATGAATCGCATAGCTGACCTTTAATTTACTGAAGGTTCAGAATGACGTCTGAGATTATTCCAATTATTATTTTGGTGCTACAAATTAAACACTGATGACTTTTATTTCCAAGGATGTATAAGTAGGATACATGTTAGACATCAGTTCAGTTCAGTCGCTTAGTCGTGTCTGACTTGTAACCCCATGGATTGCAGCACACCAGGCGTCCCTGTCCATCACCAACTCCTGAAGTCCACTCAAACTCATTTCCATTGAGTCGGGGATGCCACCCAGCCATCTCATCATCTGTCGTCCCCTTCTCCACCCACCTTCAATCTTGCCCAGTATCAGGGTCTTTTCCAATGAGTCAACTCTTGCATCAGGTGGCCAAAGTATTGGAGCTTCAGCTTCAGCATATTCAGGACTGATCTCCTTTAGGGGGTGGACTGGTTGGGTCTCCTTGCAGTCCAAGGGACTCTCAAGAGTCTTCTCCAACACCGCAGTTCAAAAGCATCAATTCTTTGGCTCTCCGCTTTCTTTATAGTCCAACTCTCGCATACATACATGACTACTAGAAAAACATAGCTTTGATGAGACGGACCTTTGTTGGCAAAGGAATGTCTCTGCTTTTTACTATGCTGTATAGGTTACTCATAGCTTTCCTTTCAAGGAGTAAGCGTCTTTTCATTTCATGGCTGCAGTCACCATTTGCGGTGATTTTGGAGCCCCAGAAAATAAGTCAGCCACTGTTTCCCATCTATTTGCCATGAAGTGATGGGACCAGATGCCACGATCTTAGTTTTCTGAATGTTGAGCTTTAAGCAAACTTTTTCACTCTCCTCTTTCACTTTCATCAAGAGGCTCTTTAGTTCTTCTTCACTTTCTGCCATAAGGGTGGTGTCATCTGCATATCTGAGGTTATTGATGTTTCTCCTGGCAATCTTGATTCCAGCTTGCGCTTCATCCAGTTCAGCATTTCTCATGATGTACTCTGCATATAAGTTAATTAAGTAGGGTGACAATATACAGCCTTGACATACTCCTTTCCCGATTTGGAACCAGTCTGTTGTTCCATGTCCAGTTCTAACTGTTGCTTCCTGACCTGCATACAGATTTCTCAAGAGGCAGGTTAGGTGGTCTGGTATTCCCATCTCTTTAAGAATTTTCCACAGTTTATTGTGACCCATAGTCAAAGGCTTTAGCATAGTCAATGAAGCAGAAATAGATGTTTTTCTGGAACTCTTGCTTTTTCGATGATCCAACGGATGTTGGCAATTTGATCTCTGGTGCCTCTGCCTTTTTGAAAACCAGCTTGAACATGTGGAAGTTCATGTGGAAAAAACCTGGCTTGGAGAATTTTGAGCATTACTTTACTAGCGCGTGAGATGAGTACAGTTGTGTGGTAGTTTGAGCATTCTTTGGCATTGGCTTTCTTTGGGATGGAATGAAAAGTGACCTTTTCCAGTCCTGTGGCCACTGCTGAGTTTTCCAAATTTGTTGGCATATTGAGTGTAACAGACTGACCCAGACCTGCCTGTGAGTGTCCAGGATTCTACAGTGGAGGCGTGGGTCGGCGATGGCCTCCTGCAGGGTTGGGGGGTACTGAGTGTGGAAGTACATACTCGGGATGTTTTGAAGGAGGTCACCATTTTCTTCATTACCTCCACCATAGTTTGACCCCACGTAAATAGGGAGGGAACACAGCTCTACTCATCAGTGGAAAATTGGATTAAAGATTTACTGAGCACAGCCCCGCCCATCAGAACAAGACCCAGTTTCCCCTTCAGTCAGTCTCTCCCATCAGAAAGCTTCCATAAGCCTCTTATCCTTCTCCATCAGAGGGCAGACAGACTGAAAACCACAATCACAGAAAACTAACCAATCTAATCACATGGACCACAGCCTTGTCTAGCTCAGTGAAACTATGAGCCACGCTGTGTAGGGCCACCCAAGATGGACAGGTCATAGTGGAGAGTTCTGACAAAATGTGGTCCACTGGAGAAGGGAATGGCAAATCACTTCAGTATTCTTGCCTTGAGAACCCCATGAACAGTATGAAAAGGCAAAAAGGACACTGAAAGATGAACTCCCCAGGTTGGTAGGTGCCCAATATGCTACTGGAGATCAGTGGAGAAATAACTCCAGAAAGAATGAAGAGACAGAGCCAAAGCAAAAACGACACCCATTTGTGGATATGACTGGTGATGGAAGCAAGGTATGATGCTGAAAAGAGCAATATTACATAAGAACCTGGAATGTTGGGTCCATGAATCAAAGCAAATTGGAAGTGATGAAACAGGAGATAGCAAGAGTGAACGTCGACATTTTAGGAATCAGCAAACTAAAATGAACTGGAATGGGTGACTTTAACTCAGATGACCATTTTAGATGTACTAATTGTTATTAATAAGGACTTCCCTGTAGCTCAAGTGGTAAAGAAGCTGCCTGCAATGGGAGACCAGGGTTCAGTCCCTGGGTCAGGGAGATCCTGTGGAGAAGGGAATGGCAATCCATTCCAGTATTCTTGCCTGGAGAATTCCATGGACAGGGAAGCCTGGCGGTCTACAGTTCACTGAGTCACAGAGTCGGATACGACTGAGACACACACACACATTGTTAATAAACATGACAGATGCCTTAAAATAAGTTTTCATCCAGTGAATTTACCACTTCTGTAAGGAGAAGTATTAATAGTTCTCTTAGCTGCTTTGCAAGTCAAAGGTGAAATTTTTACAAAGGCCACTCTTTTTGGAGGGAAGATGCAAAATCACATCCTGGATTATATAGGGTAGCCCAATCTAATCAGAGGAGAGATTCAAAGCAAGAGAAAAATTCCACTCTTCATTGCTGCTTCTGAAATGTTTGGAACATCTGCAAGGACTCAGAGAGATCTGTGGGAACTAAGGATGGCTCCCTGCTGACAGCACCAAGGAAATAGAGCTCTTAGTCCTACAATCTCAGAACTGAATTCCTCCAATACCTGACTGAGCAAGATGTTGGCGATTTGCCCCAGGTCTCCTGAAAGAATGCACTGGCAGCCCTGCTAACACCTTGACTTTAGATCAGTGACCCATCTCACAGAACTGTTAATAAACTGGGGTTGGTTAAGACACTATTAAGACTTTATTTTTTTGGACTCCAAAAATCACTGCAGATGGTGACTGCAGCCATGAAATTAAGAGACATTTGCTCCTTGGAAGAAAAACTGTGATTACCTAAGCAGAATATTAAAAAGCAGACATTACTTTGCCAACAGAGGTCTATATAGTCAAAGCTATGTTTTTTCCAGTAGTCATGTATGGATGTGACAGTTGGACCATAATGAAGTCTGAGCACTGAAGAATTGATGCTTTTGAACTGTGGTGTTGGAGAAGACTCTTGACAAGAGTCCCTTGTTGTGCAAGGAGATCAAACCAGTCCATCCTAAAGGAAATCAGTCCTGAATATTCATTGGAAGGACTGTTGCTGAAGCTCCAATGCTTTGACCACCTGATGCAAAGAGCCAACTCATTAGAAAAGACCCTGTTGCTGGGAAAGAATGAAGGCAGGAGGAAAAGAGGACAACAAGATGAGACGGTTGGATGGCATTGCTGACTCAATGGAATGAGTTTGAGCAAGCTCCAGGAGATGGTGAAGGACAGGGAAACCTGGCGTGCTGCAGTCCATGGGGTCACAAAGAGTAGGGCTGAGTGACTGAACAGCAACAACAAGAAGACACTTTGTGGCAGTTTGTTACTGAAGCAGTAGAAAATGAGTACATTCACTAAAGTTTTATAACTTTTATCCATGCACATCTTACACTTACCTTGCTAAGTGTATTCTAAGATATTTTGATGATATTTGTGGGTCCTGAATAGGATCCTTTTTGTTAAGTGTTCAGTTTGCTTTATGTGTTTGAAAGGTACACAACAGCTAGCTGAGTTAGGTGAATAACACCTAGGTCAGTTTTTTTACCCAGCATTAATGATTTTTTTCATTTAATAGGTAAATTCAACCTATTTACATTTATCAGAGTAACTGCATTATTGACCTTATCTCTTCCATTTGGGGCCTATTGTTTATTTTACTTTGCCTTTTTCACTTTTTCCTATTTATTTTGCCAACCTGATCAAGTCTCTCTTCCTCACACTGTTCATGTAAAGGTTCTGCAATGTTTCATCATACCATTAATGATTTAATAGTTATCTTTTTCTCCCTGTGAAAGATATTTAAACCCCATCTCTCCTTCCATAAATATTTATAAAATGTTTATTATATTAGATGCTATTGGATATGTTCAGAAAAATTGAGTACCAAAATTAAATTTTTTTATTAATTTTAATAACAGCTAATTTTGTAACAAGCAAGGAAATCCAAAGATCTATAATGTAAAAGCTAATAACACATTTCCTGTAAGTATGGAATTCTATAAAAGAGGGTCCTAGTCTTTTCTCCATAAATTAGAAAAAATGTTAACATATTCAAACTGTCTCAAATACAATATGCTATTTTTTGTGAATATGGTCTCTTTTAAACAAACTGATTTGAAATTTGCTTTTATAATCAGTATCCTTTAAGATAAACCATATAGATCTAATTTATTTCTAATCAGCTATCTAATACTCCATAGTCTAGAAGGACCAGAAATTAATCTATGCCTTATTCATGGACATTCATGTTGTATCCAGTTTTTCCACCACTAAAAACTATGCCTTGGACCCAAAGTCAGATTCCAAAAATGTCAGAGCAGTTGCAGAGCAGAGCTCCTCCACTGAATCCTAATAATGGCTTCAAGGTCAACAGAGCCATGTCCAGGATACAACCTAATTGCAATGAAAACCTAGCACTACTCAAAGAATTACTTCCAAAATACCTGAGGTAGTAGCTCAGCAGGTAGGCTTAGCTCTCTCAGACAGAGACAGGATAAGACGAGCTTGCAACCATGGATCTCATCTAGAGGGTGAGAATTGTAAAGAGGAAAAAGGAGCTCTCAGTAATCCTGACACAGAAGACATACTCATTTATCTTAGAAATGAGATGAGACATCTCTGTTATTAGAGCTGCTTTAGAACCATTATCTATAGTCAAGGCAGTTAACACAAAGATCAATAAACTCCAGTCTGATGTGACATTCCTGTCTTCCAGGATCTCCCAAAGAACTCCTGCCATTGGTTCATACATTACCCCATGTGAGCTCTCTGTTAATTGCCAGTGATTACTGAGCTGCATATAACTAGGCTGTTATTCCCACTATTCCTCCCAGTGACTGTTTCTTGAATTGGTAATTCTGGCATGGAAATACCAGTCTTCAGGGCTATTTAGGAGACACCCTTTGATGTAGCAACTTAACACTTCTGTTGCCTCCCGTGAGAATGTTACCTGCGGTATCACCATGGACACTGACCACCATGGCCCTATTGTAGCCACCATCAAGAGGTGTTAGGAAGTCTCCTGTACATGTTATTTGGCTTTGAGGTTAGGGCCAGAAAAAGCAAGCAAATAGCACACAGATACAGTGTCATTCCCTATAACCCAGAAAGTTATCATTCCTGGTGGTGTCATTACAAGATAAGGACTGACCTGTGCCTCTGCCTAACTAAGAATGTGGCATTTGTGTCCATGCCTAATGGCCACCTCTATTGCTTCTTTGAGGGCTGTTCGGCTATGCACAGAAGAGAACTCTTCAGGGCACACTTCTGCTCAGCAGAGTGTTGTTCCTGAATCAGATGAGCTGTCTCGGCCATACCCACCTGAACATCAGGGGAACCATAGCTAATCCATGTCTGTGGACTACGTTACAAGGCCTGCACAAAGAATCTGACTTCAGTAAAGGCACGGTCAGGGGCAGTGTAGTAACGAGAATGCCAACAGGTCAAGAATAGAAAAAGGAGAAATACTGCACAAGGCTACTATATAGATACTGTAAGAGATTTCCTTTTCACACATTACAGGTCTTGCAATCTAGTCTGTGTCCTCAAGGACTCCCTCAAGTCCTTCACAGCCTTTATTGACCATACTCAACAATAACATAATCACAGATATTGTCTCACAAGGCCCAGCACTAGTCTTGCCCTATGTAAAATGATCTATTCTATCCTCAGCCTAACAACAGGTAACCTTCATTTCAAGGTACAAAGCAGTGCAACTGTGATGTTTTACCAACAGAACCAGATTTTATACAGCAAATTGCCTCCATATAGGCAAAAGACCACACATCAGCCAATTGGGCCAACTATGCTCAGAGAAGTTAGGACTGGCCACTGCCCCATATTCAACAACCATTTCACGAAACCCTATTAATGAATAAGTCTTTACTGGGAGACTTCCACTGGGACCTTATAGCAAGCTTTCATGTGCTAGATACTTTGTATTATGCAACTGGACCTAAATCTGAATTCTCTGGAATCTTCTGTGCATCTCATGATGAGTCTACCTACTTGAATATTTCTTCACGACACACTAGATTACTTTCACTTCCTTTCCTCAACCCACCAGCTTGGCTTTGTAGGATAGTATGCATTACAATGCTTGCAACTTCATTAGGAGCCAGGGTCACACTTTGAGCCACTTTAAGTACTGGTACTTTTAATGTTATATGATAAAGTCTCAAAAGTGGGATTTCTGGATTAAAAATTCTGTGTAATTTAATATATCGTCATTCTGTGTGATTTAATATATTGCTGTATAGTTTTCCAAAAAGCGACAATGTCTGAAAGAAACCCTTTCTGATCCCCCAGACCTATTAATTTTCCCCATTATAGGCTTATCCTGTTTTCCTGTGCCTCATATTTGTAGCACTTCTCACAATTGTAATAAAATTTTAATTCATTTTGTAATGTGTCATTTTCCTGCTAGAATATAAACTACATAAGTACAGGCTTGTTTCCACTATATCCCAATATTCCAGACACCATATTGCACATGGAAAGCACTCAGTTGATGTTTACTGAATAAACAAATGAAACAGCCTCTCAAATAAATCTTGAAGGGCAGGCAGAGGGAAAGGAGAGTAAGTATGTATTTGTTCTTTTATGTATGTATATATGTATGCTTTGGCCACGCTGCAGCTGTGGGATCTTAGTTCCCCAACTGGACCGAACCCAGGCCCATGGCAATGAAAGCACAACGTCCTAACCACTGGACCACTAGGGAATTCCCAGGAAAGGAAGGGAGTTTTTCTTTTTTTTTGCTGTGCCACATGGCATGCAGGATCCTGGTTTCCCTAGTTCCCCAAGTTTCAACCAGGGTTTGAAAACACGCACGCACACACACACACACACACACACACACACACACACACACACACACACACACCCAGTATGGGGTCTTAACCACTGGACTGCCAGGAAGTACCAGGAACATTTTATTTTTTTATCTTTTTACCAGGAACATTTTAGACATGAACAAAGTTCTTAGCAAAATGTTGGAAACAGAATTGCCCATTTTGTAATCTGGGGACAGAAAATAAACCAGCATGTCTAGAGCAGAGGGTTTGTGGTGGGGAATTCTGGAAGATAAAGCTGGAGATGTGGATTTAGGGTACATTATGGGGAATCATGAATGTGAAAATTGTCAAGCAATAGGGGCCTAGTTTGTCAGAAACCGGTAGATTGAGGAGGGTCAGAAGATATTAAAGATCTGAAGAGGAAGAAGAAGGTCCAATGTAATCTTTTACGTTGAAATGACTAGATAGAGTAGGACAGCTAGGTATTACTTGAAATTAGTGAACATGAGTTCAAAAGGAGACCAGTTCGTATTTATTACTTTTTTTCTCCAACATCTGATCTCTTACCATAGAGGTTTTCAGTATTTAAATGAATGAAAAATAAAGTGAGTTAATATTGAATTTATGTTGCATGCCCAAAGAGAAATGCTTTATGCCAGAATTTTTTGGGGGGGCGGAGGGCCATGCCTGGAGGCATGTGGGATCTTAGTTCCCTGACCAGGAATTGAACCCGGCCTCAGCAATGAATGTGACAACTCCTAAACACTGGATGGCCAAGGAATTCCCAAGGCAGATATACTTTTATTTGAACCATTTATTTTAGAGAACTAGGTCCTATGGAGCACTGCATAAAATTAGCATGGATAATGAGAGAATATTATGAAATTTATAAAATAAAAAGCTCAAACATTAATAAGTTTAATAAACTATATAAAGTGTTTCTGGTAGAACTTCTACTGTTTCTTTTTTAGCAGTAAATATGTTCTCATAAAGACTGCTTGTCACATCCACAATTATGTGCTTCATGAAAATTTAGCTAGGGTACACTACTAGTCTCAAGACTTTTATACTTCCCTTTTTGAAGTCTATTTGGTGTTTCGGCAGAATTATCAACCCTATAAGCCTGGCAGTGCTTGTGATCAGACTGAGACCGAGGGCAGAACCCTGTAGCCGCTTGATTGCAGGACACGGGTATCGATATTGTGTGGCAGAGTTTAAATGCTCCTCTGTAAGCTGATGCCCTAGCTCTGTGCTTTGGCTGCAAATGCATCCCAGCGTTACATTTTTCTTTTCTATTGCTCTGTTTGTCTCATTTTGTTTAGAAAGATGGTCAAAATAAACTCCATTCCTTAATAAAAGCATAAAAAATTTAGTCACTGAATATGGCTGTATGTAGGTTATTACTGTGGGGAAACTTGGTTTGGCCAAAGTATTGTTTCTGTGAAAAACTCTGACAGACCAAGGTCTTTAATGTTTCCATAACACTTAAAAAAAAATCAAAATGAATGAGCTACCCAGTTACCAAGATTTCACTTATATTAATGTAGTTGCACATATGAAATTTGAGTGTAAATTTATTTTTCCAAGATTTTTAAATGATGAACATTATTTGAATGAAAGAGAACCAATCTATTGATTGTTTACAACTGATAATACAATTTTATTGTATGGATTTTTTTCAGTACATAAAACAATATGAAGCCACCCACAAAACATGGTGGGAGTGTCTTCCTCACTACCCTTCACTTTCTAAGATGATACTACTCATAGTGATTGAAATCAGACTGGGTGGCTTAAACCACAGAAATGTATTTGTTCACAGTTCTGGAAGGTGGGCGTCCAAGATCATGGTGCGAGCTGGATTGGTTTTGTGAGACATCTCTTCCTAGCTTGCAGATTGTTGCCTTCTCACTGTGTATTCACATGACTTTTTCTCTGCACATCTGTCTCCTCCTCTTTTTAGTAATGACATCAGTCCTATTAGAGTCCCACTGTCATGACCTCACTCAACCTTAATAATTTCCCTAGAAGCTCTGTTTCCAAATATAGTCATAATGGGGGTTAAGGCTACACAGGGGGTGGGCATAGAGACAACAATTCAGTGCATAACAATAGTTATTAACAAACATTATAAAATTTTAATGGATTAGATATCAGTGGACTTCCCCTGGTTACAGTGGTTAAGAGTCCGCCTGCGAATGCAGGGGACATGAGTTCAACTCCTGGTCCAGGAAGATTCCACATGCCCATGGGGCAACTAAGCATGTGAGCCACAGGTACTGAGCCAGAGTGCTCTAGAGTCTGCACACAGCAACGAAGAGTAGCCTCTGCTCGCCACAACTAGAGAAAGCCCTTGCAGAGAAATGAAGATGCAGTGCAGCCAAAAATAAATAAATAAAATCATATATATTAAAAGATATCTAGGAGTTCAGGAGTCCCAGAATGTGAACCCACCTTACCTAACCTTAACTAACCCACCTTACCTAACATTTAACTTCCTTGTAAAAAAAAAAAAGTATTTTATTCAGTAATTAATTTAACCAATGTTTATTGAGTGCTAACTTTGAGCCTAAGATACAGCAATAAACAAACTGTACTATGTGCTTGACCTCATGAAGTTTGTTTTCTAATAGTAGAGACAGACAATAAACATATCAAGATGTAGTTCTAATGAGATGGATAAAACTGGAGCCCATTATACAGAGTGAAGTAAGCCAGAAAGATAAAGACCAATACAGCATACTAATGCATATATATGGAATTTAAAAAGATGGTAACGATAACCCTATATGCAAAACAGAAAAAGAGACACAGAAGTACTTTGGGACTCTGTGGGAGAAAGTGAGGGTGGTATGTTCTGAGAGAATAGCACTGAAACAAGTATACTATCAAGGGTGAAACAGACCACCAGCCCAGGTTGGATGCATGAGACAAGTGCTCGGGGCTGGTGCACTGGGAAGACCCAGAGAGCTGGGATGGGGAGGGAGGCGGTAGGGGGGATCGGGGTGGGGAACACATGTAAGTCCATGGCTGATTCATGTCAATGTATGGCAAAAACCACTACAATATTGTAAAGTAATTCGCCTCCAACTAATAAAAATAAATGGGGGGAAAAAAGATGTAGAATGTAATGTCAGGTAGTGATACATATTTTGAATTTAAAAAAAAAAGCAAAGGAAGAAGTGGACAACGTGTGTGTGTAGGGGGGCTGCTATGCAAAACAGGGTAGCAGTAAAGGCCTCTCTTAAGGGGCATCATCTGAGCAGAGACTAGAAGGAGCGGAGGAGTGAGCCTGTGGCTGTGCAGAGGAGGGACATCCTAGGTAAAAGACAGGCCCAAAGGTTCTAGGGCAGCAGGGCAGTGTGTTTCAGGGTGTGCGAGGAAACCAGTGTAATGGAGTAGAACGAGCTGGGAGTGAGTGATAAGTGATAAGAGCATGAAGGATCTCAGAGCATTCTACTCTACAAGAGAAGAAGCCACTGAAGCCTACAGAGAACAGAAGAAATAGAAACTGATTTATATTTTAAAGCCTCTCTGGCTGCTGTATGGAGAAAAATGAGGGAGTGGAGACCCAATATGGAGCAGAGAGACAACTGGCCCAATGCTGGGCTGAATGAATCACTAGCTGGAATCAAGATTGCCGGGAGAAATAACAACAGCCTCAGACATACAGATGATACCACTCTAATGGCAGAAAGCGAAGAGAAACTAAAGAGCCTCTTGATGAGAGTGAAGTGAAAGTCACCTCAGTCATGTCCCAACTCTTTGTGACTCCATGGACTACACAGTCCACAGATTTCTCCAGGCTAGAATACCGGAGTGGATAGCTGTTTGCTTCTCCAGGGGATCTTCCCAACCCAGGGATCGAACCCAGGTCTCCCACATTGCAGGCAGATTCTTTACCAGCTGAGCCACCAGGGAAGCCTGGAGAGAGTGAAAGAGGAGAACAAAAAAGCTGGTTTGAAACTCAACATCAAAAAAACAAGGATCATGGCAACCAGTCCCATCCCAGATGAGTAGAAAGTGGAAGCAGTGACAGATTTTCTTTCGGGGGGAACTTCTTTTCTTTTCTTGGGCTTGCGGACAATAACTTTAGCCATGAGGTTAAAAGATGTTTGTTCCTTGGAAGGAAAGACATGACAAACCTAGATAGCATATTAAAAAGTAGACACACCACTTTGCCAACAGATATCCGAATAGTCGAATAGTCAAAGCTATAGTTTTTCCAGTAGTCATATATGGATATAAGAGTTGGACCATAAAGAAGGCTGAGTGCCGAAGAATTGATGCTTTTCAATTGTGGTGCTGGAGAAAACTCTTGAAAGTCTCTTGGACTGCAAGGAGAACAAGCCAGGCAATCTTAAATCAACCCTGAATATTTATTGGAAAGACTGATGCTGAAGCTCCAGTACTTTGACTAGCTGATGCAAAGAGCTGACTCCTTGGAAAAGACCCTGATGCTGGGAAAGACTGAAGGCAAAAAGAGAAGGGGACAGCAGAGGATGAGATGGTTAGGTAGCATCACTGATTTAATGGGCATGAATTTTGAGCAAACCCTGAGAGATAGCAGAGGACAGAAGAGCCTGGAGGGCTGCAGTCCATGGGGTTGCAGAGAGTCAGACATGACTGAGTGACTGAGAACACAAGCATGCTGCTGTATATATTTTACTGCAATAAAAAAAAAAAAGATGTTTGCCATTTTTGCTTCAATTTTTTTTTACTGTTCACAAAGTTTAGAACTAGATGATATGCTCATAGTATTATAGGTTACAGAGCTGATATCTGAGCCTAGATCTGACTCCAAAGCCCATACCTTAACCACCCTGATTTACTATCCCTGCATTAGAGTCCCTGGGACCCTTCCTCCTCTTGCATTTCACACATTCCAAGGTCTTATCTCCCTCAGAGAGCTCTTGAGATTACTAGCTCGCATTCATTCATTCAACAAATAACCACTGAGCTTTTCCTAGGTACCAGGAACTATGAAAATACCTTTTCCATACTCATGTAAGTCTCATCACAGCCCACAGTGAAAGGGATAGTGCTTAGACCTGAGAAAACTGCAGCCTGGAGAGGTTACATCACATGTTCAGTAGCACAGGCCTAGTTGGTAACCAAGGCAGGCACTAAATTCAGGTACGCCTGGCTCTGGAGACAAAGCTTTTCATGACCTCTTGTTCATTGGAGACAAGAGTGTTGTTTTTCTTATTTCTGGCATTGTGTTTACCATGAGGGAAACGTCACACCCACACTGTTAGTAGCTTGAGTCATCCTTATTCTCTGTCTACACCTGACAGATTCCTCTGGTTAAGGTTTCTCCTGTTTATGTCTTTTCTCTCCCCCAGAAGATCTGAGTTCCATATTCGGGGAATTTCTTTTTTACCTCTGCACCCCAGCATCTGAAGCTAGGAAACTGAATGTTCTTTCCCAAGCTTCTGTCCTCTCAGGAGTTATTTCTCAAATATGAGATCACCCAGCTACTCAGGGGAACCAGGGCTAGAACTCTGTTTATATCGGGGAGGCATGTGATGCCGCAGGTCCTCAGTTTAAACGTAGAGGAAAGTTAAGGGAATCGATCATGTGTGAAAAGGTCCATATGATACCTTTAAATCTCTTTCATTAATCTTTTAATAGAACCATTCGCTCTTTTTTTTTGGGGGGGGGGGCGCTGAGCAATACGCAAACTCTTAGTTGTGGCATGATATGTGGGATCTAGTTCCCCGACCAGGGATCAAACCTGGGATCTAACTCTGCATTGGGACTGCAGAGGCTTAACCAATGGAGCACCAAGTCCCAAGAGGGAGCTCTTTTTAGTCGAAAGATATGAACCCACGATTCAACACTCTAATTTGACTACCATCTGAGAGATTAAAAGAACCTGATGGGGCTCTTCCCGTTAAGGTTCAAGTACAGTTTTTGGTTGCTGTCTTTTCTTGAATACTGTCACTGGGTTCCAATATGTGGGGCAGATTCATCAGGTGGAGGGTCTCTAAAGGTCTCTTTGACCTGCTGGAAATAAGCTTCTAATACTGCACTGGAGTCTTACAGTACTGGGTCATATCAGAGTTCACAAGAGCTGATTGAGCACGTGTGGTTCTATCATTAAGGGCATGGGTTACCTGGTAATGATTTCATCAGGCATCAACTTCTATTTCCCAAAAGGTGCTGATCTTATTGTCCTGAGCTAAAAGGTGACAATTTAGGCCAAGGTAATCCCGTGGTTTCAGTTAGTTTTGCCAATTTTCATTTTAGAATGCCATCGGTACCTTCAACCATTCCTGAAGATTGAGGATGATGGGGCCAATAGTAGTGCCATTACCCTTTAATAACTCCGTCTAGTTGTTTCATAATTTGTCCAGTAAAGTGAATCCCTCTATCACCTGAAATTAAGTTTGGGATTCCCTGAAGGGGAAAAACATTTTCTAGTTATTTCTTTACTACAGTGGTAGCATCAGCTTTCCAACATGGAAAAGCTTCTACTCATCCAGAAAATAGACATACTGTTATTAAGTACATATTGATGGCCCACAGAAGGAGGCAAAGGAATGAAATCTAAATGCAAATGTTCAAATGGTCCAGATGGTGAGGCAGAAGTTCTGGAACCCCTTTCCTGAACTCATCCAGGTCCTGGGATTGGCTGGTTAAACATTGTGTTTCACACCATCTTAGAACAGTTACCCCAGCAATATTTTTTCCTAATTTGATTCATTTGGTCAATCCCACAGTGAACAGTTGGAGTGCTTATAATAATAGCAATCTGAGGGATTCAGGAAGCACCAGTTGACCATCCAGGGGTTTCCCAAGTCTTCTTTTATATTAAATTTGCATCCATTCTTGGTGCCACTCTTGTTTCCTAAAACAGATGTATTTGCTTGTCTGTTAAATAAGTTATCATGAGCGATTTGGTTTGGATCACCTTTGTGGAGTTCATTCGTTACAGAGTTTTGGTATATTAGGAATCCCATGAGTCACAGCCTTAGTATCTGAATCGTCTATATCATTTCCTTGATATTCGCAGTCTGATTTGTATGAGCTTCAACTTTTATGATGGCAACTTACAGAGGCAGTAATAATACACACAGGGGCTTAGCAATCTGTGGTGCATTTTTCATAGGCATGCCACTGATGTTAGGAATTCCTTCTGCTTCTGTAGTATACCAAAAGCATGGATTACTCCAAAATCATACCTGACTGGTATACTTATTTACAGTTTATCTTTGGTTAACTCACAGGCTTGAGTCAGGGTAACCAATTCTGAAACTTGGGCTGCATTAAGTTGGGGGAGAACTTTCCTTTTTAATTTTGGGTATTATAATTCACTTTGGGCATTATAAGCATAAGAGTGTGATATTTTCTTGCAGAATTTTTGGTGTAGGAACCATCAACATAGAGTATTAATTCTGGATTAGTTGATGGGTTTCCTGTAAATCTAACCTAGGAGTCAAATTTTGAGGAACCAATTCGACACAGTTATATATCTCTCTTTTGTTGGGTAAATGTAGGAGAGTAGCAGGGTTTAAAGAGTTACAGCGAAGAATGCACAGGCTTGACAGAGAGAAGAAACAGAATCTCATAAACTGTTAGTCTCCTGATTGAGAAATTCAGTGAATGCTTGGTTTGTAGTAAGCTTTCCACAGCATGAGGAACCTGTAGATATGAATCATTTCCCTGAAAAAGTTCCGAGGACTCTACAGTCTTAGTGACTGCAGCTGCAAATTTTTTTTTTAAGACTTCTTTTTTTTTTTTTGATGTGGACCATTTTTATCTTCCCAACACAGTTCAGTTGGTAAAGAATCTGCCTGCAAAGCAGGAGACCTGGGTTCTATTCCTGGGTCGGGAAGATCCCCTGGAGAAGGAAATGGCAATCCACTCCAGTATTTATTCTTGCCTGGAAAATCCCATGGACAGAGGAGCCTGGCGGGCTACAGTCCATGGGGTTGCAAGAGTCAGACTCGACTTAGTGACTAAACCACATTGAATTTGCTACAATATAGCTTGTGTTTTATATTTTTATTTTGTGGCCACCAGGCATGTGGGATCCCAGCTCCTGGACTAGGGATTAAACCCACACCCTCTGTATTGGAAGGTGAAGTCCCAACCACTGAACCTCCAGGGAAGTCCCCTGCGACTACTGCTTTCAAACAGTTTGGGTCTGGCCTGGTTAATGGGCAGGCTATAATAGACTATAGGTCTATTTTTTTCCTTCATGTTCTTAAGGACTCCTATACCCAATCGTTCCATTCATGGATGAACAATACAAAAGGTCTAGAATATTCAGGGAGCAATAATGTGGGAGGATTTTACAAAGCCCATTTGAATTCAGGAAAGGTTTCTTCAGGTTTTATTTCCCAAGGAAGAGACTTCCGAGTGCTATTTTAGTTCACAGAGTGGGGAAGCCAATCAAGACATATGAGACTCAGGACCTACAATATCCTGCAAGACAAAGGAATCCTTACAGGTCTAGGATAATTTTGAATGGTATTTATACTTTCTAAAGACAGAAAGATTCCTTTTGCAGAGAATTCATGCCCTAGATAATGAACTACCTCTTTTGAGAACTGAGGCTTATCTTGAGGTCTTACAGCTTTTTATAGGAGCCCCTGGTGGCTCAGATGGTAGAGTCTGCCTGCAGTGCGGGTGACCTGGGTTCTAGCCCTGTGTTGGGAAGATCCCCTGGAGAAGGAAATGGCAACCCACTCCAGTACTCTTGCCTGGAGAATCCCATGGACGGAGGAGCCTGGTAGGCTACAGTCCATGGGGTCACAAACAGTCGGACACGACTGAGCGACTTCACTACAGCTTTTATAAGCCAGTCATGTAACAGATATGTTAAATTGATTCCTGAGTTCTCCAGGGATGAGGAACAAAGAAGCACGTCATTTACGTATCAAATCAAGGCAGAGTCTCTGAGAACTTCCGGAAGAGTATTTAAATCCCGGTGTTAAATTTGTGAAAAAGATGAGGGAGCCTCAGTAAACCCCTGATGCACTGCTGTCCAGTAAAAGCAAACATTGACTTACTTTGTCCACAAGGATGCTGAAGAAAGCAGAACATAAATCTACAACTACTAAAGCATTTGGACTCGACTAGTACATTTGCCAACAAAGTTATTAGCTTTGGTACCCCTAGAAACTTCAGTATCACAATGGCTTTTGCTTATGGCTCTAAGGTCTTATACAAATCTCCATCCAAAACAAAACAAAACAAAATCTCCATCCCAGTCTACAGGGTTTCTTTAAAGATAAGAACAGTGCAAGAACTGATACAGGGGATAATAAGCCTCTGACTTAGTACATCGTCTGATATAGAGGTGAACCTGTGTATGGCTTCAGGCTTCAAGGGGTACTGAGGTGAATTAGGAAGTGGTTTAGAAGGATCATTCTGAATTTTAATGAGTTTGGGACTTTTTATTGTTTCCACATCTGTGGAAGAGGCCCATAGAGTATCAGGGATTTCAGAGAGATCTATCAGTTCAGTTCAGTTCAGCCGTTCAGTCCTGCCCAACTCTTTGCAACCCCATGGACTGCACCACGCCAGGCTTCCCTGTCCATCACCAACTACCAGCGCTTGCTCAAACTCGTGACAATCGAGTCGGTGATGCCTTTCAACCACCTCATCCTCTGTTGTCCCCTTCTCCTCCTGCCTTCAAACTTTCCCAGCATCAGGGTTTTTTCCAACTTGTCAGTTCTTCTCATCAGGTGGCCAAATAGCATCCTTACTTTATGGAATTTAATAGTCTCCGCAGGATAATCAGTTTGGACTTGGAGAATACATAATGCCTCAGTGTCAGATGAGTCTGGAAATTCTAAGATTATTTCTCCCCATGAAAATTTTACTAGGCTTTATAATGCAGAAAGCCGGTCTTCCCTCCACCCAAAATGAACAACTTTTTATTGAAGTATAGCTCATTTACAATTTGTGTTAGTCTCAGGTATACAGCAAAGTGATTCACTTATAGATATATACTTTTTCAGATTACTTTCCATTATAGGTTATTGAGTGAAGAGTGCAGTCGCTCAGTCATGTCCGACTCTTTGCAACCCCATGGACTGTAGCCTACCATGCTCCTCCATCCATGGGATTTTCCAGGCAAGAGTACTGGAGTGGGTTGCCATTTCCTTCTCCAGAGGATCTTCCCGACCCAGGGATCGAATCCGGGTCTGCCTCATTGTAGGCAGACACTTTACCATCTGAGCCACCAGAGAAGCCCTTTATAGGTTATTACAAGATGTTGAATATAGTTTCCTGTGTCATAGTAGGTCCTATTGTCTATTTTCGTATAGTAGTGTGTATCTCTTAATACCAAACTCCTAAATGATTCCTTCTCTCTTCCTTTCCCCTTTGCTAACCTTAAATTTGTTTTCTGTCTGTGAGTCTGTTTCTGTTTTGTGAAAGTGAAAATGAAAGTAAAAGTAACTCAGTCGTGTCTGACTCTTTGCAACCCCAAGGACTGTCCATGGAATTCTCCAGGCCAGAATACTGGAGTGGGTAGCCTCTCTCTTCTCCAGGGGATCTTCCCAACCCAGGTCTCCCATATTGCAGGCAGATTCTTTATCAGCTGAGCCACAAGAGAAGCCCAAGAACAGTGGAGTAGGTAGCCTATCCTTTCTCCAGGGGATCTTCCTGACCCAGGAATCGAACCGGGGTCTCCTACATTTCAGGTGGATTATTTACCAACTGAGCTATCAGGGAAGCCCATTTCTGTTTTGTAAATAAGTTCATTTGTATCATTTTTTAAGGTTCCATATATAAGTGATATCATGTGATATTTGCCTTTGTCTGACTTACTTCACTGAAGATGATAATCTCTAGGTCCATCCATGTTGCTGCAAATGGCATAATTCCATTCTTCTTTACAGATGAGTAATATTCCATTGGGGTGGGTACGTTTATGCACTGTGTGTACACATATCACATCTTTATCCATTCAACTGCTGATGGACATTTAGGTTGCTCCCACATCTTGACTACTGTAAATAGTAGGTAGCTGTATAAGTAAATAAATAGTGAATAGCTGTATCTAGGAAATTCAGAGGGGTGTTATCATATAATAGCAAAATATCACTTTCAGAGAAAGAGCCAACAGTTATGGGTTCCAATAAAGGAATTATTTGAACTTGACATTATTCCGAGGTAGTTCTTCATGTATCACGTGGCTTTATTTCTTTTTATTTTAATATTTAAAATTTTTTTATTTATGTATTAGCTGTGCTGGGTCTTCACTGCTGCATGGGCTTATCTCTAGTTGTGGCAAGTGGGGGCTACTCTGAGGTTGCAGTTTGTGGGCTTCTCATTGCTGTGCGGGCTTCAGTAGTTATGATTCCCAGGCTCCAGAGCACAGGCTTAATAGTTGTGGCACATGGGCTTAGCTGCTCTGCAGCATGTGGGATCTTCCTCCCAGACCAGAGATCTAACCCATGTCTTCTGCACTGGCAGGTAGATTCTTTACTGTTGAACCACAAGGGAAGCCCCCATGACAGTTTTAAAGTAAATAGAGTTGGGGGGTGGCAGGAAGGAGCTCCCTGGGGGCCTGGTGTTTAGGATTGGGGCTTTCACTGCCATGGCCTGGGTTCAATCCCTCATGGGGAACTGAGATCCCACCAGTCATGTGGAACAGCCAAAAGAATAAAAAGAAAGAAAAGAAATAAGTAAATAGAGCTGCTCTGGTATCTATCAATATGGTAGAAATTCTCTATTTAAGTTTACTTTAATTTTCATTCTTGAGTTAAAGGAATCATTGAAAGTAGCTTACTGGGCAACTTCTTGGAGGCTTATCATTGTTGACAGTCATCACAAGAATCTGGGAGTTGTGGGCTGTCTTATAGGGCAACTGGATTGTTAAAAGTGGGCCAATCTACCACTATCCCTTTTGATTACACGTATCTCTACCAATAGGGTCAAAATATGAAGTAGGAATGTATCTCCTGAAGTTGGGTCAGGATTGTTACCTTGAATTTATTTGCCTGATAGCCTTTTTCTGTTCTACTGTTCTTTCAAAATGTTCAGCAAAATGTTGAAGCTTTGGGAGGGAAGTGACTTCCGATTCTTATTTATCGGAATAAATAAGAGCTCCATAACAAACCATGGAGCTCTGGGTGAAGCCTATTAACAAAATGGGGACACAAGGGAAAACTAGTCCCCAGATTTTTGAGACCAGAGTATTGTCTGTGTGTGCTAGGTCACTATAGTCGTGTCTGACTCTTTGTAACCCTCTGGACTATATAGCTCCCCAGGCTCCTCTGTCCAAGGGATTCTCCAGGCAAGAATACTAGAGTGGGTTGCCATGCCCTCCTCCAGGGGATTTTCCCAACCCAGGGACTGAACTGAAATAGACAATCTTGCTTAGACTTCAAAGACAAAGCAGAGCAGGCCTCTGACCCAGTTTGTTAACCTTCCTGGACTGCCTGAGGTGGGTGCAAGCCTTGTAGCACCATAGATAAGATGAATCTTGAGATTGTTGAGCCCCTAGAGGTAGTCTAGTAAACCAAGCCTCAGGCTTAACAACATTCCAAGTTTTACATGACAAAACAAACAGCATTATCAAGAAACCACAGCTGCAATTTGCTTACAAATTGATGATGATATCAGTTTCTGTCCTGGGATTATAAGTGAGAACTCCAAAATGCAGTTTTTCAAGTCTCACCCCAGCGAGTGCTGCCTAGTACCTCTTCTCAATTGGGACTCCAGATGTGCTGTGTCATGGGACTTCCCAGCACTGTTTAAGTCTGTATGTTGGTCAAAACCGTATTTGGTGATGTATCCTCTTTAGTTCTCTTTTCTTTTAATGTTAGTATACTGAAAGTAAGCTAGATAATTCTCTAATTAGTATTATCTATTTGTATAGAAAGAAGGGCTTATTTTGTTAACAAATCCTTTGAACTTGAGAGGAAAGTGAAAACTTTCTGCAAAGCAGGGTCTTTTCAATATATTTCTTAAAGCCAATTTTGAGCATTTCCTGGATTCAGTATCATGCTAACAAACTAGCTCAGCAGGTAAAGAATCCGCCTGCGATGCAGGAGACCCTGGTTCAATTCCTTGGTCGGGAAGATCCACTGGAGAAGGGATAGGCTACCCACTTCAGTATTCCTGGGCTTCCTTGGTGGCTCAGCTGGTGAAGAATCCACTTGCAATGCGGGAGACCTGGATTCAATCCCTGGATTGGGGAGAACTCCTGGAGAAGGGAAAGGCTACCAAAAACGAAGATCATGGGATCCGGTCCCAACACTTCATGGCAAATAGATGTGGAAACAATGGAAACAGTGAAAGACTATTTCCTTGGGTTCAAAAATCACTGCAGAAGGTGACCGCAGCCATGAAATTAAAAAATGCTTGCTCCTTGGAAGACAAACCTAGACAGCATGTTAAAAAGCAGAGACATTACTTTGCCGGCAAATGTCTGTAGAGCCAAAGCTATGGTTTTTCCAGTAGCCATTTTGGATGTGAGAGTTGAACCATAAAGAAGGCGGGAATCATTCCAAGAATTGATGATTTCCAACTGTGGTGTTGAAGACTCTTGAAAGTCCCTTGGACTGCAAGGAGATCAATCCAGTCAATCCTAAAGGAAGTCAGTCCTGAATATTCATTGGAAGGACTGATGCTGAAGCTCCAATACTTTGGCCACCTGATGCGAAGAACTGACTCACTGGAAAAGACCCTGATTCTGGGAAAGATTGAAGGCGGGAGAAGGTGACGACAGAGGATGAGATGGTTGGATGGCATCACCGACTCGATGGACATAAGTATGAGTAAGCTCCGGGAGTTGGTGATGGACAGGGCGTGCTGCAGTCCATGTCGGAGTCAACTGAGCGACAGAACTGAAATGAACTGAAGTGAGCAGCAAGCCGGCCCGGGCGGGCGTGAGCAGACTCGCCGCGCGGTGGGCGTGGTCTCTCCGGCCCTCCTCCCGCCGGTCCTCTTCTCCCCACGCCCCGCTCTCTCCGTCCGGTCTCCGCATGCGCGGCCGAGCCCTGGGGGCGGGGCTGCTCCATCCGGGTATCCAGCGGCCTGTGGGTGTTCTGTTTTCTTGGCTGGAACCTGGAGCGGTAGGTGGGAGGCCCGGCCCCGGCGCGACACGGGGATCCGGACGTACTGCAACCGGCCAGGCTGGACTTAAAACTGTAAGTACCAGGCGGGAGTAGGGGGAAGGGGAGGGGCCGCCCGCTGCCGGCCGATTGAGGCTGGAACCGTCTGCCCGGCTGATGCTGCCTGGGGCTTTGCGTCCATCCTCTTGGGGACGCTGCAGACTCAAGCCAGCGCCTTGCTGGACCCTTCTTTCCTGCCCACTTACTGCTGACCTTTGTTCGGCCGGGGGCGGGAGAGGGCGACCACCTCCGCGCTCCGGACACTGCCCTCCCCTGGACGTCGCAGGATGCCTGAAAACCGAAAATCACCATGCTCCTCCCTCCCCGCCCCCGCTACTTTAGATCTGGGGAAGCTGACACCCGGGAAGGAGTTGAAGCCGGCTGGTCCCCTCGGCGAGGGGCCTGGCCGAGCTAGAAGAGCTAGATCTAGTTCCCACGTCTTCCCAGTCGCTGGCCACCCTCTACACCTCACATCCCCGGGGTCTGGAGGGGCGGAGTTTGGGGTTGAGTGTGCGGGTCGTAAACCAAAGCAAAACGGAGGATTCGGGTTGGCGTCATCGGGGCAGATCGAAAGCAAAAGATACTGGATTGCTATTCTGCCCAGGGAAGAATTTTTTTTTTTAAGTTAATTTTCAAAATTAGACTTGTCCTCAAGGCACAGCTTTTAATTTAATTTTTAAAACGGAGTTTCCAACTGGGTTCGTTACTTTTGTAACAACCCTGGTTGTCAACTACAGAGTAGCTTCATAGAGGTTAAGATTCACTGTGGGAATTTGGATGTTTGCTTATGAACAATTTACACTTAAGGCAGGCTTTTTCATCTTCTGAGACAGAGATAATATGGATGTGTCTCACACTGGGTCTGTATAGCTCAGAGGAATGTTTTGTGTAATTGTCTATGGTAACTTACCCGTGGTAATTTAGCAGTGGATTCCTTTGTCTTTCTTTCGTTTCATCCTTCCTTCCGTGTGTGTGTGCGCGCGTGCGCGCGTGCTTACTCGCTCAGTCGTGTCTGACTCTGCGCCCTTCTGGACTGTGTCCCACCAGGCTCCTCTGTGCACGGGATTCTCCAGGCAAGAATCCCGGCGTGGGCTGCCATGCCCTCCTCCTCCGGGGGACCTTCCCGACCCAGGGCTCCAACCCGCGTCTCCTGTGGTCTCCCGCATTGCAGGCGGATTCTTGACCCTGCGTCGTGAAAGCCCTCCTTCCTGCCTTTTCTTTATTCCCCCTTTCCTTTTTTAATGGTCTGAATTAATACTGACTTCAATTGTGTGCTTTCTTTTGGCTGGAAAACATGTTAGAATCAGAGGTAGAGATTATTAAAATGAAATGGCTGTTCTTTACATAGACGGCTTCCCTTATGGTTCAGCTGGTAAAGATTCTGCCTGCAATGCGGGAGACCTGGGTTTGATCCCTGGGTTGGGAAGATCCCCTGGCGAAGGGAAAGGCTACCCACTTCAGTATTCTGGCCTGGAGAATTCCATGGACTGTATGTATAGTCCACGGGGTTTCGAAGAGTCGGACACGACTGACCGATTTTCACTTTCACTTTTACACAGAAATGAAGCCACAAGACAGGCTTGGAAAAAAAATAATGAAGTGAAAGGACTTGATGTGAAGAAACATGTTATAGATAAAATGTGTAAATTGTTAGGAGAATTATTTTTCATCTGAGTCCATACTTTAACTCAACCAAAATTTTATCATTTGTCTCTTCACTGTGCTAGTGCTCCTGGACTCTAAATATCTAAAGAACATAATAACTTCATTTGGAATTAAAGTTAATAATCATTATAAATTTTTTTCAGTATTTGGACACCCACTTTTGCTTAAAATCATCTTTTAAATTAAAAAAAAAAACAACAACTAAATGAGTCCACACTTTGTTTTCCAGAGTTCTGTGGAAATTCATCAAAAGCTGAATCTCAAATGTTCTGAAATATTATGTAGCAAATAAAGTATTTATAACTTCATTTTTATTAAATTATTCCTAAACTGATGTTTTCTAGAAACATAAGTCAAATTTGAAGAAATTCACTAGAAGTACTGTATTAAGTTGGTTTTGTTTGTTTGTTTAAGTGACCTGAAAAAATGTCTGGATTTCTGGAAGGCTTGAGGTGCTCAGAGTGCGTTGATTGGGGGGAAAAGCGCAATACTATTGCTTCCATTGCTGCCGGTGTTCTAGTAAGTGTCCTTGATCATTTGGGCCTTCCTTAATTTGATGTGTTTGTTTTTATGTATTTTGAATTCTGTGTGATTTAAGTATGTACTATTTATTTTATCTTTGACCACTGAATTTTTAAAAATAAATGTTGATATTTTTGTTTATGAGAGGATTTATGTATTCCATTTAAAGAGTTGACATTATGGCTTAAAATTTGATATTTTTCTTTTACTGCATAAAACATAGTATAGTGAGACAGTATATTTTATATATTTATTCACAACATGGATTATGCCTCCTCTTAGTGAGTACATGAAGTTACCAAGAAGTGTTCAAGAAACAATGAGGTCAAAACCATTCAAAAGATATGACTGCATTTCTCCATAACTTAACTTTTCAGTCTCATTAGATAAATAAAGAGCTCATTAAAATATATTGTTTAGAAGTAATTTATAGAATAAAATTCTTATTTATATTACAAATCCT
Source organism: Muntiacus reevesi (assembly GCF_963930625.1). Classification (NCBI taxonomy): domain Eukaryota; kingdom Metazoa; phylum Chordata; class Mammalia; order Artiodactyla; family Cervidae; genus Muntiacus; species Muntiacus reevesi. The sequence goes on from NC_089251.1 coordinate 110,143,558, forward strand.
CAAGGCATGTGATATTTTTTTGTGCTCTAATGTTGACATATACTCTAAAGAATGAATTTTAAGTAAACAAGCAAAAATCTAAGTTTAAATATGTCTCTTTGCCTAGCCTCTTGACAGTTATAATCTATGAAAAATAAATTGTCCTAAATTTTTCCAGAGTAATGTCGAAATATAAAACTGCGATAGAAATTCTGCTCTTATATTTTAAAAAAAGCTTTGAATTTTAGTCTCTGAGGAAAATATATTGAGTATGTTGGGCTCAAAGTGTTTAAAAAAAAAAAGGCAAAAGAATACCCAGTAAAAATGTCATTAATATAGATCTGTCTGTAACCTGATAAAAATAATTTGATTAACCTAAAATAGTTATTTATAAATAAATAGAGCTAACTAGTTCAAGGTTGGAAGTGGAGATAGAGAAAGGGGTTACTTTCCAAATCTGCTAAACTACATGTCAGAATTTGGTTAATATCATCTTTTGTAAGTGTCTGCTCCAGTGATAAAAAATATTTATGCAGTTTTAATGTCTTTTTTCATTTTATATTTGTCCTTGATAATGTCCAGAGCCAAATTCAATTAAGATAAATTATAATTTTGTGTTTTAATTGAATTTAGCATCACCCCTGAAACCATCTGTAGACTGCACTGTTCATCAAAAGAGAAGGCAGTACTGCACGGCACATTGTTTATTTCACAGCACCAAGAGACTAGCTAAAATTCTATCAACAATAGTTATTCCCCATATTATTTTGAGTACTGTTGTTTTCATTTTCAATAATATCTTTCTGGAGGTTTTTATCATCAGCAACAGGCCACTCCTCTTGTCAGTTCAAGTCTAAATGACTTTTTTTCTTTCTCCTGCCATGAAATATAATTTACTTTTAGTTCACAAAAATTAGATCACAGACTTTTTAAGTGACAGTATAAAAGAATGATTGTAATCATCTTAGAAAAGAAGTTTGTGTTAATAAATAATAGTTGTGGGATTTTAGAGTATCTAATCCTTCATCAGATACTAAGCAAAGTGCTAATTGTATGCAAGAAACTGCTGGAAGATTTAAGAAAATTGTGGACTTTATTAGAAGGGATCTCTTCACTTAGATTCTTTGCTTTTTAGCCAGTAAGACAAGAAATGACTGTCATTTCTCCTCCTGTGGTTTGTTTTAGTTTTTTACAGGCTGGTGGATCATCATAGATGCAGCTGTCATTTACCCCCGCATGGACGAATTCAACCACTCCTACCACGCATGCGGTGTCATAGCAACCATAGCCTTCTTAATGTAAGTGTCATCGCTGGTGACATGACTTGCAGATTGTCCCAAGAGAAATATGTTTTACATACAGTTGAGTAGAGTTAAGATTTTTAAATGTTACCAAATTAACATATGGGTTGTAATTTAAAAGTCAAATCATAGAGAAGGACTTAGGAAGAAAAACAGTGATCCTCTTTTCTGTTCTTCTTATTTTAATATTTATTTATTTGGCTGAGCTGGGTCTTTAGTTGCAGCAAGGGAACTCTAGTTGCAGCATGTGGGATCTAGTTCCCTGACCAGGAATTGAACCCAGCCCCCCACCGCACACACACAAACACACACACACACACTGAGAGTGTGGGGCTTAGCCACTGAACCAGCAGGGAAGTCCCCAGAGCAAGCTTCTAAAGAAAGCAAGGCTGTCTCAATTTAGAGTGGTATTCTGTGAAGCTCAGTGAAAGACGTTTTCTGTTTGGAACATGTGTCAGGGATGGACAGAGTAAGATTTTACCGCTTGCATCTCTTCGTGGTGAGTATGTCTGATGTGTACAAAAAGAAAACTAGATAGGACCAAGCTAAAGATCACTCCAATCTTGGCAAGGTATAACTCTAAGAATATCACTCTCAAATTTTAGCAAGAATCAGAATCATCTAAAGGATTTGTTCAAATTCAGATTGCTGGGCCTTACACCCAGAATTTCTGCTTCAATAAACTTGGGGTAGAACCAGGGAATTCTCATTTTAAAGCATGTCCAGGTGATGCTGATTCTGCTGGTCTGGGGACTGTATCCAGTGCTTCACAGGATACTGATTGAGGGGCCTTGCCTATTATTGTATGAACCCATTACTCAAGACTCCTGAAGACTTAAATTTGCAGAACTCTTATGGTTAGATAGCATCACCAACTCAATGGACATGAATTTGAGCAAACTCCAGGAAATAGTGAAGGACAGGGAAGCCTGGCACGCTGCAGTCCATTGGGGTGGCAAAGAGTTGGACCTGACTTAGAGACTGAACAATAACAACAACAGCTTGTTGTACCTGGCAGTTTGATGTCATGGATAATTTCCTCTTAGAGTCAGAGACCCTGATCTCTTGGTTTTATTTTGTTCACACAGGATTAATGCAGTATCAAATGGACAAGTCCGAGGTGATAGTTACAGTGAAGGTTGCCTGGGTCAAACAGGTAAATAGATGCAAACAACATCTTACTGTACATTCTTAAAATAAGAATTATACATATAAGGGCCACTTGTCTGACTTCTTCAGATCGGGAATAGGATGGAGATGTATCTAAGGAGAGGTTGTAGAAAAGTTGCATTTGGTCAATGGTTGCCAAATAGTTCAGAATACAAAGTTTTGAGTATATAACCCTGTCCAATAATAGTCCTATATAGATATAAATGTATATAGTGTATAGTAAAAAACACTATATAATAATACATTATGCAAAGTGCAAAGTAGACTTTCTAGTACTTGAAGCTTTACTATACAAATTATTTTCTTCCCTTTTTTGCCAACCTTACTTGATTGAATTAAGCATTTTGATACAGCTTTGATTCATAGTTTTTGGCATGTCTCAAAATACACAACATAACATTTATGTTATCTTGACTATTCTTAAGTGTACAGTTCAGTAGTAGGTACATTCATTTTTATTGTGCAGCCAGTCTCCAGAACTCTTTTAATCTTGCAAAACTGAATAGGCAATAGAGTTGCAGTGGTTAGACTCACCCAGGCCTGCCTGTTTCCGCTAAGGAACTCACGTCCCCTGGACCCATGGCCATGTGCCCAGGTAGGCAGGGCACAGAATGTGTGTAGCAAACTTCCTGTAGGGTCCAATTGAGCCAGAGATTTGAGGAGACGGATACTTACTGAGCATTTTAGATGGTAAACTTATATCCATACAAAAATGAACCTGAATATAGGCAAATTTTAGGTGACTTTTTCCCCCCCGCCCTAGTGAAATAAAAAGAACTGCAGTGGTCGATTCTGGTCTGTGTTTTCAGACTCCCTCTGGTTCACTCTCTGTTACCAATAGATGAACTTAAATAGAAGCAATACAGATATACTGATATACTGTGACCTTGTAAAATCTAAATGAAGAGATAAAAATGTTAGCACAGCTCTGGGGGTCCAGAGCTGGTTGTATTTGTGTATCATATCATATCTATAAGTAAGAGCTTATTATTTCAGAACTATTGTTTTATATCTTGGGTATGAAATCAGAAATTTACATATAACATTATTTGCTGTACTTTATTGAGCAAGGCAAGGTTTTTATTAAAATGCATTTGTGCTAATTAAGTAAACTCATCTCAGAATTCACTTTAGGCGAGCTAATGACTGTTTCAATCAGTCAGTTCAGTTGCTCAGTCATGTCTGACTCTTTGCGACCGCATGGACTGCAGCACCCCAGGCTTCCCTGTCCATCCCCAACTCCCAGAGCTTACTCAAACTCATGTCCATCGAGTTGGTCATGCTATCCAAGCATCTCATCCTCTGTCATCCCCTTCTCCCGCCTTCAATCTTTCCCAGAATCGGGATCTTTTCCAGTGACTCAGTTCTTCGAATCAGGTGGCCGAAGTATTGAGTTTCAGCTTCAGTATCAGTTCTTCCAATGAATAGTTAGGACTGTTTTCCTTTAGGATGGACTGGTTTGAGCTCCTTGCAGTACAAGGAACTCTCATAAGTCTTCTCCAACACCACAGTTCAAAAGCATCAATTCTTCGGCCCTCAGCTTTCTTTATAGTCCAACTCTCACATCCATACATGACTACTGGAAAAACCATGGCTTTGACTAGACGGACCTTTGTGGGTAAAGCAATGTCTCTGCTTTTTAATATGCTGTCTAGATTGGTCATAGCTTTTCTTCCAGGGAGCAAGCATCTTTTAATTTCATGGGCTGCAGTCACCATCTGCAGAGATTTTGGAGCTCAGGACATAAGGTCTGTCACTGTTTCCATTTTTTCCCCGTCTATTTGCCATGAAGTGATGGGACCGGATGCCATGACTCTGTTAGTAAATCTTCATAAATATTATATAAGCGTGATTTATAAGTTGATTGTCTTTCCCTGTTAATGTGATTTTAATGCTGTCTAGGCACTTAGAATGTAAAGACAAAAGTCGACAGGGAAACGGCCAGCGTCCACACCGACAACGCTTAGCACAGTTCCCACTATTCTGGCTTTAGACTCTGATGGCAACTGCACATGTTTTTCTCTCTGGGTTTTTGTCTTTTTTTGAAAGGCTAATTGAACTGAGTGCTGCCATTTAAGAAACAATTCTCGTAAAATTTCTCTTAAGGTGCTCGCATTTGGCTGTTCATTGGCTTCATGTTGGCCTTTGGCTCTCTGATTGCATCGATGTGGATTCTTTTTGGAGGATATGTTGCTAAAGGTAAGAGAAAACACAGTTTACCTTTTACTTCAATGGAATTTTGAAATTTTGCATTAAAGTTGTTTTTTTTAGAATAAAGTTTTCTTTGTATAGTTCAGCCAACTACTAGCAATGCATTTGTGCCCAGGAACCCCCCCTCCCTAATCTGTATTTGTATTTGTTTTGTTTGCTATGTTTTTAGTATTCCTTTCTCCTGTATTTTTTCTTTTCATCTAGAGCCTGGAAGGGATGGGACACAGCTCCATACCTTGTTTCTCTTTGGCTTCCAAAAACCTCAGGAGCAGAACACATATCTTGTCCAGCTATATGGCAAGTCTTGACTTGCTGAATAACATGCAGACAAAGCTTTAACAGCCTAGAATTGAAATTTATTGAGCTCAGCCTCCTTGATAATATATCGTCATCTTCTTTTAGATAAAAAAGCAAATGAACACTTAATGCATATCTGCTATATAAGGCCAGTTTGAGGCAAGCTAGGAAAAGACCTCCTCTCAGGTCCCTGGTTGAATCTTTGCCTTGAGGGACCCCAGAAAAATATGAAATTCATTCAGTGTTCTAGGTAAAATTGACTATGCTTATCATAGTAAAAAATAAGATATTAATGATTTGCCAAACTGGACCAGCAGAAATCTAATCTAGCTCATATTTTAACACTTCACTTTGTTAGATAAGATGTAATTCTTGGGTTAAAATAATTGGTTTCCTGATTTTTTTATTCAAATTGTTTAAATCTTGCAGATAGGAATGATAGGCAGTTTTAAATATTTATAGTTCTTCTTTTATTTATGTAATTTTTTATAAAACCATGTTGCTAAAAATATAGAAAAGAAAGAGAAGAAAAACTGATAATCTTACTGCTCTTAAATATTTTGGTATATTTTCTTTGGTTTCTTTTGTTTCTTAAATAGTTGTAATCATAGTATAAATATAATTTTGAACCTAGCCTTTTGCCTATCATACGAAATTCTCTTGCTGCTACAAAATTTATCACCATCATAGTTTAAAAACAAAAATGTTACTTTTTTATCATGTGAATTGCATAATTCTTACTCATTGTAGAAAACTGAGAATATAAAAGAACTCAAAGAGGAAAGTAAAATTACTGATAATTCTTCTTTCCTAGATAACAACTATTAATACAGAGCCCCTTTTTGTAGGAAGGTGTTCATCTCATAGATTTTGAAGTTATTTTCCTAAAGGCTTCTGAAGCCAAGTTATGCTTTGAGAATTATTAGCAGCAAATCTGTAATTTTATGAAGTGCCTTTATATAGAATCTTTATGAGTCATTCTAGTGGTAATGGTTATTTAATGTGGCCTTCTAGTACAGAGGGCCTATACAAACCAGCTATTATGGTAGCCAGATTAACTTAAAACTCTTAGGAGGAAAAGTTGCTATTCATCACGCCTCAGTTTGTCAGTGAGTGATCATTGACAGCTCCAATAGTAAAAACTTGAAGAATTTCAACTTCAGTTCAGGATAAAATCGAGACAAGATGGTCCTTTGGCAGTCTTTCCTATCTTAGTGGCTACTTTCTCCATCCAGGTGTTTAGGCCCAAAACATGGGTGGTTAAGGCCTGTCAAAGATGACCTCTTTCTCTTACATCCCACAGCCTAATCCATCCCCAGATTCTGTTGATTCTGCTATTAAAATATATCCTGAATATGACCACTTTTTATCTCCTCTGTTGCTCCCACCCTGGTTCCATCCATGATAGTCTCTGGCCTGATTTCCTAAAACAGCTTGTTTGTGTCCCCTCCCCACCCTCACCCCTCTTTAGTCTACTGTCAGCAGCGCAGCCAGAAGATCCTGTTGAAGTGTGTCAGCTCAAGTCACTTTTCTGCTCAAAACCTTCCAGTGATTTTTTTCCCTCTCACCCAGATTGAAAATCAGAGTCCTCAGCACGACTGTGAAGCTGCGAAGGATCTGCACTGCACCCCCACCCAGCCGCTCATCCTTCTTTGATCTGTCTCCTGCTTTCCTCTCTTTGGCCCTTGTGACTGTTCCTCCACTGAACTAGCATGCTACCACCCCAGGGCTTTTGCACTTGTCGTTTTGCTGCTTCTGCATGGCTGCTTCTGCCCTCACTTTCTTTGTGTTCTTACACTTTTCCTTGCCTCAGCTTCCCATGAGGTCCTTCTGGCCATCTGTCATCATTCAGTACACTTCCCATACCTTTCCTGCTTTACTTTTTCTTCTTACTCACTCTTAACAGTGTTTAGCTCCACGAAGGCTAGCATTTCTCCTGTTTTGTTTACTGTGTTATCCTCAGCACATTCAACAGTGCTGGTACACAGAATGTGCTCGGTATTTATTAAATAAATGAAGGAAGCTACTGTTTACTAAACCAGAACTACACTCTGATATGTACTGTGTCATTTAATACCCACACCAATCATAGTTGCCAGAAAAATCAATTATGTTAGGCAGGAAAACTGACATTCACCAGTTTATCAGAAACTGAATGTTTTGAGATCATGCACCTCTAACTGTTACAATTACTTTTATAGAAAAAGCCGTAGTATACCCTGGGATTGCTGTATTTTTCCAAAATGCCTTCATCTTTTTTGGGTAAGTTTGTTTTGCATTCTTCCTCCTATCTTTTTTTTCTTTTTTTAAAGTGATACTTTATTTTATGTCATTGACTGTATTTAGTTGCTTAATTTCCTCCTGTCTAATGCCTCTCCCCCATGTTATTGTCATAAAATAAGAATGAGACTGAGACAGATATTTTTAATACGTGGGTTGGTTTACTGCCAACCTTGGAAACATACATTGATTTTTTTAAATGCCACCACCTCTCCTTTAATGAAGACTTGTGATTCATGTAGATTTAGTTATCTGGCACTGGCACTGTTCATTTAAAATTTATGTCTCTAACAGTTGCTTTTAGTGAAAGCCTGCCTAAAGCCATTTCTTCTTAAAATTTTGTTTCTGGATGCATTTTATGGTTCTTTCTGTCTTTGGTGTCACTAGAATTTATGTGTGATATTTGAGGTGTAAAGCCTTGACCTTTTTTTTATCTTTCTGATGCAATGACGAAAGATTACTTAGACCCTAAAAACCTTAATACTTTTATCACTAATCTTTTCTAATGTTCACTCTTTCCTGGACATATAGGGCATGCCCTATCCCCTTTCCCTAGCCTCCTTCTTCACCCCACCTCCCAAAAAAACAACAGAAATTTCCCTTTATCCTATGTATCAGGAGTTCTTAATTCCCATTGCATGGGTAGGCTTCTAAAAACTGGGAACCACCAGACATATCTGCATGCAAGACATTGGTTTTTCTGTTTATTTCTGGGAAGAGAGCCTATGGCTTTCATCAAATTTTCAAAGATGTCTAAATCCAGAAAAGGTTTTTTTAAAAAAACTAAGCAAAACTGCTGTATATTCTAGGACAGTCTGTTCTAGGACTTCGCCTTCCCTTCCTTGCCCCTTCCCACCCACCTCTTGGAAGGAAATAGATAACTCCTGCCTACTTGAACCACTCATGGAATGCTAATAGTTGCCCTTTAACAATAGCCAGCAGTTGGTATTCATACTTTTTCCATTCCACCACAAAGCATTTGCAATTTTATAAAATCAGTTTAGAAATAAGAAAAATGTGAATTTACATGTGGCAAGATATACAGCCTCTTTGGGTCATACCTTGCATCTTGAAACTAGTGGGGAAAATCCAAGAGTTTTTTTGTTTTTTTCTAATGTTAAGCCATTGATTTTTGTGCAGAAAATAATGCCCGAAGTTTCTTGAGCACTTTTTATGTGCAAGACACCATTCTTAGTGTGTTACATGTGTGCTCCCAGATGATTCCTAAAACTCTAAAGGTGGCTCCAGTGTTACCATCACTTTATATGTGAGAAATAGACACAGAGATCATGTTCCAGGTCGTGTGGCTAAAATTCAGGCTATCTGACTCTGAAGTTCAGGCTCCAGGAGGATGGAATTTGGAATGAGTTTAATTAGCATTTTCTCCTTTGTTGAGTCTTCAACCAGTTGCTTAATATTAGTTCTGTTTCCTTCCTGCCCACCCCCGCTCCTTTTTTTTTGTTTTTAAAGAATGTAACACTGTACTTGAAAAAATAGGAAGTGAACCAACCTCACTCTCCAAGTTTTGTAAATTTGGTAAATATAGGTAGATTTGTTATTTTGTAGGGTGGTGTATTATAGCATGTGTTTATTAGAGGGACAGTGTTGATGTTTAGAATTTTTTTTCCTTTCAAGCTATAATGCTGAGGCTTGAACATCTTTAAAGAAGGACCAGGCATCTGAGCTCAGTACTCCGGAATCTCCACAGGGTTAGAGGTGCTCGTGGGAATTCAGTGTCCCACAACTTCAGCCAATGGAAGGTAGCGTAACAGGGTCAGAAAAGCTTCAGGATGGAGTGGTGGGGAGGGGATTTACCAAGAACCAGCCAGGGAAGGCTAAACAGCAGCCTTCTGGGTTTTAATCATTGTTTACTCTAGCAGAGGTGGAGGATAAAGTAAGTTCCACCTTGAGATGCTGTTTCCGGCAGAGAAGTTCCTCTGAGCAGGGAGGAGGAGCCAGAGGATTGAGAGATTTGTGGGAAATTTTTCTTTTTTTTCAATGAGGGAAGAAACACGTGTGTTCATGCAGTAGTTACCACATTTTCACAGAACCTTAAAAACCCATTGCTGACTTGTCTCAAGTTAGTTATAATACGTTATTTTTCTATGCAACAAGTTTGGTTAATTTCTCATGTATTGCTATTGTACTCATTAAATCCAAAAACTGATTTGGTTTTGTGAAAATACTGTAGGCAAAGAGCAGTTAAATCCAACTAATAGACACCATTGTCAGGATAGTTGTAGCAGATTGCCTACCGTCTTTGAATTTATAACAGAACAGTTCTCAGCAACAAACTTAGAAGCTATTGTTTCAGACATCAAAAACAGAAATCAGTACCAAAGGTAACCATCTGACAATGCAAGAGGGAGTGGCTCTTGCCTAAGAAACTCTTGAGGTTGCAGTTTGCATCTGGTGTTTAGGGTGTAAAGTTAAGCCATGCATCTTTTAAGCTATCTGTGGAGTAAAGGCTCTGGTTTTTCTTTTTCTGTAGCAGTAGTTTTGAAATTACCTGGAAGAGCACAGATCAATCGCTTTTTGGAGGTTTATGAAATCCTTTATAAAGGAAAATTCCATGAGGGTACAGACGACTTCCTGGTTGCTTTTTTTTTTTTTCCATTAAAAAACACTCAGGTGCCTACCTTTATAAAGGTCTGTGAAACCTATTTTGTTTTGGCTGTGCTGAGCGGCTTATAGGATATTAGTTCCCCAGGGCAAACCCAGGCCCCTTGCACTGGAAGGGCAGAGTCCTAACCACTGGACTGCTAGGGAATTTCCTATGAAACCTTTTAAAATTGACCATTTTGATTGAGGGTATATCTTTGAGTATACACTGGAAATTGGAAAACAGATGAGAAAACAAATGAAAACCAGCAGATGCCATTGTAGTGTCTCCTTTTCACTCCTCCCTTGCCTTAGCCCCCCGACATCCAAGCCCCGATGAGTTTGCTTCTGAATTGTCTTAATCCTCTTCTCTCTGTGTTCATTTCCTTTGTTAGGCTCGGTCATTCTCATCCCTTCCTGAGCACTTCACACTCTTGACTGATGTCTCTCTTGGGTCCAGTTTTCCTGTATCAGTGTTCCTTCTAAAACACTAGAAAATAGCGGCCCACTCCAGCATTCTTGCCTGGGAAATTCCATGGTCAGAGGAGCCCGGTGGGCTGCAGTCTGCTGGGTCACAAAAAGTCTGACACCACTGAGTGACTAACACTTTCATAGAAGAGATTGCCACTAGGGGCCGTCCAGCAAAATTCAGAACAGCATTGTTTTGTTTTATTGAGCTGACATTTAAAAATGAGGGTATTTTACCTAAAAATCTGAATTCTTGAAAATCTAGAGGACCCGCCAGCCCTGGGCCCTGGCTCAGCAACAGTCGTCTGGAGCTGAAGTTGTTTCTTTTACCGGAGATGCGTCTCTGCGTAGTCCCAGCTCCTGCATTGTCTGGGCCCAAGCTGCCTTTAGTAGATCACAGGCTGGTGCCCGCCCGCTTGACTCATCTGAGGCTCCTGAGGCCCCTGTGGGCAATTTGCCACTCTGGTCAATTGGCTTGCCAAATCCTGACCACGGCCGTTTCTCATCCTCCTTGCCTCTTAAACTGTACTCTAGCCATGTTGGACTCTCCCCTGCTCTACTACACCACAGGTATTTATATCGAGGTATATATCAATGAGCCAAAAACTTTGTTCAGGTTTTTCCATAAGATCCTACAGGAAAACCCTAACGAACGTGTGTGTGTGTGATCTTGTGCATCTGCCCTCTTAAATTGAAGCCTTAAAAAAAAAGCTATAGATACTTCCCAAAATAAAACCTAGAGTATAGGCTCTGTGAGGGCATTTCCTGACATGTCTGTCTCTGGGGCTTTGCCTGAGGACCCGTGTTCTTTTTTTTTTGACCTGTGATCTTTTATTCTCTTTGCCTTTTTTATTTTTCTCCACTTTGCCTTTTGATCTGCCGTTTCCTCCTCTGAAACATCTTCACCATCCCACCAACTCCTGCTTCTCCCACCCTGCCATTCAAACTCCAGCTTATCCTTCCACGTTCTTCTAATATCACCACCTCTGTAAGTCCTTTCCTGACACATTCAGGCAAAATAAATCCCCATATGGGACTTCCCAGTGGTCCAGTGTCTAAGACTCTGTGCTTGCAATGCAGAGTTCGACCTGGGTTCGATCCCTGGTCTGAGAACCAGATCTCAGATCCCACATCACAGCTAAGACCTGGCACAGCCAAATAAATAAATATTAAAAAAAAAAAAAAATCCCCATACGTTCTCTGCTCCCTTAACATGTGGTGTATATGCCTCTCCCCACCCCCGACCCTCTGTCCTTACCACGTTGTGTCATCAACAGCATAAGCAACTTGAAGGTCGGGACTGTATCTTTACCTTTAAAACCCTAGCTTCTCGCACTGCCATCTTGACTCAGAAAAGGCTTGTTAAGGGAATTAGATAATATCAGACATATAATGGTTACACGCTAAACACTGGTTAACTTCTTAAGAGGGACATACGTCTCCAAACTCAGAAGTTCGGGTTGCAGGATAGCTTGTGGTAAACAGCACAGTCGCATACATTGGCCGAGCTTACTACCATGGAATGATCAGTTTCTGTTCTGATACATCCCGTGGGTTTTTTCCATACAGCTCATCAGTTATTCTTTGTTGCTAGTTTCCCACAATTCTAAATCTCTCATCTTTTTTCCCCAGACTCAGCCAGTCGTGTGATATTTCTTGTTCTTTTCACAGAGGACTCGTTTTTAAGTTCGGCCGCACTGAAGACTTATGGCAGTGAAAGCTTCTGGTTCGTTACTGCCCAGCAACCCTGCGTGGGGTTTCTTCTTGTTTGGTTGGTTTTTTTTACTACTCACTCCCAGTCTTTCGTAATGCCATTTTCTAAACTCCTTTCTGAGTATAGTCTGAAATTTGTATAATACTAAAATCATGAGAACTCTCTCTTTAATCAACAACCACAGCAAAATCTATTGTGATATACATTTGATTACGTTTGATTAACTTGTAAAATGTTGAAGAAAAGTATTTCACGTGAGAAATTTTTATTACATTTTATCATGTTTATAAGAATAAATCACAAAAGAAGTCATGGAAGCATCTTATATGAGTATTTGTCATATCCAAGGTCCAAAGCTGCAATTAAAATGCTCTGAAGATTTAATGTGTTTATTTAAATGTGGCCTGTTCTGTGTCAAATACTAGATGAAACATAAATAATGATGAAATATAAACACGTTCTTGTTTTTAAAAACTATTCAGTGGTCAGAATTCTTTCTCACTATCCTTTGTGTTTGCTTTATTAATGTATGGTTTTACCAAAAATTCTGTAAATATTTCAGTGTAAGTAGTTATTGAGGGTCTCCCAGGGGGTGAGTGAATATGTTGAAGGAGAGAAGCCCCATAGTCTAGCCACCAGTTTCCTCAGAAGTGTCCCCTCGGTGCCACTGACGGCGGGGAAGGGCAGTGGTAATCGCTCGGCTGTGACCCTGGGCCTGGTGGGACGCTGACAGTCACTCCACAGCCACCGTGGAAGGAAAGAGGAAGCGGAGAGGGGCTTGGTCTTTACTCCGGTGACCGACTCTCTTGTTGGTTTGATAATAAATTGAATTCCATTTTGTTGTATCTCTACCACTAAGCTCAGAATAGACCAAGTGAGGTCAGTTATAATGACAAGTGTTCAGCTACTGGGAACTCTTAGTCTGTTCCTTTTTGGAATTCTTTTATCCCCCAGGCTCCCCACTCTGACATAATGGGAATTTTTTTTCTTTAATGAGCTAGCTAACAATGTGGGTACATGTTCTTCAGAACTAAAGCTTGAAATACTGTCTTATTAATAAAGCTTGCAACAATTCGCTATTTGTTAACCACCAGATACCTCTCAGATGATTTAGATTGTGGTACCCTTTCTATGTCAGCCACAGTTTTCTCCCAGTGTGTATGTTTTATTTTGTTTGTTTTTAAATTTTAGTTTTTGGTTACACTGTGTGGCATGTGGGATCTTAGTTCCCTGAACAGGGATCAAACCTGCACCCCCCTGCATTGGAAGCACCGAGTGTTAACCACTGGGCCGCCAGGGAAGTCCCTACTGTGTATGTTTTGAATGTTGCCTGGTCATCAGCTACTCAAGGAAATGACTGTATCACTGTCATTTCACCATCAAATCACTGTGTTTTAGATCCACAGGTATGAGAATTGGAGGAGATCTTGGGGATTGAAGTTTACCTTCTCTTTTTTCAGATAAGGGAACCCAGACCATGGCGATTTAAATGATATCCTCAGGGTCATAGGACTAGTTTTTAAATCTTGAGGCAGTCTGTCTCCACGTTGGATCACAGATGTTTTCCCTACAGTTAAATTCAGGATGTGCTCAGGGAATAAGAACTCCTTGTAAAACCACTGGAATAAAAAGCATAATGTCAGCAAGGATTAAATCTGAGTCTTCAGTTTTCCCCTGTTTTATATCAGCTGCTCTGCTGATATAGGTGAGTTAGCGGTGTAGCTGAATACTTTATTAAGCACAAGAAAGAATCTAGGAATTGTCAATAAAATTGAACCAAAACCTTAATGTCTTCCCTCATAGTTTAATCAGTAAAGAATCTGCCTGCAAGGTAGGAGAACTGGGTTCGATTCCTGGGTCGGGAAGATCTTCTGGAGAAAGAAGTGGCAACTCACTCCCATGTTGTCGCCTGGAGAATCCCATGGATAGACGAGCCTGGCAGGCTACAGTCCGTGGGATCGCAGGAGTCGGACATGACTTAGCAACTAAACCACCACCACCATGTGTCTGTACCCAAGACAGTATTGAGAGCATCATCTTTCATGAAACTAAACATAATTATTTAAAATCATTATAAGATTATTAAGTTTTTAGTCTTTTATTTTTAGTATCAAATCTATCTGACCTGTCTCATTGTACATAAGGAGACTTTGCTATAACAAGTGGTTGTGGCACACACACAAATGGGCAATGGTGAAAAGTTGTCTTGTTTTCACACAGGCCTTGTTTCTCTTGGATGCTTTCCCTTAATATCCAACAGCCAAACGTGGAAACTGTAAAAGGAAAGCAAACTTTTTTTATTATAGATGAACACTTACACACTCAATATTGCACACATATTGATTCTGATTTGATCTTTTGAAATTTATGTTGCCCAAAATGTTACTTTATCACAATAAAGAACCTTTATCACAAAGTTCTTTCAAAAAATCTGAATTGGAAGACCTCTTAGGTAAATCTCAATTCATACAGCTCTTTACATGGATCATTCATGGTCACCTGGCTTTTGTTTGTATAACTCCAGTGGAAGACTCATTACCATGTGAAGTAGTTCTTTCCATAAAATCTTATGGAAAAACCTGAATGAACTTAATTGGCCAACCCAATAGTGTCATCTGTCATCCAGGGATGAGGTGGGTATCCTTGGGGTTGGTGAGTGTCCCACCCTAGGAAGTGCTGAGCATGGTCTGAGCAATCAGTGAAGGAATGTCATTTTTAACCTCTAGTAGTCTGCTTCTATGACATACAATAAGGGCATTTCATAATGTTTAAGATGTCCTTTTGGATGGTTTACAAAAAAAAATCATTCCTGGATTAATCAGCTTGGGCAGTTTATATTCTTGCATTTCAAACGCAAGCTGTAAAGCATTATCCTGCTGAAAAAATGGTTCTACTCAGCTATAAAAGAAAAAAAGAAAAAAAAAAAAAATCAGAAGATTTGGGGAAAAATAGCCATTCTCTAGTAACTGACCATAACACATACACACAAACACATATGTGTCTCTGAAGCCAGACAGACATCGATTCAGCTTCCTCCTGTATCATTTACTAGCTTTGTCATTTTGGATGAGTGACTCATCTTTAGATGGGGAGACTTATTCTTATGCAGGGTTTTTGTGAGGATAAAGTCAATTTGATTTTGTTTAAAAAAAAAAAAAAAGTCAATTTGAGTAAACTCCGGGAGTTGGTTATGGACAGGGAGGCCTGGCGTGCTGCAATTCATGGGTTCGCAAAGAGTTGGACATGACTGAGCGACTCAACTGAACTGAACTGACCTGAAAGTCAAATAATGTTGAAAAGCATCCAGCACGGACTGAGAAACAGTAGGCTTGCAATAAGCGATAGCTGCGAGACTTAACACATTCCACCGTGGTTGTGGCAGGAGGGCTCAGTAGTTGCAGCACATGGGCTTAGTTACCCCGGGACATGTGGGATCTTAGTTCCCTGACCAATGAGTGAACCAGCACCCGCTGCATTGGAAGATAGATTCTTAACAACTGAATCACCAGGGGAGTACCGATACATATGTTCTTATCTTGATGTGGTCATGGTTTCAAGGGTGTATAAATATGTTTAAAGATAGCAAATTATATACTTAATAATGTGTGCAGTTCATTGTCAAGTATACCTCCAGAAAGCTGTTTCAAGAGGAAGAGGAGCACAGAGATCAAGGAAAAGGAGAGGAGGTGGTAGGTTCTCTCCGTTTTGCCCCCACAGACCTGAATACCAAGGTCCGTAATAAGGCTGGTTCTGTGTCCCCCTGGTGGTCAGTGTCTGGGCCTGCTAGGTGGAGAAAGGATTGGTCTGGGACTCAGAAGGCCCACTTTCATTCACAAAGGCATCAGTTGTGCATTAATCTGCCCTCTGTTGGCCCCTGCTTCCCATTTATAACTTGGCCATATGGGTCCCTGCTTGCCTAGCCAACCTCAGCATCAGTTGGAAGATTACCTAACATACATCAGAGAACTTTGTGAACTGTGAGTGCAGGTCAAAGGGAGGAAGGCAGTGGGGTCTCAGGGAATGAGCCCCGACCTTCTTCCTAGCCCAGTCATGACAACAAACCCTACAATGTCACCTAGACTGTCAGTGGCCGCTGAATTATTTGAGTTTTACATCTCTTGACTCATTGACCCCAGGTCCCTATACTGCACGTTTTCTCGTGTCCACTAGCTGTAATTTATCCCGCTCTTCCTCTCAGGACTTAGACAGTCATGACTCCGCTCAGAAGTCTAGCAAATGAGGGGACTGGACTTGCTGGTCCCTGTGGGCCTTCTGGCTTTTGCACTGCAGGATTCTATCACCTTCATGTTGAACTATTAGCCCACTTCGGTGACTCCAGATGGGGAGGAGACGGGGCCAGTGTCAGTTCTCACATCTCTACTACCTCCCCACCCCCGACCAAGACACACACACACACACACACACACACACACACACACACACACACACACACCATGGATTTGCTTTTCCTCCAGTGACACACACACACACACACACACACACACACACACACACACACACACACACCATGGATTTGCTTTTCCTCCAGTGCTCCTTGCTTCATTTTTACTTTACTCTCCATAAACACCAAGTTAACTACCTCCCCACCCCCGACCAAGACACACACACACACACACACACACACACACACACACACACATCATGGATTTGCTTTTCCTCCAGTGCTCCTTGCTTCATTTTTACTTTACTCTCCATAAACACCAAGTTAACATACATACCCCAGGTATCTTTTTTTAAGTCCATTCACTCCAAACCTATGACATTAATAGGTTAAAAATCTTACCTTCCAGAAAGATTGGTCGTCAAAATAGTGACTCTTGTGAGTTGATTTCCATATGTTGAGGTTTAAGAGCAAGCCTGTTTAAGTTCATAAATAAATGTTACACATTTAGAGGATTGCATTTATCTCAAAGTTAATCAGACTATCATATCTCACCTATGATAACTCAACAGAAATCCTTTTATCTTCCACAACCGGGAGATAGAAGCATTGAAGCACTGTCCTTCCCGGACCTGTTTAATTAATTCTACAGAGATCTTTTAAATGGAACTGGTAAGAACAATTATATCCAAAGGATTATATTACACTGAGAGGTATATGATAGTCATGGATCTAACATGCTTGCCAAGACAGAGAAGAAGGACCCTGTTGGACAAAGCCCCACTTAAAGGCTGATTCATTTAAACACAAGAGCTACCATGGAGAGCGACTCAAACAGCCACCCTTGCAGGTTCATCCTCCCTGGTTCCAATAAAGTCCCAGTGACCTCAGCTCCAGATTCCACTGGTTAGGAAAGCAGGTAATAAAGTGCTTCTGTGCTTGTTCTTGTCAGCCATCCTACCTCTGCCCAGAGAGCTAGGGCCCTATGCATTGCCCCAGTTGCTCAAAGTGGAATTTCCAGTTAAAAACTCATGCTTACCTTTCATGTGAAGCAGGGAAATGCCACTGATAGACTTATCTGTGTATTTTTAATGGTGATTCATCCCTATGTATTAAATAGTAAGATTAACAAGAGTAGGCGTGTGCTCATTCACACTTGCCTCTCACATTATGTGCCTTTAACTGATATTGGCATGGCAAGTGTAATCCACACACCTCATTTAGCTAGAATTACTCATAAATGAACCTCTGTTGCCTACTAATATTTTTCAGATAGTTGAGGCTTACTCATCACTGATGAAAATCCACCTAAAATATATTTTCTTGCCTTGTGAGACAACACTGAACACATTTAGACTTAAAAAAAAAATTAGAGCTGTTGATAGGAATATCCATTTATCAAAGGCACTGTATAACGTGGAGAAGGGCCACAGCTGCTGAAAGTTACTGGCCTGTTCTCTGGCAGCCCAAGCTTCTCAAGCTCTTGTGTCTTGTTTTAAGAATTCATTTTCTCCTGTTAGGCTCTTTGCTTTCACTGCTGACTTCTCCCAGTGTGTCTTACCTCTGGAAATCTACCTCTAATCTGCTATTTTTAATCTGCCTGAACTGGGAAAACCCTTAACCATGCTTGATAAGATTGTTTCTTTTTATATTTTTTCTCTCTCTCTCTCTTTTGGCTGTACCACCCAGCATGTGAGATCCTACTTCCCTGACCAGGGATGGAACGTGTGCCCCCTGGAGTGGAGGCACAGAGTCTTAACCATTGGACCACCAGGGAAGTCACCAAGACTGTTTCTTACCTAAGTGCCTATAGGAGGGCTTCACAGAAAGGGGTCTCTTCATGGGTAAAAATGCTTGATTTTAGGGGGTCGATTTGGTGCCATCTTGGCTTCCTGGAGGCCTCTTTCCCCTTACATTGTCCAAGTAAATTTTTTTTTTAATTTGGGAAGATATTAGGGAATGTCTTTGTGGTGCACAGCACATGGAAGGCTGTGTTTCTTTTTCTTTTTTTGGCCAAGTGGCAAGCAGGATCTTAATTCCCCGACCAGGGACTGAACCTGTGATGCTGAAGTGGAAGTGCGGAGTCCTAACCACTGGACCACCAGGGAAATCCCGTCCAAGTACTTTTTAATCACCACTTTCCTCAAGTAGAAAGCAACATGTAAAGATGAAAGCTCACTGTTCTTAACTCTTAAAGGGATAAAAGCAGTGTCTTTATGCTCTTTCCTGGTCTCAGTGAGGCATGGGAAGCCTTCCCAGCTGCTTTACAAGACAGCACAACTCAATGTCATTCTGTCTACACTGGTGACAGTGGTAAATGGCATGAGAGCCCAGGTGTAGGACTGCCAAATACAATGCAGGATGCTCAGTTAATTCTGAATTCTGAGTTGGGTGCCTTGTGTTTTCACTTGTTAAATCTGGCAGCTCTCTTTAGGGTTGGACCGCCACCACCAACAGAATGTAAACTTACGGCAGGAGGCCTTGTTCTCATCTGCATTTAATCAGTCATCTCAGACTCTGTTGAAAGCTGAGGCCAACTGGTACATTAAAGCAATTCTAGCCAATCTCATTCTCGAAAATTCCAGAAAGTACTTTCGGGACTTTCCTGGTAGTCCAAAGTTTAAGACTCTGTGCTTCCAATGCACGGGAAGTGGCTTCAATCCCTGGTCAGGGAACTAAGCTTCCCCATGCCATTGTTGTTCAGTCACTAAATTGTGTCTGACTCTCTGTGGCCCCACGGACTGCAGTATGCCAGGCTTTCCTGTCCTTCAACATTTCCCGAAGTTTGCCCAAACTCATGTCCATTGAGTCGGTGATGCCATCCAACCATGCCGTGCGGCCCAAAAAAGTACTATCATACATGTTTTAGAGCTGAAAGGATGCCAAATGATTAGTTACTATAATCCATCCTCTTTACAGAAAGCTAGCCAATGCCCAGAAAGAGTAAAGTGACATGGTCACACCATTCACCCAAGGTCACACCATTCTTTAGTGTCTGCTTTGGCTATTTTGTCTCTGATTTGGCATTCACTCCCTGCTTAGAGATACAATATATGAGAGTCTAACCAATAAAAGGTATTTACCTGTAGAATAACAGTGAACAATTCTGGGCAGAATGCATGTTTTCCTCTTGCATATAAGTAAGACAGGCAAATTGATGTCTCCCCAAGATTCTTTTGGGACTTCCCTGGTGGTCCAGTGGCTAGGACTCTGCACCTCCAGTTTGATCCCTGGTCAGGGAACTAGATCCCACATGCCACCTGTGTTTTGGGGGCTTCCCTGGTAGCTCAGATGATAAAGAGTCTGCCTGGAATGTGGGAGACCCAGGTTCAATCCCTAGGTCAGGAAGATCCCCTGGAGAAGGGAATGGCAACCCATTCCAGTGTTCTTGCCTGGAGAATTCCATGGACAGAGGAGCCTGGTGGGCTACAGTCCACGGGGTTGCAAAGATTTGGACATGATTGAGTGACTTTCCCACTCACACTCACAAGATTCTCTGCTCTTCTGTCACATTGCAGAAGTAAAAACATACTTCAGTCCTCTGCCTACAGATCTCTAATGGCCTCCCATTTTCAGAATGATCTGGCTCCTTCCTACCACTCTGTCTCCAACCCCTTCCCCTCTCCCATTTCTCCAGCCACATCAGCTACACTGACATCCTTGCTATTCTCCGAACAGGCAATGGATGCTCCTGCCTCAGTGCCTCTGGCCTTGCTGTCCCTTTTCATGGAAAGTTCTTCTCCCAAATAAATACACGGTATGTCTCCCTCCTTCTTTGCAGTCAAGTCCTTGCCTAAAGGTCAACTTCTTGGATAGGCCTTCCTTACCACCCTTCCTAAAGAGCAGCCCACCCTCACCATGACTTTGCATTTCCCTACCCTGATTTATTTCTCTTCATAGTGCTTATCACCATCTGATGTACCATATATTTTTCTGTTTATGGTGAAAGCTCCCTCCCCACCTAGAATATCAACTCAGTGTGACCAGGGAATTTGGCTTGTTCACTGCTGTGTCCCTAGTACCTGGTTTATTTGCTGAACAAAATAGCAGTGTAGGTGTTATCAGGGAATAAAAGGTAAGTACTGTAAGCATCAGGGTTTCCTTAGTCTTCTGTACAAAATTCAGTGAAATCACCAGTCCTGGACTCAAGAGGCTACAGTGTCTAGGTCACCTCTGAGGGCCTTCCCAATTCTGAGATTTTGTGATTCTGTCTTCATTTGTTTTTTTAAATCAAGATCTGAATCCTTCACCCCATTTGGCTGGAGCTGAGGGGGGTGGGTTCATGGGGAAGGAGATGGGCACATAATGTCCAACCATGCGGCAGGTGCAGTCTCGGCCCAGACCCTGTGCCCTGGACAATGGTGGAAGAAGGGTGGTCTCACACTGACCTGTCAAGAGACCAGAGATCACACTCATGACGATGGTGAAGCCCAGCGCCCCAAGGTTGATGAGTCCCCGGTATTCGAGCCTAGAAATGACAAAGCAGAGGAGGTCACATTTGGGCATCAGGCTGCAGAGGTCACTGCAGACCAAAAGGACTATGTGCATCAGCGGTGACGCGGTCAGGAAGGGCCACCAGGAGAACAAGCGCCCCCTCCCCAGGCAGTACCTTCCCGTCGCTCTCCTGCAAAGCTGCTCAGACACGAGAAGGGGAAGAAGGCATTTCAAGATCCTCTTGGGCTCTAGTTCATGGATAATGAACTAGACCAGAAGTCAGAAAACCCAAGTTCAAGTCCCAGCTCTGTCACTAGCTGTGTGACCCTAGGCACTTAACCTTGGAGTCCTGAGTTTCCTCATTAGGCAATTAAAGATAAAGGTTTTATGTCTATCAGGGCAAGAAAAAGAAAGGTTTTATGTCCATAAGGGCAAGATAGGGTACAACTTGGCCAGCAGACCCATCTCCCCTACCCACCCGCCTTGAACATACGTCCCTGTCTTCTCTCCTCCAAAGCAACCCTGAGGCGTCACTTTAGACTATTAAGCGGTGGGGTGGGGAGGGAGCTAGGAGGTGGGTTCGGGATAGCAGGACACATGTACACCCATGGCTGATTCATGTCGATGTATGGCAAAAACCACTGCAATACTGCAAGGTAATTAGCCTCCAATTAAAATAAAGTAATTAATAATAAATAAATAAACTATTAAGCGGCCCTTGGAGGACATCTATGTGACCCTGTAGTAGGCAAAATTTTCTTAAACAGGACACATAAGAACTCAACATAAAAAAAAAAAAGAACTCAACATAGAGGGAACAATGATACATTGAATAAATTAATAATACATTGATAAATACATTGATACATAAAATAAAGATCTTCTGCTCATCAAAAGACATCATTAAGAAAGTGAAAAATAACCCACAAAATTGGAGAAGTACATATATCTTACAGTACATATATCTGACAAAAGACCTATATCCAGAATATTTAAAGAATTCCTAGAAATCAATAAGAAAAAGTCAGAACATATGACAGAAAAACAGGCAAAAGAAAGTGAACAGACATTTCAAAAGAGGAGGCATTCAAATGTCCAAAAAAGTCCTACGCTTAAGTAGTCATCAAGGAAATGAAAATTAAACAGTACGTTTGACGTCTAAATTACATATTAGGAAAAAAAAAATAAATAAATTATATATTAGGTAAAGGAAGCTCTCTGCTTCCACTGTATAAACCACAATAGAAAACTGGAAGCATCCACTGAAGCATATTGTATGAAAACTGTATCATCCAACAGCTCAACTTCTAGGCATATACTCAACAGAAGTGCATTTGTAGGTTCAAAAAAAAGTGCTAGAACATTCATAACAACAATTCTAGCTCCAAACTAGGAACTACTGAAATGCTCATCGATAATGGATAAATTGTGCTGTGTTCATATAATGGAACTCGGTTATATGTTTTCTTAGATTTTGTATTTGCCACTCATCTATTGCAGGGCCAAACTAAGTGTCAACATTGTTTACCTCCATCTCTCATAGTCAACCTTCATCACAAGCCCCCAGCTGCAAGCTCTAACATTTGTGTTTTCACTTTCGGCCTATAGGGGACATCCCTATGTCCCTCCCCTGCCGCTCTAGTCCTAAAGACAGTCTCTGCTCCTTCTCTCTCTACTGCCTGGCCCCTGCACGTGTAAGCTTTCACGTGTCCCTGGTGGTATGTCTCATCTCCAGGGCGATCGGAACATCCACGTTTCCGTTCAATGACGTTGAAACTCTCCCTGTTGTTGTTCAGTTGCCTTTGTCAATTAAGCCCAAGCACAAATCAATGCTATATTCCAATGAAAATGAACAATCTACAGAGGTGCTCAGCGACATGGATGAACCTCACAACTTCAGAGTTGAGTAAAAGAAGCCAAGAAAAACACAAGAGCAGACCTCCTATATGATTTTGTGCATTTAAAGGACAAAAACAGGCAAGACTGCTTGCTGCTCTTAGAAGTCAGGTTAGCGGTTGCCCTGAGACAGGACACAGAGTTCTGTGTGCTGGTTATCGGGCGTGTCAGAAGTCATCGAGTGGTACTCTTATGATATATTTTTAAAAATTTTTGTTTATTTATTTTGGCTGTGCTGGGGCTTTGGTGCTACGTGGGCTTTTCTCTAGTTGCGGCGAGTGGGGGCTACTCTCCGGTTGCCGTATGTAACCGTGGGCTTCTCATAGCAGTGGCTTCTCTTTTTGCCGAGCACAGGCTTCGGAGCACTGGCTTAATAGGTGTGGAGCACAGGCTTAGTCGTTCTGTGCCATGTGGGGTCTTCCCGGACCAGGGATGGAGCCTGTGTTTCCTGCAGGGGTGGATTCTTTACCACTGGACCACCAGGGAAGCCAACCCTTATGATACTTGACTATTCTGGAAGTAGATTTTGTATTACAAGGAAAAAGTTTCTTAAAAAAGTAGTAAGTGGTAGAATAAAAGCGAAAGTCGCTCAGTCGTGTCGACTCTTTGCCACCCCATGGAATAGTCCATGGAATTCTTCAGGCCAGAATACTGGAGTGAGTAGCCATTCCTTTCCCCGGGTGATCTTCCTGACCCAGGAATCGAACCAGGGTCTCCTGCACTGCACGTAGAATGAAGGCTAAACCCAAATCTGTTACTTTCAACCCAAATTCCCTCTCTGCCATCTGAGAGTAGAAATGGATGAAGTAGAAATGGCTGTGTTAACATTCCCCACACGGGGTGGGCTCCTCGTGCCAGGGCTTCAGCCTCTACGGTTTACCTTCTGATTTTAGGTGATCCTCAGAGCAGGCCTGTGAGAAAGTCCCTCTTTCACAAACGGGAGGTGCAGTTTAGGAAAGTGAACCAAGGATCCCATTGCCGTGTGGCTTGGAATGGGTGTTTCTAGGGATTCAAACCAGGCAGTTCTGTCTACCCACAAAAGTGGCCAAATTTCAGCATCGGTGGTCTCCCTTCTCAGATTTGGCCAGATCTGCATTCCAGGGATACTATTATTTATTTGTTTATTTATTTATGGCTGCACTGGGTCTTCATTGCTGAGTGTGGGCTTTATCTAGTTGTGGCCAGCGGGGGCTATTCTCTTGTTGCAGTATTCAGGCTTCTCATTGCAGTGGCTTCTCTTGTGGCCGAGCACCGGCTCTAGAATGCAAGGCTTCAGCAGTTGCAGCTCCTGGGCTCTAGAGCACAGACTCAGTAGTTTGGCACTCCGGCTTAGTGACCACCCAGCATGTGGATTTTATCTCCTGCCTTGGAAGGCTGATTCTTTACCCCTGGACCACCAGGGAAGTCCCAGGGATACTATTTTGTTTTTAATATTTTTCTTTAAAGTGAAGTCACTCAGTCATGTCTGACTCTTTGCATCCCAATGGACTATAGCCTACCAGCCTCCTCCATCCATAGGATTTTCCAGGCAAGGGTACTGGAGTGGGTTGCCATTTCCTTCTTCAGGGGATCTTCCCGACCCAGGGGTTGAACCTAGGTCTTCCGTGTTGCAGGCAGACACTTTACCATCTGAGCCACCAGGGAAGCCCCTATATTTTTCTTTAAGTAAACTTAAAATTAAATTTAACTAAATCTAATTAAAAGGAACTTTGTGTCACTAGCTTAAATGGAAGAGAAATAGGAGGTAACCAAGAGACAGTGAAAAAAAAATATTGCTTTAATCTGCTTTAGATGCAGCAGCCAGGGCAAATCTCAGACTGAGGTTTCCTTTGCTGTTGTTCAAGTTGGAGGTCAGCGAGGGTGGGAAGAGTGTGGAGACACTCAGCCCTAAGGGAAGCCTTTTCCCTGATGTAATCAACAGATTGCACGAGAACTGCAAAACGGCGCCTGCACGGTGTGATCCGGTGCTCTTTACGTGTGTCTTCACGCCACTTAAAATCCCACAGTTTGTGAAAAATGCTCCATCCAGGCTCCAAGCGCAGCATCTGACTCATTTACATTCACTCACCCGAATAGGGAAGTGGGCAAATACTGTTCGTGGAATGAATGAAAAGTCATTCTTTGGAATGACGTGTCTGATGACACAGAGCTACTAAAGCAGTTGATCCACACTTCCTGGGAAGTGTTCTGACGACCAGTTCAATCCTCTCGCCATCCTTCCAATAAGTCCAGATGCCCTTCTTATGGAGGCAGCAGCATCAGTAACTATCCTAAAGAAAGTGACCGTGTGTTGAGTGTTTACTACACGCCAAGCACTGTCCTGAGCCCTTTCTTGTAAGAAAGTGGAATTGTCAGTTGCTCAGTGGTGTCCAACCCTTTGTGACCCCATGGACTGTAGCCCACCAGGCTCCTCTGTCCACGGGACTCTCCAGGCAAGAATACTGGAGTGAGTTGCCATTTCCTCCTGGGATTGAACCCAAGTCTTCTACATTGTAGGCAGATTTTTTACTGTCTGAGTCACTAGGGAAGCCTTGAGCCCTTTCTCTTATGTTGCTAAATCTTCACAGCCACCCTGGGACGTGCATCTTATCATCCTATTTTACAGATAGAAAGCTGAGACTTTAGAGAGCGTTTGAATACCAATGCCCAAAGTCACACAACTGTTACGTGTGACCTTGCTCTGTTTGTCCCCGAAGCCTGTGCCCTTTACCTCCAGCAGACCAGAGGCCACCCCGAGAGAGGTCATTGCTGTCACTGTGCCCTTCTTTTGCCAAGTTCCTGCAGAGGAGGGAAGACTAACACTTGGTCCTCAGCTGTCTCATCCTGATGAGACTTGACTCGCAGACGGCGCTGGAGTCAGGCTCACGCGGATGCACAGGACGACAGCTCTCATTTCCTCTCAACTCCATGTGTGGGACTGTCACTTTGGTGGCTTGAAATCGGCCACGGTGAGAGTACTGGCACCAGAGAAATCAGCAGACGCTCTGAGTCAGGGCTTTGTTTCACCAGAGAGACAGTGGTTAATCCTTTAGCAGCAGATTGGTGGCTGGTTTCGCTTTGTTTCTATTTTTTGCTATAGGCCAATAGTTCTCAAACCTCAAATTGCAGGAGAAGCACCTATAGGACTTGAGCAAACAGACTGCTGGGTCCCGCTGCCAGGTTTCTAATTGTGTGGCTCTGGGGTAGGGGAGGATTTGCATTTTTAACAAGACCCAGGAGATACTATTGCTGTTGAGAACCACTGTTCTGGGAGAGCCAGAGAATCACAGAATTCGGGGAAGGGGAGGGCAAGTAATCCAGAAGTTCCAGGTCAGCTGCCCACGAGCAGAATTTGGCCTACACATTGTTTCTAATGGGGGCATTTTCCTGTAGCTCAGATGGTAAAGAATCTGCTTGCAATGCAGGAGAAGACCCAGGTTGGATTCCTGGGTCAGGAAGATCCCCTGGAGAAGGAAATGGCAACCCACTCCAGTATCCTTGCCTGGAGAATTTCACGGACAGAGGAGCCTGGCAGGCTATATAGTCCACGGGGTCGCAAAGAGTTGGACACAACTGAAGTGACTTAGCACTCACATGTTTCTAATGATTTTGAATCTTTTGCCAATACTTGGGAGAGTAGGTGCATAACTCTGGATTTCTGCCTTCTTTTAAGAAGTCATTAGATCTGGCAATACTGATCCCGAGTCTCTGGATGGTTTAAGCTGCCTGGCACTGAAGAACAAATGCCCATGGTTTCCTCCCCCTGCTGGTCTCATTTTTAACCTTACCTGTCTGGCCCCAATAGGCATCTGAGTGTAGGGCCCTGCTAGAACAACCTGTCATTTTACAGAGGGGGACTCAGGACACCAGAGAGAGAAAAGAGATTGCCGACAGTCACACAGTTATTAAAACAGCGGCAGGGACATCTTTGGAGTCTGTTACTGAGATGCCTTGCTTCACATATACCATCCTCTCCTCATCCCCAAATGGGATCCTCCTCATCCTTAAGCAGCTCAAGAATGTATATCTCATTTGCTCATAGATGATTCCTATAATTTGGAGCTATGGTTGTCTCTGTTGTTGGAATTATAAGGGACCTAGCTCTCTATGATTTCTGAGATGCTTCCAAACACAATTTCTCATCGCCCACTGCTGGTGCTCACCACCTCTACAGCCAGCTTCCAGCCACGTGACTTCAGACAGCTAACTGCCCCAAAGTATCATTTCTCAGGGAAAGCTAATAACACCTCACCAGGTAGTTGTGAGGATTAAATAAGATGATGCACCTAATGATTTTAGCTTAATGCCTAGTACTTAGAAAGCAGTCAATAAGTAGTACTGATTGTCATCAGTAATTTTATTGTTGTTATTACTATATGGGTTCATCTGGAAAAATCTATTCCTGTATCATGCCCAAGTCACTCTTTCATTATGTGTGAGCCACATTCAGAAGATAAACAACTTCCAAAAAAAACAAACAAAACAAAACAAGAAAGCGAGAACAAGAAGATAAACAACTTTCAGAAAGCTATGGTCAGAGTTCTGATCATTGCTGTCTATTGCCTGGGGGGCATGGGACCTGACTCTGGTCCAGGGACTCACATTCCCACCTCACAACTGAGACATTAACCACACCCTCTCCCTCTCTGGGTCTCAGGGATGAGCAGTATTCAGCATTTTCCTACATGAACATATCACATATCAAATCCTCTTAACCACACAGTGCCTAGCTTCCAACACCCCTATGCGGGGAAGTACTATCATTATCTTCATTTGTCGTGGGGCGACAGAGGCTCAGAGAGGTTAGGTAGCATGGCCCAGGTCAAGAGCTCATGGTTATTTCACCAACACTTAAACCACCAGGGGCCGAAAAGTGGACTCAGTTGGTTTGGGCCTGACTGCCTCCTCTGTCTACATTTGGGGAGGCACCAGGACTATTAGCTTTTCCTCTCACTTAAGCTAACTGCTTTAGAAAGAAGTGGCCTGGACAGGTGATAAGTCCATCCAAGGTGGAGGCTGGGCGGAATTTTGGAATAAGTTGGCCGACAGATATTCACTGAGGCCTTCTGACTCCCTCGCCCTGAAGGTATGCCCCTCACCCCCAGCCAAGGACTCCGGGCACACTCCTTCCTGAGATGGATGGGGTGATAGGGGGCTGAGCCAAGCGACCCACGTGGGCTGAGTGGTTTCCTCGCGAAACTCCATCAGCACAATGGTGACGATCCCTCCGAGCAGACCTGGCAAGCCGAAGGTGTAGTGCACGCCATAGGTGTCGTGGAGTTGCACCGTTCGCTGAAGACACGCCTGGGGATAAACACCATCATCAGCAGAGCTACATGTGGGACTGCTACACCTTCCCCACCCTTTCCCAGACCCTTGGCATCCAGGGCATCCAGGGGGGTGGGCACTAGGGCTCAACTAAATAAGTGCTTCTCAGATTTGCGTGTGTACTCACAGTATCTGGGCAGCTCATCCAAATGCAGAGTTGGATTTAGTAGGTCTGGGGCCTGTGATTCTACTTTTCTAACAAAGTCCCGGGTGATATCAGTGCTGCTGGCCATAGTCCACACTGCTCACATTTGGGGCTGTGTTGGGGGAGCTCAGTTGGTAAAGAATCTGCCTGCAATGCAGGAGACCCCGGCTCGATTCCTGGGTCAGGAAGATCCCCTGGAGAAGGTGTAGGCTACCCACTCCAGTATTTTTGGGCTTCCCTTGTGGCTCAGCTGGTAAAGAATCACCTCCAACGCCGGAGACCTAGGTTTGATCCCTGGGTTGGAAAGATTCCCTGGAGAAGGGAATGGCTACCCACTCCAGTGTTCTGGCCTGGAGAATTCCATGGACTGTATAGTCCATGGGGTCGCAAAGAGTCGGTCACGACTGAGCAAATTTCACTTTCACTTTCTTTCACTGGGGGGCCCTCCTGTGCATTATAGGAGGTTTAGCAACATCCCTGGCCTATACCCTCTAGATGCCAGAAGCAGCCCTCTCCCAGGTATATCCATCAAAACTGTCTCCAGACATTGTCCATGTCCCCAGGGGTTGATTGAAACCCACTGGTCCAGCCCAAACTTAACTCCATCCAAAAGACTACATGACTGATTGAAAGGTAAGAAGCTGACCACTCCACTAGAGTCCCAGTCAGCATTCCTTCCATTTCATCACTTGGCCAACAGATGTGGATGCCAATGCAAATTAAAATATATATGTGTTTATTTGGCTGCGTTGGGTTTTAGTTCCAGCACACAGGATTTTCCATTGTGGCACATGGACCTCAGTGGTGTGCAGGCTCAGTAGTGACACACACAGGCTTAGTTGCCCTGCAGCATATGGGATCTTAGTTCTTGAACTCATGATCTGTGCATTGTAAGGTGGAATCTTAACCACTGGACCACCGGGAAAGTCCTCCAATGTAAATCTTATCAGGCTAGTTCCCTCCTTAGAATCCTCATTGTGTTCAGATTAACAATTCAGACTCTTCAGCTCCCCCAGGAGGTGTTCCCGAGCATCAGCCATCTCTCAAGGCTCTGGTGGGAGACACACTCCCTGATGAACTTCATGCTTCAGCCAAAAGAACATCTTTCTGTTACTTGGTTGGGTCACATGCTCTTCTCACCACTGAGCCTTTGAACACACTGTTTCTTCTGCCTGGAGGACATTTCCCACTTCTTTCCCTGGTGAATATTAGTTCTCTGTCAATGCTTAGCTGGGATATCCTCTGCCCTAGGAAGCATTTCCTGACCCATCTCAGGCCAGGTTAGATGTGCTCTAGTAGCAGTTCTTACACTGTGCTGTGTTTATTTATCCATTTTCTTCACTACACTATAGCTTAGGACACAGAATGACTGTTAAATGTGTTGAGCAAATGAACGAAAAAAAATCAGTGAATCACCTTTGAATCCTTCCCCTGGTGATAGAATCAAGCTACCTGAGGCACAGAGAAAATGACAGACACTGAGCCTGATGATAACTCGTGATACACGACTTTTGGCCACACCTTATATCTTGTGGGATCTTAGCTCCCCAATCAACCCAGCATCCCTCTTTTGGGTGCTGCCTTTCCCATCCCCCTTCACATGGTTCATGGACAAAAGTCATAAATGTATCATGTGCCCTATCTCCCACCACTGCCAAAGATGGGCACATTATCCAAGTTAGACCAAAGAATCCCTTCTCCAAAGAACTTGCAATTTGTACCAAGAAATTTCACCTGGCTGCCTTCTTGAAGAGAAAGATGACATTCCACCATGTGGAGTAGAAGAGGAAGGAAGAGTGAAAAGAAAACAGGTGTTTAGGAAAAGCAAAAAAGGAAGAGCAGGAACTCCTTGGGCTCCCCACAACACTACCACCCCTGGTGCCAGTCATTCCTGGGCTCTCAGCAGCATTCCTGGACTTGGGCTCAGTGGTGTCCCAGTAGCCTTATAACAAATCCCCCTTATTCCTGAGCAAGCTTGAATAGGTTCTGTTACTTGCTCCTCAGATCTTAGCTAAAGCACCATCCAACTAGGATGGGTCCCTCACCCAAGCTCTGAAGCTAAATTGAGACGCTGCCAACCAGTGCCTAATGCAGCCCATGGCAATACGTGATGACCCGCCATGGTCTAGGGGCCTGGACCTTGGCATAAGGCCAAAGCAGTAGGTATTAGTTGCCCAGCTCCTTACCTGCACATATTTGACTCCCCCGATGGAGATCACCCCAGCCACAAATCCCAGCACCATGGCAAGCCAAGGAGAATGGATCAGGTGAGAAGGGGCACCCACAACCACACCTCCTGCCAGCACTGCATTGTGGATGTGAGTCTGCAAAAGAATAGCTTGTGGGTGAATGAAGTAAGCTAGAGGACAGCATCTCTAAGTTATTTGGTAAGGTGATAGCAAGACAACACTATAACATCCTCCCTGCACCTCTGATCCTGAAACCAGCCCCTCCCCTCTGCTGAGACTTCATCAGTGGTCTCATCTCACCCCACATCTCAGGCTCAGGGAGCAGTTACCCTGGTTGGCAGTCATTTAGCTTGAAAGCGCAGTTACTCAATATCCAAACCATGCTCACACTTAGTTGTGATGTATCCTTGGGTGCTTAGACATTCAAGGGCTTTAACTTTGTCACCAGAAAAAGGGGGCTTTGATTGTAACTGTTGCTGAGTCATGTCTGACTTTTTTGTGACCCCGTCGACTGTAGCCCACCAGGCTCCTCTGTCCATGTGATTTTCCAGGCAAGAAATACTGGAGTGGGTTGCCATTTCCTTCTCCAGGGGACTTCCTGACTCAGGGATTGAACCCACATCTCTGGGATTGGCAGACAGATTCTTTACCACTGAGCCACCAGGGAAGCCCTTTGATTGTACCTACTGTTTCTGCTTATTTAACTTATATGCAGAGTACATCATGAGAAACGCTGGGCTGGAAGAAGCACAAGCTGGGATCAAGGTTGCCGGGAGAAATATCAATAACCTCAGATGTGCAGATGACACCACCCTTAAGGCAGAAAGTGAAGGGGAACTAAGGAAGCCTCTTGATGAAAGTGAAAGAGGAGAGTGAAAAAGTTGGCTTAAAGCTTAACATTCAGAAAACTAAGATCATGGCATCTGGTCCCATCACCTCATGGGAAATAGACAGGGAGACAGTGGAAACTGTGTCAGACTTTATTTTTTGGGGCTCCAAAATCACTGCAGATGGTGATTGCAGCTTACTCCTTGGAAGAAAAGTTATGACCAACCTGATAGCATAATAAAAAGTAGAGACATTACTTTGCCAACAAAGGTCAGTCTGGTCAAGGCTATGGTTTTTCCAGTGG
Source organism: Muntiacus reevesi (assembly GCF_963930625.1). Taxonomy (NCBI): domain Eukaryota; kingdom Metazoa; phylum Chordata; class Mammalia; order Artiodactyla; family Cervidae; genus Muntiacus; species Muntiacus reevesi. The sequence continues at coordinate 110,175,084 of NC_089251.1, forward strand.
TCATGTATGGATGTGAGAGTTGGACTGTGAAGAAAGCTGAGCGCCAAAAATTTATGCTTTTGAACTGTGGTGTTGGAGAAGACTCTTGAGAGTCCCTTGGACTGCAAGGAGATCCAACCGTCCATCCTAAAGGAGATCAGTCCTGGGTGTTCATTGGAAGGACTGATGCTGAAGCTGAAACTCCAGTACTTTGGCCATCTCATGTGAAGAGTTGACTTACTGGAAAAGACCCTGATACTTGGAGGAATTGGGGAGGAGAAGGAGACGACAGAGGATAAGATGGCTGGATGGCATCACCGACTTGATGGGCATGAGTTTGAGTAAACTCTGGGTGCTGGTGATGGACAGGGAGGCCTGGCGTGCTGTGATTCATGGGGTCGCAAAGAGTCAGACACAACTGAGCGACTGAACTGAACTGAACTGTTCCGGCTATTGTAAGAATTAAGTGAATTACCATATGTAAAACTCTGAGCCCAATGAACATGAGTAAATGCCCCCCAAAATAGAAGCCAATGAATGACTATGTGTGTCAGGCCTAGAAGACCCAAGTGTTGTCCAAGGGACAGCCCCTCTCCTCACCATGTTGATCTTCCCTTGAGGGTGAGCCAAGGATGACGTTAAGATGGCAGTCACCGTGCTAACCGCCAGGGCGTAGTAGGTGTTTAACACAGCCTTTCTTTTGTCTGCATCTGCCGGCAGAGCAGAGTTGAAACTCGGCCAGAACATCCACAAGAAGAGGGTGCCTGTGGACCAGAAAGGGTCAGTGGCCAGAACCAGTATTCCTGCTCCAAGGCCTCAGTCTCTAGAGACTTAAGTCAGGAGGCTCCCAGACCTGGCCAGCCTCATCTCTGTCACTATCTTGCTCACCGACTTTGGGCAAATCAGGTCTCCTCTCTGAATTCTTAAGCCAGGAGGGCCCAGCTAACATACTTTATGGGCAAGAAAAAGTAAGGCCCAGAGAGTTGAAATCACCAAAACCCAAGCTTTCTGTCCCTAGCCTATGATGGCCACATGCTTATTATTTTTTTTTTTTTAATTAATGGAACTCTTCCACTTGGCGCTGGTATTCAATTGCCTGCTGGCAGTCTCACTGCCTGATTTCTTCCCTCTAAGTCTCTCTCAACCTTTAAGTTCATCACTTACTGAAACTCTTCCAATTAGACATTATTACTTCTCTCTTCCCGCTCCCATTCTTTCCTTCACTCCCAAGCCTGGCTTTCTTCATCCATCCAATTCCCTTCTTTAAGTTAAGGACAAAAGGATTGGATAATCTAATCTTATTTATTTATTTTTAAATTTATTTTTGGCTGCATCAGGTCTTAGTTGGGGCATGTGGGATCTTAGTTCCCCAACCAGCAATTGAACCTTCACCCCCTTACATTGTGAGGCGGATTCTTAACCGCTTGACCACCAAGGAAGTTCCCGGATAACCTCATTTAAACTGAGATGTAACAAGTCTCTCCTCTCCTTTGGGTATCAATGAAGAGAGGTTCCCTGGAGGGGAACGCTTCCTTCAAAGATGTGAATTCATCAAACACTGCTTGAGGAAATGGGTCATCACAAAAGGGCTTTAGACACCCGGGGAAAGTTGGAAAAGCAGAGAGATTTTTCTGCAGAGCCCTTTTGGAGCCTCCTGCTCACCCCAGATCTGAGCCCACCCACATCACCTTGTCCTCACCCAGCATGGTGAACAAACTGGGGCTCGTTGCTGTCTGATCTTTGTCCTCCGATGCACTGGGCAGAGGCTTCTGGAGGCAGCAGACCACGGTCAGCCCAAAATAGGCCGCAAACATGTGGATGTACATCATGCTTACATGTTTGTCCATCTGCAACAAAACCCAGTGGGAGCAGTGAGCGTCAGCAGCCTCTGCTCCCAGGGAAATCCCTGTGTTCCATTTAGGAAGTTCTGCCTTCATGCAAGAGGCATGACTTGAAGTCAGGAGACTGACCCCACCCAGCAGTCCCCCTTTCAGAGGAGCCCCATGAGTTGCTGTGTATTTATTTATTCCTGGCAGTTTTCTGGTTGGCTATATTTATTTAACTGGCTGTACCTCTCAGCTTTCGGGATCTTAGTTTCCTGACCAGGGACTGAACCCAGGCCACAGTAGTGAAAGCGCTGAGTCATAACCACTGGACCGACAGGGAACTCCCCTCTGGCTGGCTTTGAATACTTTGGGCCGAAGTCCACTTACCTGGGGAAAAAGCCACATGGACGTATACCCCACTGTTTCTTGCATTTTGGCAGAATTTCAACTCTTTGCATGGAGTATGAGTGCCATAAACTTTGCAACATGAAGCTGCCAGAGATTTTATAATACCAAGCTAAAGTCTTCAGAAAATTCAAGCTATGTGCTAATTTTGCTTTACAAATGTTAGGTAGATAGAATAGGAAAAAGGAGTCCAGAATGGTGGTGGCTAAAAGACAAAGAAGGGAAAAGCCCCGAAATAGAACAAAGGAGTGAGGACCTCAGATAAAACAAATAACCCTCCTGGCTAGCCCAATTTACATAGGGCAGGCTCAGAGGGAGGAGAAAAAAAGGCATAAAAAGAGGAGGGATGGGGCTTCTCCTCTTCTCCTGTCTTTTGGGTCGACCCACTCTCAAGGATGTATTTTCCTTTGTTTTCTAAATAAAACTTCGCTGTAATATGGAGCTGTAACATGGAGCTGTAACACTGGTCTGTCCGTCGAGTCCAGTTTTTGCTGTGGCAAGACCAAACCGAGGAAATTACACACTCCCCCCAATACAAATATCAAATTTAGTAATCCTTCACAACTCAGTGGGCTATGGTTAAGTCCTGTCCACTGTGCCTTCAAAAAAGCATCCAGATTTGGCAGAATTTTTACCACCATGCCCCAACAACCCCCACTTGGTTTAAACCAACTTCAATACTTGCTCAATACTTGTTGTGATAACCTTCTAACTGGTCTCCCTATTTCCACCCTTGTCCCCCAGCCGAGTCTTCTCCATGTAGCAGCCAGAGCAATACTGTGAAAATCTAAGTCAGCTCACGGCACATTTCTGCTCTGAATCCCCCAGTGGCACCTGGCTCCCCCAGTGTCAAAGTCGGCATTCTTACTATGACCAACGGGACCCTGCGTGACCTGCTCTCCCACAAACCCTCTGACTCCACCTCCTGCTCATTCCCTTGCTCTTCCTTCAACCCACAGCCATGCTCTCATGTCAGTACCAATTTGAACCATCTGTTCTACTGCCTGGAGTACAGGGTAGAGGGAGCGATCCATTCTGGGCACAGGCAATAAGGGGATGCATTGTCTGTTGAGAATTTAAAACAATAATAAAAGCAACCAAAAGTCCATCTCCTTTTTATTACCATGGAAAGTGAAAGTGTTAGTTGCTCAGTCATGTCCGACTCTTTGTGACCCCATGGACAGTAGCCCACCAGGCTCCTCTGTCCCTGGAATTCTCCAGGCAAGCATACTGGAGTGGGTTGACATTCCCTTCTCCAGGGAAACTTCCTGACCCAGAGATGGAACCTGGGTATCCTGCATTGCAGGCTTATCATTAGCTAGTTAGTTCAGTCGCTCAGTTGTGTCTGACTCTGTGACCCCATGAACTGCAGCACGCCAGGCCTCCCTGTCCATCACCAACTCCCGGAGTTTACTCAGACTCATGTCCATCGAGTCAGTGTATATATCATCAATTCTAAACAGTATATCAGTGGACTTCTCTGGTGGTTCAGTGGTTAAGACTCCACGCTTTCACTGTAGGGAACACAGGTTATATTCCTAGTCCCCCTTGCTAGGGAAGTTTCACATGCCATGATGCAGCCAGAAAAGAATAGTAATAAAATAAAAAATTAAAATGAATAGTGTCACTAATAAGATCCTACTCTTGAAAGATGAAGACCACTCCAACAGCTCTGCCCTTGATCTGCCCCTGTCTTCAGACATCCACATGACTTGCACACCTGCTGCCTTCAGCTCTTTACTCAAAAATTATTTGCCTGGTGAAACCTTCCCTGGTCACTCTTCCTAACACTTTATCCCCTCTCCCAACTATTCATATCTTCTACCTTCATTGTACTTTTTCCTCCATAGTACTTATCACTATCTAACATGCTATAGAGACCTGCTGTAGAGCAGACAGCAAAGAATCTGCCTGTAATACAGGAGACATAAGAGATGTGGGTTCAATCCTTGGGTTGGGAAGTTCCCCTGACCCAGGGAACTTGCAACCCACTCCATTATTCTTGCCTGGAGAATTCCATGGACAGCGAGCCTGCGGGCTACAGTCTATGGGGTCAAAAGAAATGGACATGACAGCAACTAATACTTTCGCTTTCAACATAGTATCTCTTTTGCCTATTTTATTGATTACTGGTAGTCTTTCCCTCTGCCAATAAACAAGGAAGTTCCGTGACAGTTACATTTTCCCATTGCCTAGAAGAGTGCCTGGTACAGAACAGGCTCAGAACAAATATTTGTGAAATGAAAGAATGAAAATTAAGGAACCCTTAGTCATACGTAAAAATGCAACTCTGCGGAATTCTCTTGTAAGAATGGAAGAGATCTTCCATTTTTAATCTCTTTGCAGTCCCCCAGGAATCTAAAAACCACATTTGGCAATTGTCAACTTGGAATCCTCATTTCTTGAGTCATGTCTACTGAAACAGCTCTGGTTTCTGGCTCTGGTTTCCCCTGAGCCCTTCCATGAAAGAAGCCCAGGCTGAAATGAAGTTTTTAAGGAGAAGACGTGAACTCTCAAAATCAATGCTAAGCCCTTCCCTGGACCACCTAAACTAACACATTGCAGAGAAGAGAGGAGATGGCTTTCACTTAATGCAACTTTCTAAAACAACCACTACGAGAACCATAACAAAGCAGGAGAAGGCTTATAATGTGCTACCTATGGTGAGGAACTGACCTCTTTCCTTGACAGCAGTGTTTTTATTGTGGGAACACCTTTCCATAGCATTTGAGTGTTGAGCAGACACCACACTTTTGCGACCCCATTTTGGCCTGTCTCTAATTTTTTTTTCATCACAGAAGCTTTACCAAATGGAGATGGAGCCCTCCCCTTCCACCTGCTCATCCCTTATCCCAGACATCCCTCCCCACATCACCAGGACTCACATTGAGGTAATTCATGCCAACCAGCCTCGTGGCACTGAAGGCTGTCACCTCTATCAGTGTCATAAACACCAGCTGCAGCAGGTTGACCTTCCCCAGGACGACACCCGCGGAGATCAGCACAGATGTAGCGCTCATGGTGGCGTTCTGAATACTGGGGAGAGTGGGCAAGACAGGGATGATAGAAAAGTAACGATGCCTCTCATTCATTCATTCATTCACTCAACAAACACTTGTTGAGGACCTACTCTCTGCCTGATACTTCTCAAAAAACCGGGGACAGAACAGGAGAGCAAATACTCAACATTTCTGCTCTCATGGGGATGTATGTTGCCCAGTCTGGAATCTCTTTCATTCCCTTCCCTGATCAGGGTGGCAGCCACACGCTGAGAGATCGATCTGGACACACTCATCCCAACTAAGGATGCGCTGAGGTTCTCACAGGAGCATCTGACTGCTTGGATCCTGCCCTGGGCTTCTCTTCCGCCGTCATCACACACAGATTGCTCAATAGAGGGCGCTCTTCACCTGCCATCTCTCCAGTGATGCAGGCACCCGCTCCGGACACGGAAGCCTGGCCGTGCTGCCGTCCATGGGGTCCCAGAGAGTTGGACACGACTGAGTGACTGAACTGAATCCTCATCTCTCCCTCTCCTTGTAGTGGAAAAAAGACTGGGTTTGGAAGTAGGGCAAGTCTGGCTTCCAGTTCCAGCTTTTCCACTTGAGCAGCTATTTAATCTCACTGAGTGTGCCTCTTCATCTGTAAAATAAGAATGATGGTAATACTTATCTCATGAAATCGGGGTGAGGGATTAGAAGGAATGGTCATGCCCGTGTGTGGATCACACCAGGACTGGCACAAAGAACTCAGTGCTATTACTGACTCTTTCCTTCCCTTGACAAGTGAGCAAGCTTAGTGTGGGGATTTGGAAGGAGAGAACAGCTTTTGTTTTCAAGGCACTTACGACTGGCCTGGGGAGACAAAGCAGACATCATGACCCTGTCAATTAAGACGATCTGTGACATCATGCAGCTTCCCAAGTGGTTCAGCGGGTAAAGAATATGCCTGCAATGCAGGAGCTGCAGGAGACTCTCAGGTTCTATCCCAGGGTTGGGAAGATCCCCTGTAGAAGGGCATGGCAACTCACTTCCAGTATTATTGCCTGGAGAATCCCATGGACAGAGGAGCTTGGCAGGCTACAGTCCATGGGGTCGCAACGAGTCAGACATGGCACGTGATACCACAAGGCAAGAGGGGTTCATTGGAGGAAGAGAGCACTGTGAACTGGACTCATCAGGGAGGGCTTCCTGGGGGAGGTGGCACCGAACTGGACAATCCTTGGTGTTTAAGCCAACCCACCCTCTTCTGGGCACCTTGCTGAGACCACCCTTCCCCCTAGGAGTTGATGATGATGCTACCACCACTGCTGCCATCATCATTATCATCATCTGTTGGATAACAAGACTGTTGGGTAACAGTCTTGCAAGTCCATCATCTCATTTAAATTTAAATCCTCCAGGTAATCCTCTGTAAAGTAATGGTGCTAGGTACCATCCATTTTACAGGACAGGACATTGAGACTAGCAAGGTAACTTTTTTGGTAATGGCCACACAGCTAGTTAATGACAAACACAAGGTTCAAACCGACCCAGCTGGCCTGGATCCAAGGCCTGGACTCTGAAGTTTGGACACAGCCTTCCCACTGTTTGCTGCCAAAGTAGTATCCTGCTGAAGGTTCAAGGATTTTGGAAGAAAGGCCAGAGGAGGGCCAAGGGTATGGGGAAAAAGTCTCAGAGGGACCAGGAATTATGGAAATAATGGGTCGGTCACTGAGTGTTTCACTGTGGCTGGCCATGTTATCTTTGGGGTGAGCACTCGTTTCATTCAGTTCAGTTCACTCAGTCGTGTCCGACTCTTTGCGATCCCAGGGACTATAGCACATTAGGGTTCCCGGTCCATCACCAACTCCCAGAGCTCGCTCAAACTCATGTCCATCAAGTTGGTGCTTTCCTTGGCAAAGGACTAATTCAAGAGATTCTGTGCCAGTGGCAGGATTTCAGACCCCAGGGGTGGGGGAGGTGTTGAGACAGTGAAGTGCAGTGCTTAGGACAATCTCTCTCCAGGCTGCCAAGGTTGGAGTCCTGACTCAGCCACTTCCTGGCTGTGTGGCCTTGGGCAAATGACTTAACCACACTGTTTCCATTTCCTCATCTGTAAACGTAGAGGCAAGGCCTTTGGAGCTGTTGGGAGGGCAAAGTGAGTCAAACACAGTCAGGAGGGTAGTTATTGCTATGATAGGCCCTCAATGTACAGCATTAAAAATATCACATATTTTAGGGTTCTTTTTTATTTTCATCTTTGTTCCAATAACCAGTTACTAAGTCCTTACTATGTGAGGAAAACAAAAGAGGGGAAGACAGGCCCCTGCCCTGAAGGGACTGGTCATCGATGACTCAAGGCAGAACAGATTTAGAGCCAAGTCAGTCTGCACCGGTGGGTGAGGCCTCAGGATGGGGAGAGGGAGAGGGCCGGGCTGGGAGGCAGGCCTGGGCACCACCCACCACCCCAGTCAGAGCAGGAAAGGTCAGAAAGGAGCCCATTGTTCAACTCTGGGAAGCCAGTCCCGTTGGGGGTCACAGCCAGGAGGACCCAAGTGGTCAGGGTGGGGCAGGGGCGTTCACTCAGGCAGTAAACGGCCTCTTCTTGTCTTTCCAGATTGAATCAAGGGCAAACAGATTCCTGCAGGCAAGACGTCAGAAGAAGGGGGCAGCCTGGAGACTCCTGGAGACTCAGGTGCAGGAGGCCAAAGGCTTGTGTGACTTAAGCCTAGGCTGCAGAAACCCCAGACCAGCACCACCCTGTCAGGGTTCCCCCAGAATGCCCTTTGTCACTTCCCAGGTGGTTACTGGGGTGGGGTCGGGTTAAAGAATCCCCCTGGATCAGCTCTAAAATGGTTTAAAAGAAAAAATGTGGCGGGGACTTGCCTGGCAGTCCAGGGGTTAAGACTCCACACTTCCAATGAAGGTAGTGAGGGCTCCATCCCTGGCTGGGGAACTAGGATCCTGAAGGCTGCATATCGTGGCCGAAAAATGAAAAATTTTTAAAAAAATTTGTTTAAATAAAAGAAGCCCTAATTAAAAAAGAAAAAAGGTGGAGAGTTCTTTTCAGGGCCAATGGGGAGCTGAGACTGTGTTTCTTATCATGGCCACTTTGCAGTATGTGGGAAAGGCTACAGAATGAAAACTGAAGCCACTTCTACCACTTAGCTCTGTGACCCTAGGCAAGTGTCTCGTGAGCTCTGAGCATCTCATTCCTTGACGGTACACCCCGTCAGACCCCTCCATGAGGGAGTTAAACACATAATGTTTGTGAAGTGCCCAGCACAGAGCCTGGCTCATAGAGAGGTGTTTAACAGTAGTGCCCAGAGTTTTAGCAGGGTATCAGAGGGGAGGGTAGAATGGCCTTGGAAGGTGATGGGGTCCCCAGATACTTGAGATGGGATTTACCATCATATGGGCAAGAAAAAGTTTCAGAACTGGATAAAACCAAAAAACAATTAAAAACATTTTTTTACCTTGTTCCTCCTATTGAGTGTGAATGACTTATTTCTGCAGGCATGTACAACTATATGGATGTGTATATGCGTATATATGGACTTCCCAGTGGCTCAGTGGTAAAGAACCCACCTGCCAATGCAGGAGACACACAAGATGTGGGTCCAGTTCCTGGGTCAGGGAAGTTCCCCTGGAGCAGGAAACGGCACACCATTCCAGTATCCTTGCCTGGAAAATTCCATGGACAGAGGAGCCTGGCTGGCTATAGCCTATGGAGTCACAAAGAGTCATGACTGAGCATGTACCACCATATGTATATGCACATGTATACTCTTGTGTAACCATCACCCAGAATACATAGAGAATGTTTTTGTTATTTAGTCACTAAGTCATGTCTGACTCCTTTGTGACCCCATAGACTATAGCCAGCCAGGCTCCTCTGTCCATGGGATTTTCCAGGCAAGAATGCTGGAGTGGGTTGCCATTTCCTTCTCCAGGGGATCTTTCTGACCCAAGGGTTGAAACTGCCTCTCCTGCATTGGCAGGCGATTCTTTACCACTGAGCCACCAGGAAAGCCCAAGAGGATGTTTTTTGCATCCCATAAGCTTCTTTGGAGCCTTTTCCTAATCAATAAGCACCTCTGCTGCTAAGTCACTTCAGTCGTGTCCGACTCTGCGACCCCATAGACGGTAGCCCACCAGGCGCCCCCATCCCTGGGATTCTCCAGGCAAGAACACTGGAGTGGGTTGCCATTTCCTTCTCCAGTGGATGAAAGTGAAAAGTGAAAGTGAAGTCGCTTAGTCGTGTCCAACTCTTAGCGACCCCATGGACTGCAGCCTACCAGGCTCCTCCGTCCATGGGATTTTCCAGGCAAGAGTACTGGATCGAGGTGCCATTGCCTTCTCCAAATAAACACCTCAGGTAACCATTATTCTGACATCTAGCAACACAGGTTAATTTTGCTAGTTCTTCTAAAGGCATCTAAATAGACCAAAGTTAATTTAAAGAAACTAAAGGCATGGCTATTTCTTGTCCACCAGCATTTGAAGACTGAAGGTACTTCCTTCTTTTCAAGAGACTATCTTTCTGAGTGCAAGATTTCTTTCTTTTTGTCTAATCTCTATTATTTTTTTCTTTGAACTAATATTCACTGTATAAGTTTTTTAAATCAATTTTAAAAAAAAAGAAAGGACACAAGGAGGGCTGTAGATCTGGGTCTCTTGTGATGCCACAAAGGAGGGTTGTCAGATTAAATAGAGGATGCCAGTTAAACATGAATTTTAGACAATGTATAACTTAGTTTAAATAAGTCCTGAATATTGCATAGCATTGGTGCTAGAAAGAGACATCCCAGCACTTCTAGAATCTGCTCTCTTGGACCCCAGACCCCCAAGAACCCAGAAGTGATCCAGCAGCCATCTAGTTACCTGAGCATTTCGATGTTCACCTTTCTAGGGGAGAGTTGGATCAGTAAGCCATCCAGCAAGACTGCTAGCTGCACCCCGAGGGCCAGCAGGAAGAGATTGAAGGCTACGCTGCTCCAGCAATGTCTCCGCAAAGAAGTGTTGAGGAAGCCGAAGCCAAGGGAGGCCATGATGAACACATCCTGGAAGGCTGCTCAGGGGAAAGAGGCCAAGAAGGAGGACGAGAAGCAGACAAAGTGGAAGGTTGTGTTAGTTTTACCGAACGGCAGCTGGAAGGGGCATCAGGAATCATTGAAGAGAGCTTGGTCAAGTTACCTCCCCTCTTTAAGCCTCAGTATTCTTATCTGAATAATGGGGATAACACTTACAGGGTTGAGGGAAGGAATGACTGAGCTAACACAGAGCCTGGCCCACGGTGAGTGTTCAACAAAGGTAGCAATTATTGTTATTATTAAACACAATAATATGAACATGCGTAAGGAGTCAGGGCCCGTCCTTGGCATGTAGCTGAGACTCAGAAAAGGTACTGACCTCTTGCTTTTTGAGAATCAAGTTTAACCTCCTGATCATGTGTGAGAGAAAAATAAGGCCACATAGTTTGGTGACTTGGCTCAGGTCATTCAGAAAAGAGGGAGCAGTGACGGGTCTAGAGGTTCACAGGCAAGAACTAAATTATCTTTGCAGAAAAACAGCTGTCTCCTTTGGCTCCTGCTGAGGGGGCCCTGGGGGGCCATTGGAAAGCATCAGGGCCACCTGGGTGACCCTCCCTTTCCCAGCCTCAGACTTCGTGTGGTGGCTGCCATGGCAGATGGGGGAGAGGGACTTAGCTGATGTTCCGGAGGGGACCAGGAAGAGGAAAGGGCGGATGCTTTGAATCGGCTCCAACTTTGCAAAATGGGTAACGGCTTGGGCTCTGGAACTAGATAAGCTTGGGGTTCTATCAGGGCTCTGGCACTGTCCAGCTGTGTGGTTTAATCTCGCTCTTTAACGTCTCTGAGCTTTAATAACCGCCTACATTTATTAACTGTTTGCCAAATGCCAACGCTGTTTAAACCACTTAACGTAAACTATCTCGTTTAGTTCTCACAAGCGTCCTTCACTGCGGGTGCTGTTATTATCACCATTTTGCAGATGAGAAAACTGAGGCATAGAGGAGTTATCATTTGCTCCAGCTGATAGAGTTGGGATTTCAACCTACAGGGTCTGCTGTAGAGCCTGTGCCTTGAATTACCACACTATCTGCCCTCTTGGTTTTCTCTTTTATTAAGTGGGAAAAATAATTATACCTCCCTCATCAGGTTGCCAGAATCAAATGGTATAATACACATAATTGCTCCAGAATAGTAAAGACTATTTTATCAACAAACATCAACTAGGTTCACATGTGTGCAAAAGCCTGGAGAGAAGTCTTAAAGGAATTCCGCCCCCTCCCTCCCCTCCCCCACGAAGATTATCTCTGGGTTTAGGAGAGTTCCACTTTTAAAAAAATTTTTAGTGTTAAAATTTTCTACAACTGTTATGAAGAGAGTAAGTAATTTTTTCTTAAAGAAAAAAAGCCTGTGCTTTGAGGCTCTATCATTCTCTATTAGGTTAAATCATATTAAATTGCCAATATCCGACCATTTGACCTATAAGAATGGCAATTTGTATGTTTCAGCTTCTTAGCTGTATGACCTTTGGCTGGCTTACTCTCCTCATCAGCTAAATAAGGGCTATTATCCCTGCTCAGAGGGTACTGGGAAATTGTTCAAGAGCTTGGCTCTGTCCCGGGCACATGGACAAAGCTCAGTAAATAGAGGCTATTCGCCACCAGCACCATCATCACCTTCACAGCAGTAAGAAGTCACCTGGTCTCCAGCCTTGGGTCTGATAGCAACAAGGAAATTCTTCTTTCCAGAGCTCTCCAAAGCCTCTTCAACTTACATTGAAATTTACTTTCGTTAAAAAATACAGGTAGCTAGGGTCTTGCACACAGGACTTGGGTGGTTAATAATCCCAGGTCAACCGGATTACAGGGGACCCAGGCATCTCCATGGGACCTGGGGACTTGTGGAGTGGGCGAGAAATGGACCATCAGGAGAATTCAACTTCTTGCACCTTCTTCTCTGACATAAGGGAGGGGGAGGGGAGGCAATGTTTCAGTCTCCTGCTTGGAACGGGGGTGGAATGGGCACATTTTGTATAGGGGCTCCTCTTGGGACTGCTCGAATCCCTCCAGGGGCTGAGCAGGGAACTATGTAATGAAGGTTACAGCGTATACTGGGGAGTGGTGAGGCCTGTGGCCAATTGGAGACTTAACACCCCACTTTAGATATTCAAATTCTTTTTTAAAATTAATTAATTTATTTTAGTTGGAGGCTACTACTTTACAATATCACGGTGGTTTTTGCCATACACTGGCCTGAATCAGCCACGGGTGTACATGTGTCCCCCATCCTGAACCCCCTCCCACCTCCCTCCCCATCCCATCCCATCCCTCTGGGTTGTCCCAGTGCACCAGCTTTGAGTGCCTTGTCTTTAGATATGCAAATTCAATCTTTCCTTTAAAACTGCTGTTAAAAAACAAAAACAAAACAGTTCCCCATTTTGCAGCAATGCTATATGTAAAGGGTCCAGACTTACTGAAGTTTCCATGAATAGGGGAACCCTTCCACTTTCCTCTCATTCTACAGAAGGGATGCAGAGACAGCCTGTGACTTCCTCAAGAGCACCCAGCATGTCTGCAGCAGAGCCAAGCTCTGGACTCCTGGGGCCGTGCCCTCCCCTCAGTGCTAGGCTGTCTCTTGCTCTTGTTTGTCCACACCTCACTAAGGGACCTAAGGCAAGTCCCTTGCATTCTTTGAGCCTCGGTTTCCCCATCTGTAGCTCATGGGAGTTGGACTTGATACTCTCTAAGGACCTCACTGCTCTGGTGTATTCAGAGGAGGGGGCAGCGTGTGGGAAGGGCAGGGAACCAGGATTAGGTCAGAGGTGGGGCTCTGAAGAGGGCTTCCCTGGGGGTTCAGATGGTAAAGCGCCTGTGTGCAACCCAGGTTCGATCCCTGGGTGGGGAAGATCCCCTGGAGAAGGAAACGGCAGCCCACTCCAGTACTCTTGCCTGGAAAATCCCATGGATGGAGGAGCCTGGTAGGCTACAGTCCATGGGGCTCTGAAGATAAACAGTCAGAGACTCTTGGTTGGGGCTTTATCAGGCACAGCTGCCACGCCTGCGCGGGTACAGAGCTCAGAACCCTCCTCCTACAACCCCACACTGGCCCTGGGGGTTGGGGAGGGATTGGGCTTGTGCTCCAGCCAGGGGGATAAAATTAGGGTGGCAGGGTCTTGGAGCTGTTGACAAAGCTCACTCACCCCAAACTGGTCAGTAAATTACGTCTGAGTTCAGGGCCTCTCACCCCCTGCATCCTCCCACTTCTCTCCCAGCCTCGCGGGGCTCTGGCCCACGCCCACTCCTCCACTCCTCCCATGTCTCACAGCTGGATCCCAGCTTCAATGCTGGGTCCCAGCTCAGGGCATCATCCCCACTGGTATCAGCCTCCACCTCTCAGAGCCTGTGCTATGCCCTGCATCAGCTGCTGGTCTGATAAGATAATGAACCTAAGGTGTCCAGGGCTGATAAGGAGAGGATCGCTCCAGGGGCCCCATACCCGGGCCTCAGAGGGGAGTTTTACACATGATCTAAGGTGGGCCTTCCGGAGAAGTTTATGCAAGTCCCGTGACTTGGAGCAAGTCTCGTGACTTGGAGCAAGTCTAACCTGGGAGTCCTATAGGACAATAATCAACATCATTGTAACAGCAGGCACATATATGGTGCCCTCCACAAACTAGGGACTCTTCCAAGTACCTGCCATCCTTAGACTATGACAAGCCCACGCAGGAGGTATCTTTGATTATCCCCATTTTACAGATGGGGAAAGGGAGGCACAGATAGGTGCTGGAATTAGCTCAGGTCACACAGCTAGCAAATGATGGTGGCAGACCTGAATCCTGGCTCTGGGTTTAATCGCTATACCATCCTGCCTCCCCCTCCATCCTTCACTCTCCATAGTGTCAAATATGAGTGTGGGCCTCTGAGTCTGGCTATCTGAGTTCAGAGCCTGGTTCAACCTCCATGTCCCCGCTTCCTAGTCTGTAAAGTGGTCTGAAATAATGGCACCTGCTCAGAGGTTTGCTGTTAGTAGTGACTTCCTTGGCTCCTGTGAATCGCTTAGCCTAGCACTGATGCATGGTAAATGTTAGGACTATAAATTATCTCAGGCCTGCCACTTGTTAGCTGTGGCTTTGGACAAGACTGTTGCCCACTCCTTCAGCCTGACTGCCCCTGGGAGTCTCCACCGTTCCCCACACACCCTTCCACCTCCCTCCGACCTGCAGACACTTCATCAGCTCCAAAGCCAGGCCTGGCTTCTGTCCCTCGGGCCCTGGGCTGGACCTCCACACTCTTCTCCCCACCACTGACTTTGCACGGTACCTCTGCAGCCTTGGTCTGGAACCATCCATGGAGCCTCATGCTGCCTTACCCTCCGTCACAACCTCCAACCCCACCCTCACCCCTATAGCAGTCTGGGGAAGAAAAAGAGGTTTCCCAATCAACAGGGCTGGGAAGGATAAGATGTGGGCTTCCCAGGTGGCGCAGTGGTAAAGAATCTGCCTGCCAGTGCAGGAGACACAAGAGATGCACGTTCTATCCCTGGGTCAGGAAGACGCCCTGGAAGAGGAAATGGCAACCCATTCCAGTATTCTTGCCTGAAAAATCCCACGGACAAAGGAGCTTGGCAGCTACAGTTCATGGGGTCGCAAAGAGTCAGACACGACTGAACCGTGTACGGTGTACAATGAGTACCAATGACGTCAGTACACGTCATTGGCAAAGTCCTTCTTGTCTTTTAATAGCTCTCCTTCCTGCTTCTAAGGAGTTTGGGGGTAACTGGGTGGTAGCCACAGTGCAGGGCCCAGGATGGTCCCCCAATCTGGCATCGTTCAAGCAGGCTCTGTGTGACAAATGGTCACAGTAATGGCCCCCAAGGAACCATGCCTTCCAGTATAGAACCCTCCCGCCTGAGCTGAGCGCTGTGATGGGCTTTGGCTAAGGGGACATCAGCAAACACAATGCAAGCAGAGGCTTGAAAAGCACCCCTGGGCTTGCCCTCTTACTGCTGTAAGCCCTCTGCTGCCGTGTGAAAATCTGGGCAAGTCTGCTGGAGTCGCATGGGCTAAGCATCCAGCCAGCATCAACTGACAGACATGCGAATGAGGCTATCAGAGACTGTTCAGCCCCAGTCAAAGCTCCAGGCTGGAGATGTATGGGACGTGCATCTATGCTTAGTTGCTCAGTCATGTCTTACTCTATGTGACCCCATGGGCCTCCCAGGCTCCTCTGTCCATGGAATTCTTCAGGCAAGAATACTGGAGTGGGTTGCCATTCCCTTCGCTAGAGGGTCTTCCTGACCCAGGGATCGAACCCCAGTCTCCCGAATTGCAGGTGAAGTCGTTTACTGGCTGAGCTACCAGAGAAGCCCCAGAGATGCACAGTGACCCTAGGTGAAATTGACAGAAGAGCTGCGTGGCCACAGTACAGCTGAAACTGCTGAACCACAGGATCATGATCTGGAGCAAATTAGATGATTGCTATTTTGAGCCACTAAGGTTGGGGGTGGTTTGTTATGCAGCAATAAATAATGGATACAACTGCTTTCCCCAAGCATCTCACTGGCACCTCAATCCCAAGCCCAGAATGAACATATCATTGTTCATTTATCCCCCAATCTTCCCTTCCCCTTGTGCCTCTCATCTCAGAAATGGGCACCTCCATCTGCCAAATCACACATCTGAAGCCATCCTTGACTCCTTTCTTGTTTTTTCAAAGAACAGCCAATTTTATCTCCTAAATAACTCTTGAGTCTGACTCTTTGCTTCTCCTTTACTGCCCCTGCCAATTTGACCTCATCACAGGTCATCCAGGCCAGTGGTCATCAGAGTAGGGTTCACACCCCTCAGAAGATACTCCAGACAATCCATAGGGGCTGCCAGAAGAAGAGATATTAGCACTGCTAATTCTACTCATTTTTTCTAAAACATTTAAAAAATTAAAGTCTATTCATAATAAAAAGCTAATTTTTTTTTTTGCAATGCTTTATTGTGGCATGTGGGATCTTAGTTTCCTGACCAGCTATCCAACCCAAGCCCCCTGCATTGGAAACATGGAGTCTTAACCACTGGACTGCAAGGGAAAAAAAGAAAAAGTTCAGTCACTCAGTCGTGTCAGACTCTTTGCGACCCCATGGGATTTTCCAGGCAAGAGTACTGGAGTGGGTTGCCATTTCCTTCTCCAGGACTGCAAGTGAAGTTCAAAGCTAATGCTCTTTATCAGTCTTCATATGTGTTCATTCTTTCAAGCATTTCGACAACTCAGTAAGTACAATCATTATGTGACAGAGGTTAAAACAGAGGCAGAGAGTGATTTGCCCAGGTCTCACAGCTTAGTAGAGGCAGAGGAGAGATGGGAACCAGTCTCGCTCCAGCCGTCCTCAAACTTCTGTGTATTCGAGTCACTTAGAGGGCTTGGTAAAACACAGATTGCTGGGCCCCACCCTTGAGCTCTGGATCAGTAGGTATGGATGGGGGCCCAGGTATTTCTGGCAAGTTCCTAGGGGATGCTGAGGTGGCTGGTCTGGGGACCACATTTGAGGACCCCTGATCTAGGTTCTTCTACCCCTAAAGGCACTTGGCCAAGTTTGCAACTCTGCAAGCATTTAATGTTCAGATGAATCCAGGAGCTTTCTCTGACTTGCTTAGGATGTCAGCTTAGTCCCCCAGCTTTGGAAGGTAAAATGAGGGAATATTAGGCCCCTGAAGAGGGGGGGTGACATGTATTTCTTCATATTCATCTTGTTGTAACTAATGACAGGGTTTTGTTTTGCTTAATTGACAGCTTTATTACGGAAAATTTTAAGCACACACAACAGAGTGAGTAGCATGGTGAACATCATGTACCCATTCCCAGCTTTGATGACTGTCACAAGGGGTCAATCTTGTTTTTAATTATCCTTCTCCCCTCGTTTTCTTTCTTTTTTCTTTTGTTGTGTTAGTTTGAGGTGTGCAGCAGTGATTCAGTTGCACATATATATATATCCCTTCTTTTTTCAGATGCTTTTCCCATAGAGATTAACACAGGCTATTGAGTAGAGTTCCCTGTGCTAAACCAGTAGGTCTTGTGGATTATCTATTTTCTATGTAGTTGTGTTTATGTTAATCCCATTCAATCTTATTTATATTATCCTTCTCCACCTGTTTCCTTCCTTAGCTTTTCTTTTTCCTTCCCCTCCTCTTTCTCCTTCTCCATCTCCTCCTCCCCCCTCCCCCCTGCCTTTCCCCTCCTCCTTCCCTACCTCTTTCTCCTTTTTCTTCTTCTTTTTGGCATGAAACAGATCCCAGACATTGTTCTATCCCAGTGTGCTTCTCTAACAAATAGGGCTCACTATTTGTTCAATTGCTAAACCTACTTCTAAATAGGTTTAATGGAGAAGGAAATGGCAACCCACTCCAGTACTCTTGCCTGGAATATCCCATGGATAGAGGAGCCTGGTGGGCTACAGTCCCTGGGGTCGTGAAGAGTCGTACATGACTGAAGCGACTTAGTAGCCGAAGCAGCAGCAGCAAATAGTTTAAAAAGCACCCACTATGCTATTATCACACCTAATGAAACTCATAACAATGCCTGTGTGTTACATAATACTCAACGTTTTATTCAGATTTCCCGGTATTCTCAAAAATGTCTTTTTTTTTTTTTTTAGAATTGGCTGATTTAAATGACTTATTATAGTTTACGTGGACTGGATTCAATTAAGTAGACTGACAGATTGCTACTTAGTTTTAACTCAACTAACCTTCACAAAATGGACTAACGGCTCAAACTGCCAAAAACCACAGATTGAAGGCAAAAGAATAATGTCAGGCAAGCGCAGAAACAAAAGGTAGTTTTAACTCAACTAACCTTCACAAAATGGACTAACGGCTCAAACTGCCAAAAACCACAGATTGAAGGCAAAAGAATAATGTCAGGCAAGCGCAGAAACAAAAGGTACCTCTTGTGCACTGACTCTCCGTCAGTCACCTTCAGAGTTAAAGAAAAAACCCAATCTAATCACATCTGACAAGAAGTCAAGCAAGATAATTTGAAACTATCTAGAAGACCCTGAGGAATGCATTGCCATCCACTGTCATTCACGGTAACAATGGACTGTGCCTGGAGTGACTGACACCATCACAATCAGTCATTTGAAAATATTTTATATTTCCTTTTGATTTCTTTCCAATTTTCTAATTTACATACATCTATGATAGCGTGCAAAATATATTACTGCAGCAAGATTTAAGTAGAACATAGAAATACAGGGCATGCTTGAAAAATTTGAAGACCCCCAGTCCATAGAACACTACAGTCTCCACACTGGTTTCCACCTCAAGTCAGGCCCCTTCCCCACCCCTGTGCCAGTCCTGGAATGGCTTTCTCCATAACCAAACCCAAACTGATCACACTCCTGCTTTCTAATAGATCAAGAAAATGAAGGCCACCCTGCTTACTCAAGGGAATGGGTCCACCCACTGCTTCCCTCTTTATGCTTCTACAGCGCTGTAGGGTTAAACTCCAGCCTGGTCCAGTCTGATGAACACAATGATTCCTGCTGAGCTCACGACCCTCTGTTTTCACATGGTTATACTCTACCTGAGCCTCTGAGGCCCGGCTGGACAGTCACTTCCCTCCAGAGGCCTTGCCTGACATCCCCATCTCCCTGCCTGGGTTGTGGGCCCTCCTCTGTGCTTCCATAGAACGTGAGCATCTGAGGACACTTATGTCTATGATAGCAGCACAGCCTAGGGGTAAAGAAAACTGAATCCAAACTACAAAGTTGAAATAAGGGCTCTTGTGCCTACTGATTATATGACCAGAGACTCAACCTTACTGTAAAATGGGGCTGTGAAGCATCATAGTTAAGTGCGTGGAAATTCAAACTAGGCCGCTTAAGTTTCTTTTTTCCCCTTAATTTAGTTTTAATTAATCTATTTTATTTTTTAATTTTTATTTTATACTGGAGAATACAACTACTAACTATTAACAACACATTAACAATGTTGTGTTCGTTTCAGATGTACAGTAAAGCAGTTCAATTATACATATACTTGGGTCCATTCTATTTAAAATACTTTTCCCATTTAGGTTACCGTAGAAAACTGAGCAGAATTCCCTGTGTAGTCTTTGTTGGTTTTCTGTTTTAAATATAAGGCTGTGCTCTGCTAAGTCGCTCAGTCGTGGCCGACTCTTTGCGACTCCAGGGACTGTAAGCCCACCAGGCTCCTCTGTCCATGGGAATTCCCCAGGCAAGAATACTGGAGTGCATTGCTATGCCTCTTATAGGGGATCTTCCCAACCCAGGGATCGAACCCAGGTCTCCCACCTTGCAGTCGGAATCTTTTCCATCTGAGCACCACAGAAGCCCAAGCATAAGGCTACTTAACTTTAAACCAAGGACTTCCCTGATGGCTCAGGGGTAAAGAATCTGCTTGCCAATGCAGGAGACTCAAGTTCAATCCCTGGGTTGGGAAGATCCCTTGGAGAAGGAAATGGCAACCTAGTCGGTATTCTTGCCTGGGAAATCTCATGGACAGAGGAGCTTGGCAGGCTACAGTCCAAGGGGTTGCAAAAGAGTGAGACACGACTTAGCAACTAAAGAACAACAGCAAAATTTAAAACTGCTGCGCTATTGCTAGCCGAACAGTCTTGGGCAAATCACTCCAAGTGCCTAGCTTCCTTCTATGAAAAGTGGAGATCATAATAGTACCTGTCTCTAAACAATCTGCCTGCCAATGCAGGAGACGTGGTTCGATTCCTGATCTGAGAAGATCCCACATGACTTGGAACCCCTGTACCACAACTACTGAGCCTGTGCTCTAGAGCCTGGGAACCACAACTGCTGAAGCCGGAGCAACCTAGAGTCCGTGCTCCGCCAGAGAAGCCACTGCAATGAGAAACCCGAGCACCGAAACTAGAAAGTAGCCCCCACTTGCTGCACCTATAGAAAAGTCTTCGCAGCAGCAAAGACCCAGCACAGCCAAAAATAAATAAATAAAATTGTTATTTTTAAAAAGTAGTACCTATCTCATAGGGTGACAGTGAGGATTCGATGTAAAGCATTTAAGATAGTGTCTGGCGTGTGCATGGATGCTTAGTTGCTCAGTCCTGTCTGATTCTTTGCGACCCCATGGACTGTAACCCAGCAGGCTCCTCTGTCCACGGGATTCTCTACGTGAGAATACTGGAGTGCCTGGTACATAGTAAGTAATCAATAAATATCAGCTCTGATTAGCACGTATCTGGATCCCACATGGTTTGTAACAGACTGAGCAAATGAATGAATGAATGGATTGAATTACATTATACCCAACTGAAAAGAATTACAGTAAGTTGAAATGAATGAAAATTGTGCCCAGGCCTTGCTTGTTCAGCACTGAGTACCCTCTCTGGGCTAGCCCATAAAGCAGTGTAGGGACTTCCCTCCCCAAGTCATCTCCTTGTTCTTCTTTCTGCTGCTGAGGGCCCAGAGATGCCTTCCCTTTGCTTCTAGTTAACTAGCTAACATCACTTAGAAACATGCAAGCACTCAGCCAGGCTTACATTTCTGTTTCATCTCACGGACCTCACTCAAGGAGGTCCTTCCATTATCACAAACAACATCTTGACTCTCCGAGGTGCTTGAAAACTCCTCTCAACTTTTTTGAAAAAGCAGAAGCCACACCACTGTGGATGTCTATCTTGTTGACAGTCATTCTCATCATGGTCTGTGAGTATTTTTAGCTGCATATATATAAAATAACAACCATCCTACATTCTCTTCAGCCAGAGCTTATGCCTCAGGATTTGCAGGCAGAAAGCAGACTTCCCAGTCCCTAAGTGAGAAGGAAGCTTCCAAAAGAAAGGTGGTACAGAAATGAGAAGAGACCAAAAAAAAAAAAAAAAAAGGAAACAAGATCCCTCAAACCCAACAACACCATGAAATTCCTTGCTGTTAAGGAAAGAGAAGAGAAGAGCGGGTAGTGAAGGCAGAGAATTGTGAAGACCCTTTGGCAAAGGGAAATCTAGGGACAGAGAAAAGGAGGCCCCTCCCTCTGCCCTGACAAATCAAGGAAGGCTTCATGGAAGAGGTGATGGCCACACTGGTCCTAAAGAAGAGACGGCATGTTTGGTTGGGTCTGTGTGCAACAGACTGAAGAGGATGAGGAAACCCCTTTCCGCAGAAACTTTGTGGAAAGGAGGCCCTATGCCCCTGGAGGACCTCCTCTTCCCTGCGCCTGCTGTTTGCCTCTGTGACCACCTCCCCTCCGGACACTCACCTCGGTAAGTCCTCAAGACCTTCTTCTGTTCACCTGCTGAAGCTGGATAGGAGGTGAAAAAGAAGAAGACGACAATGAAAATCACCTCCAGCGTTAAGGCCAATGGGGGCAACCAGACCCGCACAGACTTTTGGTACTTAGAGCCCATCCTGTGTCCACCTCTGTGAGGCGTTTCCACCAGCGCCGGGCATTTCCCTTCGGCCCCACACCCTCTAAGGGGAGGGACAGGAGAGACAGCGGGAAGGCCTTATCTCAGGCTGCAAGGCTGGTCCTGCCGACCTATCTGTGGAGTTAACACAGGAGCGGAGGGACAGTGACAGGGAGGAGGAAAATGCATTTATTCCAACATTAATTGATTCATTCCGTCATTCATTGATTCAAAAAGTAGTTGCTACATTCCTACCACAGGGCAGGCACTGTGTCCAGTTGAAAAGAGGGCATTCATTCACTCGACCCTCAAACACAAGAATCCTCCTTCATCCCTTTTTTCGCTTACCTTCACCACATCTTGCAAGAAAGGCAGAGAATAGATCAACACCCTTATTTCACAAATGGGGAAACGGATGCTTAGATGGAGCTTTGGATTGGCAAAATTTCTCTTTAAAACCTTACCACAGGTCAGAGAGGGCACCAAGTGGGCTCTTAAAAATGATATAGTGAATGAATGAATGAATGAAAGCAAAGAACAATATTAAGTCCTGGGGAGGACCTAGGACCCACAGAGAACTAACTCCTCAAAGCCACACTGTTGAAATTAGTTTTATCTGAATCTGTATTTAAATACAGACTCTGACCTGTTTCTCAATCTTTCAAGGGCAGGTATGACAAATGAAAGGAGGAGGCAATCCAGCTCTAGGAAAGCCCTGGTGGAAGTCCCGCTCTAGCCCGAGGCTAAAGTTGTCCCCCACTCTTGTCACCTGCTCATAGAGCAGTCCAGGACTTGCCTGGGGCATGAGCACTGCAGTGCATTTGACGATGGTCACCAGCCTCTGTACCCCCACCCCACAATGAACTGTCCCCTGGAACAGGATGTAAGGCACCTGTGATATAGTTCTGTTCCTGCAGCTAACTTTTCCTATGGCCACATCCATTTGCTTAGCAGAAGATCTGAGATATAGAGAAAGGGAGGGAGGAGGAATCAACATTTTTTACCTTCTACACTGGCCCCAGTCACTGGCCACTGTGTGCAGACTGAATTTATGAGGGCCCAGAGACTAAAATCTGGCTAGGAGTAGCAGGGAGGCAGATTGTAGCCCAACATGAGTGAATATTTTATTGACCATTCATGGGGTAGTGAGTATCCTGTCGCTAGGGGAATGCAAGCAGAAGCTGATGGTTAGTTGTCAGAGATGTCTTGTGAGTGATTCATATGTGGATTATGGGAGATGTTAATCACCTGGTAGAATCTTGTCTTTTTTGTTTTTAGAAGAAACTAAACCCAGAAGGTCACACCCAAGGTCATACAGTCATTGACATTAGTCATTTCTTGCTCAGCGCAGCTTTATTTACAAAAAAGAAAAAATTGAGAATAACCTAAAAGTACAATAGTAGGGGATTAGTTAAGTAAACTACAAGACACATAATCTGCCACCAATATAATCATTCTGAACATGGAGAAAAATCCAGAAGAAACTGCTTTTAAGGTTTATAAAAAGTGGCACAGGGGATAGATTATTTGGTGAAGGAAGTTACAGAACAGTGTGCATGTTCCCACTTTTTGAAATAATAATAACACTGTATGTTAACATATGCATTGGGGGAAAAAATTGGCTATAAACCTCTCCTGGTTACTTTTGGTTTAGGTATGTTGGGAAGCTAAAATTTACTAAGTACTTTAGTACGCTAGGCACTGTTCTAGGTACTTTACATGTATGAACTCAGTTAATGAGCCTGTGAGATGGGACTGTTAGCCTTTCTACAAGCTGAGGCACAGCAATATCAGGGGACTTGCCCAAGGTTATGGGGTTATTAAGTATTAGAGCTAGGATTTCAACCTGGGCAGTCTATCTTGGGCACCTGGGTGCTTAACCACCTAACTTTAGCCCAGATAACTCCTAAGTCTTCTCCTATTTCTGAAAGACTAGCAATGTAGGATTCCAAGCCTTCTGCTATCTCATCAGTAAGTAAGGCATAAGTACTGGTTTCTAGAGCTCAGCCCTCATGGTCAGCCTTGGTTTTGATTTCTGGCCTTTTTCAGGCCATCAGTCCTTTTTTTTTTTTAACTTTAAATTTTGTTTTGGGGTATAGCTGATTAATGATGTTGTGGTAGTTTCAGGCAAACAGCAAGGGACTCAGTCATATATATACATGTATCCATCCTCCCCAAAACTTCCCTCCTATCCGGGCTGCCACATAACATTGAGCAGAGTTCCATGTGCTATACAGTGGGTCCTTGTTGGTTATCTATTTTAAACATAGCAGGGTGTACATGTCCATCCCAGACTCCCTAACTATCCCTTCCCCCGATCCCCTCCCCCTACCCCAGCAACCATAAGATTGTTTCTAAGTCTGTGAGTCTCTTTCTGTTTTGTAAGTTAAGTTCATTTGTATAATTTCTTTCTAGATTCCACATATAAGGGATGTCATATGATATTTCTCCCTCTTTGTCTGACTTACTTCACTCAGGATGACAATGTCTAGGTCCATCCATGTTGCTGGAAATGTCATTTCATTTTTAATGGCTGAGTAACATTCCATTGTGTATATGTACCGTGTCTTCTTCATCCATTCCTCTGTCAATGGACATTCAGGTTGCTTCCATGTCTTTGGTCATGGAAGTTTCCTTAACAGGGGACTCCC
This sequence comes from Muntiacus reevesi, assembly GCF_963930625.1. NCBI lineage: Eukaryota > Metazoa > Chordata > Mammalia > Artiodactyla > Cervidae > Muntiacus > Muntiacus reevesi. Next base: position 110,199,340 of record NC_089251.1, read on the forward strand.
CTGTGAGGGGGATAAGTGAATGTGATCCTTGTTGGCCTGGGTCCTGTACAGCAGGTCCTGTACCTGCCTACCCAGGAGCACCAAATGTCAGACAGATGAACACTAGAGATTTCCAGTCGCTGCCAGCCCCTGGGCTTGGAGCTCTTGACGGTTGTGTTTACATGCTGGCACACTCAGTGATGATGGCAGCTGGTTCCCACAGGGGCACCCTAAAGCCCTGTGTGTCCTGATCCTGCCCAGGGAGAGGCAGACCACTTGACAAGAGGGCCAAGCTCCTGCATGAACAGAAAGGCTTTCTTTAATAAAAGGGAGCCGACCCCACAGGTGGCCTCTCCCAGATGACTGATCAAAAGGGGAGTTTTCTCTCTTCCTCTCTGTCTCTTGCAAAAGACCCCTGTTTTCTGATGACAGTTCCAGATAGTCTGACTCCAAATCTTCAAGGCAGGGTCCCTGGGAAAGCACATGGGATCTACAGCAGAAATGTCATAAATCAAATGTTAATTGTCAACTCTAGGTGGGAGGTGAATGGCTTTTCACTGTACCTTTCTCTCAACTTTTTAGGTTTATATTTGAAGTTTTTCATAACAAAACGTTTGGGGGATATGTTCTGTGTGTACCTGCTGTTTCCCATGCCTAAAGCACCCCTCCCCTCAGGTATCTACATGCTCCTGCCCTCACTGACTCAGATCCAAACGACACGAGACCAGGAACTTCTGACTGTTGTATCCTCAGCACCTGGTGCTCAAGAAATACCTGTTGACTGAGTAACAGCTGCCGATTCTGTAATGCCAAGCACTGGACCCAGCATTTTGCAGACATTATTTCATTTACCCTTTCCCTCAAACCTGTGAGTATAGGCATCACCACTCCCATTTGACAGATGAGAAAACTGCTGCTCAGAGAAGTAATGCAAGCGCCCAAAGTCACATAGCTAGTAAACAGCAGGGCCAGAACCCAACCCACATCCATCTGATGCCACAGCTTTTGCTCTTAACTGCTTTGCACTTCTGTCTTCTATTAACTAAACCACTTAACAGTCTCAATTTCCTTATGAGTCAAATAAGATGAGTTGCTTTGCTTTCCTCACAGAGTTATTATAAATGTGGGACTACATAAGCATGCTTGGCAACCTATGTTTTGGAAATGAAGGTGTGCAAGTGGTGCCATGACTGTGGCCTCCTGGTCTGAGTGACTAGACTTCCTACGGGTATGATGAATCAAATCAGAGAGACTACGCTTGCTCCTTGGAAGGCAAACTATGACCAACCAAGACAGCATATTAAAAAGCGAAGACATTACTTTACCAACAAAGGTCCATCTAGTCAAAGCTATGGTTTTTCCAGTAGTCATGTATGGATGTAAGAGTTGGACTATAAAAAAAGCTGAGCACCGAAGAATTGATGCTTTTGAACTGTGGTGTTGGAGAAGACTCTTGAGAGTCCCTTGGACTGCAAGGAGATCCAACCAGTCCATCCTAAAGGAAATCAGTCTTGAGTATTCACTGGAAGAACTGTAGCTGAAGCTGAAACTCCAATCCTTTGACCACCTGATGCGAAGAATTGACTCATTGGAAAAGACCCTGATGCTGGGAAAGATTGAAGGCAGGAGGAGAAGGGGACGACAGAGGATGAGATGGCTGGATGGCATCATCAACACAATGGACATGAGTTTGAGTAGGCTCCAGGAGTTGGTGATGGACAGGGATGCCTGGCATGCTGTAGTCCATGGGGTCACAAAGAGTCGGACATGACTGAGTGACTGAAATGAACTGTAGCTTTCATGTGTAATCATTCATTTTCTGTAGAAACAGGACTCTATGAGAACACTGCCATGCCCTCCTTATCTGAGTTAAATATTAGAAAACTCAGTCATGGGCAGTGACCAAGGAGGTAGGTAGCCCCCCCGCCACATCTTCTCTCTGGAATCCTGTCCACACCAAAGGTGTGACTTTGATCTGGGCATGCTTAGTTAGAGTGTGGCTAAGTCAATCATTTATCTATTTAACAAACATGAGCTTTGGAGTCAGGTGACCTGGGTTCAAATCCTAGCTCTGCAAATTATTAGCTGTGTGACCTTGGGCAAGATGATCAATATCTCTGAGTCTGTTTCCTTATCTGTAAAGTGGAGAAAAATCAGCATCCATCTCATAGGTTGGTTGTAAAGATTAAATGAGGTAGTACACATAAAGTGTCACATGTGTAGAGAACTTACCATAAATGTTAGAAATTATTATTATTGCATAAACTTGACATGTTTACCTTAGAAAACCTCAAAAATGCAGAGGTGTGTAAAACTTACATAGAGCACCCACGATTTCATCATCTCTCCAAACCAGCTCTACTTCTTTTTGTATATAATCTTTCAGATTTTTTTCTATTCATGTGAACTTATGCCTTGTTTTTTTCCCCTACAAAAAATGACATTATATAGCACATGTTTAGTAACTTGCTTTTTTTCATGAACAGTATATCATAAGCAGTTTCCAAACCAGGAAAAATCTTTCTATGACACTATTATGGTGGATAAAGGTCCAGGCTCAGACTACCTGCATTTGAATCCTAGCTCTATCACTTACTGTGTGACCTTAGGCAAATGACTTAGCTTCTCCATACCACAGTTTTCTCATCTGTAATATAGCACCAGAAGTAATCTCTTGGGCTCCCCAGGTGGTGCTAGTGGTAAAGAACTCACTGGCCAATGCAGGAGACATGGGTTCAATTCCTGGGCTGAGAAGATCCCTGAAGGCGAGCATGGCAGCCCACTCCAGCATTCTTGCTTGGAAAATCCCATGGAATGAGGAGTCTGGCAGGCTACAGTCCATAGAGTCGCAGAGAGTCAAACACAACTGAAGCGACTTAGCACGCATGCACAGTCATCTCTTCCTTATAGGGTTGCTGTGAGAATTAGATCAAAACGCATAGGATACTTAGAGGAGTATCCACACAAAATAAGTGTTATGTGTCATTATTCTCCAGGGCACACTGACTTCCATGGTAAGGCAATGTGATTATTTGTTTGACCAGCCCCCTCTGTGGGATATCTGGGTTATTTATAAAACTGTTTCTGTTCTAAACACTACTATAAATATCTTTCATTAACAGGGTTCTCTGGGGACATGTATAAGAGGTGGCCATCCAAAGTCTGGATTTTCCTGTAACTCCCATGAGACAGGAACAAAGCTCAAGGCAGGTGAGCCAGCCTTGTCTGGTGGGTTTGAGGGGATAAAAGCTGCTGAAAAGGTGGGCATGCAATTTCCTTGGATGTGAAACAGCACGTGATGATCTCCTCCAGGCTATTCTGAGCTCAGTTGAAACCTATGTGCCAATCCCAGCCCCTTGGCCATCTGAAAGTCCCAAGAGAAGAGGAGGAATGGCCCTGAATTCCTGTCTGGCACTTGGTCTTTGGAATGAGAGCAAATGATTTCTCTTTCCTGTCTTACTCATCTGTTAAATGGCCACTGCTGATCTCCCCTGCTTCCTGATTGGTGGAGGAAGAGTGGGGAGCTGGGGAACTCTGTATTAGGCAGGAGGCCTGTCTCATCTCAGGCCAGTTTTGTGTGCTGAGGTTCCTAAAAGGCCCTTTCAGTTTGAAAGGCTGGAACTTAGGTAAAGCCAAAGGGTTTTGGAGTAAGGTGGGCCAGGAAAATACAGAGTCCAGCCGGGGCAGTAGGAGTGAGAGGAAGGGAATGAAGAAGGGAAGACTTACAGTGGTATGTCCTTGGACTCTTGGCAAGAAGGCCTTTCCCATCATTCCACCCCAGGCAATCATTAGATCAACCACCCTTAACATCAAGAGTTATTTACAGGCACCAGCCTACAGCATCAAGGCTCCATGCAGCTTAGCTTATGACTCAAGCCAAATTCCTTTACCATAGCAACTGCATGACCTTATTTTCTCTGAGCCTCAGTTTTCTCACCTGCAAAATGGAGCTAATATATTCTGCTTCTAAACATAGGGCTTGAAGTGATTCTAAGAGGTAATCTTGGCACAGAGTGGACAGGTCACTCAACTCAGGACACCAGCAAGTTGACATTTCAAGTGGGACTGGAACCCAGACCTCCAGATTGCTTCTTCTTGGGCCATCACCCTGGGATTCTCTCTGCCCTTCCTCTGCTCCCATGAAGCCCAACAACTAACAGTAACTCCCAGTCACTTTATACTTCTCCACAGCCCTTGTCAGGAACCTGTTTGATGGCAGGCTAGCCAGAGAGCTTCAGAAAGCTGGTAAGTGTCCCCAGTGCCTCTCCCATCTTTTTTCTGGACTATTTACCCGTCCATTCCACAGTCTGCCATGGCACTGTCCTAGACAACAGGGACCCAGTGTGGAGTGGGAAAGACCAAAGATATGGCCTCTAACCTTGCAGAGTTGACTTAGTTGCTGGCCCAGGTAATCTGAAAACTTGCAATCATGAAGAAGAGGGCTATTCCAGCTGGCAGACCCTGTGGAGTCTGAAGCCATGATCTCACCATGTACCTATGCCTTCAAGCCTTCAGTTATATTGATTTAGGTATCCTTCTCCGTGAACCAACCTGTATCCTTTTCCATGAATCAACCTGCCTTGGCAACCAACCATGGCAACTTGGCAACAGAAGTCTTTTTCTGTTGCTTCAAGCAGAGTATTAGGTTCAGATGCTTTCACAATGATAGGTAGCCTTGGTGAAACTTTGAGCTCACAGAGTTTGTTATCCTTGGCTGCCCAGTGACACTTTATCAAAAGGCTGGAGTAGAGGTGAAGGATGAAAAACAGATATACTGTTAACAGAAATGACTTGCAGTAACCTACTGCATGTTTGTCCCTGAGAGTTCATCATCTGGTAAATAGCCTTCAAACAAACCTGAGTGAAAACAGAGGCTCTGAGACATTCAGTAACTTGCCCAAGCTAGCAAGTGGCCAAGCTGGAATTTCAATCCAGGTCTGAAAAGGCAGATACTCTTGCAATTTTTCTAAATGCATCTCTACAGGGTATGAATCCAGTCCCCAAGAAGCTTTTCATCTAGGTGAATGGACAAGCCTCATCCAAGAAACCACAAATAAGGAACAGGACTGCTGGAGATGCTCTCTGTAGAAGCAAAGGCACATAAGAGGAAAGATACAGTTGTCTTAGTGGATTTGAGGACGGTGAATAGATTAAGGCTTGCTGGCCTGGGGAGGCCTGAAAAGAGGGGTGGGTCCCCCTGTGACCAGCTTTGGATGCCATAATAAACAGAATGGGTCTTCTTTTCCAGGCACTGGGTAATCTTTGTGAAGATTTGTGACAGTATAAAGTAACAGCAGTAGTTGAGGATGATGCATTTGGGATAAATTACAAGTTCCTTCTTGGAGTGGATTTTTATTTAAGGGAATGATCACAGGGCTGGGAGACGTCCACGCATCCCAGGACAAAACAAGATGGCATCTGCTTTCCTGTAAGTTTTTTAAATGTGTTGTAAGAGCATCTAACAGTCCCTCGGGTGCTGAATGGTTAAGCTGGTACAGTCACTTGACCGGAGATTTTGCAACCATCAGAAATATTTAGGAAGGATGAATTCATTATAACATGTTAAAATGCTTATGTCAAAGAACAGAACTACAAAACTGAAAGTCTAATACAATCATATTCTGCTTAATAATAATAAAAACAACAGTAATAGTAGTAGTATATCATCCAGGGGGAGGAAACTGGAAAGACAGGGAAAAATACAGAATGCTAACAGTAGTTCTGTTAAGGTGATGAGATCCATCGGTGTCTTTCCCATCCCCCGCCCTCAGCAACTTCTCTATGTTTCCCCAGTTTTTCTTTACTGACATGCGTTCCTCTTTTTGACATCTATTCTTTTCCTTTCTCTTAAAAGAAAAAAACAACTTTGTCTTTTCTAACTGCTATTTTGCCATACCTATGCTGCAGGGGAGCAATGAGGAGTAAAAGAACAAATAGATGCAGAGCACCCAGCACGGTGCTTCGCAGAGAATTGGGCGCTCTAGGAATGTTAGGTGAGAAGGGTCACTGACCCAGCTTCCCCGCGGCACCAGAACGCTGCTCGGGGGCAGAGACTCTTCCGACGTCGACGCTCGCCAGGTCCAGCAGGCGCGGTGCCCAAAGAAGCCGCCGCCGCCGCCAAAGTCAGCCCTGCGGACGTGGAGCCTGGGCCGCACCGCCCCACACACACCCACCGCGGCAACCTCGCGCGACGGCGCGCGCACCACGGCCCCGCCCCTGTGACGCGCCTCCAGGAGGCGGGACCACGGAGGCCCCGCCCCACGCCTACTCCGATTGGCCGCCGCGCTGTCACCACCACGTCGCGGGAAGCTGGCAGGGTGTGTGAGTGTGCCTATGTGTGTCCGTGTGTGTGTGTGTGTGTGCGCGGTTTGCTTTGTCATTCGTACCCCCGTCGCTCGCAGATGCGGCCGGCTTGGCCGAGCACTCCAGGATCCTCAGGAAGGGCCCCCGGCGCTGTCCCCGGCGCTTCCCGGACGAGGAGGATGCGGCGAGCCCCTTACATAAGGATGCGGCGGACTGGAGTTTCAGTTCAGCACAGAAACGCACATGCCGCAAACCCAGGCCTCGCGATTTCATAGGGCGCTAGGGATAGCTTAACAATGAAAAAAAGCACCTCATGCTCTAATGTGAATTCTCATACAGTGAAATGCAACCCAACAATAAAGAAATGCACCTTCGTAACAAGGCAGAATATAGGATGTTATATTTATAGGGCCTATTTATAAGCCTCTATTTAAATCGTTTCTGATAGGCTCGGACGCAGGCCCAGACACCTTCATGATTGGTGCACTCTTCTGTCCTTCAAAGAGGTGGGTTCTAGAGTCCGTTTTGCCTCAGCGGGCCCCGGGATTGGCCGGTAGCAGCGTAGCGGCGCCTGCGATTGGTCCTAGAGGCCGTCCGTCGGAGCGGTGGAGGCGGGGCAGGCGGCTGGCTGGTGCTGGGGCGGGCGGGCCCCGGAATTGTCATTTCTTTGTTTCCGAAGGCGGAGGAAGCTCTGAGCGCCCCCCTCCCTCCTCCCCGTCCCACCCCCTCCCCCCCGGGTGCTGGCTCCATGTCTGTGTGACCGGCCCCAGGGGTAGAGTCCAGGCCCGACGCGGGGCGGGCCGGTGTCGGCGGCGGCGGCGGCTGAGGTGAGAGACGGCGGCGGCGCGGGCACCCGGCCCCCCAGCGGGAGGATGAAGCGGCGGAACGCCGACTGCAGTAAGCTCCGCCGCCCCCTAAAGCGGAACCGGATCACCGAGGGCATCTACGGCAGGTGAGCGGCGGAGCCCCCCGCCTCCGCCGGCGCGGGCCCCGCGGGCCCCCCGGCCGGCTCCGAAGGGGACGGGCCCCGTTATGTAACCCCGACTAGGCCGCATGCCGGCGCCGGGGGCTCCTCGGAGGAGCGCTGCCCAGGAGGGAGGGGGCCCCGGGGGTCCGCCCCGGGGAGCGCGGGGCGTGGCGAGGGCCGCTGGCCCGTCTTCGAGGGCGCGGCGGGCGCGGGCTGACGGAGCCGCCGCGCCGCCGTTGGGAGCGTCCGGGCCCCGCCGGGGGGGAGGGGCGGCGACCCCTTCCCCGCTCGCGCCCGCCGGGCCCTCGGGGCCGCTCCCCGGGCCCACGGGCCGCCTCTGTCCCCCCCCCGCCCCTCGGTCCCCTCTGGCCCGGGAGTCACCGGCCCGGGCAGGGTGGCGCGTGGACCATATGCCCCGGTGACGGGGAAGGCTGACAAAGTTGGGAGCAGACAGGGCCCCCCTCCCGCGGTCCCTCGGCGGACCGGGCAGGTGGTCACGTTGCCCCCTCTCGCCTTTTACTTCTCTTACGGGATCTCAAACTTGACACCGACTGCTGAAGCTCATACCCACCCCCCCAAATCCTGCGCTGCGGTCCCGCTCCAGACTCAGGCCAGATGACCCTTTTCTCAGCCGCATTATTTTGCCAATTCTAAGCAGATAGTTTTCTTCGAACCCGTTAAAAGGGATTTTTCTCCAAACTCACGTGGTTTTTTGTTGTTGTTGTTTGTTTGATTTGTTTTTAATCCTCCCCAAAGCAAAGCCGGGTCCCTTTAGATAGAAATTGAATCCAATACCGAGGGGTAGGACAACAGGTTCACGGGGCAACTGAGTGACCATCCCAGCTTCCCTCAGCAGCGTTTGTGTTCGACTGTTATTTTCTGATCTCACTGTGTTAATTCTAAATGGAACTTGCCTTCATAAAGAAATGATTTAAGAGGAGAAGTGGTTAGTTTACAAAGGAGAATTCTCAGGATGTGCATATAAGCTTAATTGAGTCCTGGCGGTGTTTTACAATTTAGCTATTCTAGCTGTGGAACTTAGAGAAATATGTGAGGTAACTGATGACACCCAAGTTGGCCTGAGCGTAACTGTACACCTTGCTCATGCTACTGTTTACACGTTTAGAAAGATTTCTTTTCACAAGCAGCTGACTGAAGTAAACATTGGGTGTTTTCTTTATTTCAAGCTTAAAAGCAGTTAAGAAGTCAGTTAAAGTAAGAAGTTCTTGGATATATCCTTACGTAACGAGCCATAGATCATAGGAAGAGTTCATTCATTCAACAAATACCTGCACCATGTGCCAGGCCCTGTTCTAGCTAGTAAGAGTATGGAAGTAAGTAAAGCAGGCCAAAAATCCGCACTGAATCAATCAAACCTGACCAATTAAACAAAAGCTATAAAAGCAAAAAACATTTTTCCTACCAATTTAATGGATGGGGGGGAGTTCTCTTCAAGTTACACACACTATAATTTTTGAATAAGGGAAGGGTTTTCCCCCTGCCTATTGAAAATGATTTGAACAATTTAATATTAATGGTGACAATAGAAAAAGCTTGTTAAGCAGAGTTGGTAAACCAAGGACAACCGTGCTATTTGAATGGCTGCTATTTACAGTGATGATGTACCTGTTTATAGTCAGAAGATTGAGAAGCCCATATTGTTTCCATGTTTTCTGTTGTATTGCAACTTCTCTTGTATTTGAACATACATGCGCAGTTTAGTACATGCCTCATAGTTACCGCTTAGAGTGCATCAGTGTGAAGAAGTGAATTTATTGTCTAATGAAGTTCTATTAGTTTACTAATGAACTTTTGAAATTTGAATTTTCTTACCCTAAAGGTTAATAGTAAATACCCTATGCAATTATTCCGAGTTTCATCTGTAAGATTGTGGAAAACCAGTAGTATTTCAGCTCTCAAATCTGTTTATGCTTCTCTTTGATGCTCTTTAAGTTAAATGTTAATAAAAGACCTACATATATTTGTATCTTTCTTTTCTCTTGGAGCACCATGTATCAAGTGAGCGTTTCAATTTACTTATATGTTTCTTGATTTATATTATTTATATTTCTTAGTTTATATTATTATATTATGGAATATTATGATCTGAAGAACAAGATCATAGTGTTAGGGGTTTTTTGCAGTTTTGTTTTCAAAAAGAGATTTAGAAAATTTTCAGTTATTTCTAAAGCAGACAGAATGAGCTAGTTATGAATTGTGGTGTTTGAGGATTTGTGAGTATCAAATTTCTGTTCATCATCACATTTAAGTCTACACTAAATTGTTTGTAACACCATCTATTGCCCATTTTGTTTCCCAACGTCTGGCCAATTTTGGTCTCATTAAATAGAGAGCTTTGTTTTTTTCTGAGGCTCTGTTGACAGTTCTGATAACCACTATCTACTGTTTCACAGCATAACCTTTCATGGACTTACTATTTGCATGTTCTCAGTCTGCACAGCTCTGAGCTTGGGCTAACAAGGAGGGAGCTGTGTTAAAGAGAGCCCTGGACTGAGAGTGTCAGGAGACCTAGGCTCAGACTCAAGTGTCCCAGCTCTGCCATGTGGGACAGACAGGGCAACCCCAGCTTTGAGTCCCAGTTCACTCATCCGTCAAGTGAGTTTTGAGGACTAAAAGGAGATAATGTCCAGTTTGTGAAACTCTGCATAAATTCTAGCATCTTACAAACATTATTTAGCATGTTGTTGTTATCACAGTTTACCATATTTGGTTTATTTTTTAAAGGAGTCAGGAAAGACCATAAAATTTGTTACAACTATCAACAAAAGTTGAGTAGACAAAGCAAGGGATCAGTTGCAGCTTGGTCTTGCTGAGGGAAAAAAAAAAAATCCCTGTTGCTGAAATGCTTTTAATCATGGGCTCCAATCCAGCAACTGTGACTGAGGTGATTGTCAGAGGATACCATTATTGTCAGTATGGCTGTGGTAGAATTCTGTTTCAGGGGCAAGGTAGATGGAAAATGAATTTTTAGCATTATATTAATGTTACCTGCATTTATGTATATACCTATCATTTGAAAACTGAAATGTATTAGAAATATGTTATTCCAGTCAAGTTAATAATCAGAAATAAGTGAAAGGAAATAGGAATGGTGATCATTTTCTTTTACATTATTATGGGCTAAAACTTCAATGCCATTTTGAAAAATCTGAGCCTGCATAGAACCTGACAGAGAATAGGAATTCAGTGCTCAATGTTGAGCAAGTGAATTAGTAAATAAATGAATATAAGCCAGTCCATTCTACTCATTTAAGAACCTGCATTGTTTAGGTAATTATGGAGGATACAGGATAAGATATAATTCCTTGTCTTCAAGGAGTTTACAGTCTAGGAGACCATAATTCCCTCATAAATTTGTATAGTGATTTTGAGGTTCCAGAAAACTTTGAGTTCTATCCAAGTAAAAATATTTTAGTTGAATTAAATTTTCACTTGCTGGTTTACCTGATGCATTAACAAACTTACTTTGCCCTGTGCTATTTTATGATGAAGTAGGTAGTCACCACTAAGTGAAGAAATATATATACTCAGATGAAATTGATGTGAAAGTACTTTGGAAATTATGAAAAAAGTTTTTAATAAGAGAAAGTAAAATTAATAACTCTACTTAACTATAACATTTCAGAAGCCCTTGGCTTTTAGGGCAGTGAGTCTCTCCCTGAGTCTGCCTTCACGCATGCACCAGACACTCCCCAAAGTAATACCTAATTACTCCATACAGTGATTCTCCAGGTGAGATGGGGTTGGAGTGCTGTGTAGTTTTTAAAAGCCTTAAGGGAATTCTGTGTGGTTCCACACCTTTCATCTTGCCAGGTTCCCCACCCCCTCTGAGAATTTACTGACTTTATAATAGGAAAACGAGAAGACAAGTTTTGGTGAGTAGGAAACGGAGGCAGAAACATTTATGTTTAAAGTCTCTGCAGTTAAAATCGTTGCTTACCCAAGTAAGTATAGTAAGAATTTTAAGTAAGGCATGCGTGTGTTTTAAGCTTCCGGAAGTTATTTTATATTTCAAGCTGGTAGTTGAAGGAAGCACCCCTTCACGTGTGGATTTTATGGATACCTCCTGCATGGTGTGCTGAGTTCTGCTGGCAATGCGTTGCCTGAAGGTTAAGCAGTGTAATGCTGTATCTGATTTTTACATTGTAGGACTGGGGACTTCCCTGGTATGTACCATGACTTTTCCCATCTTTATTTCAGAGGAGAATTTCCTGGCCTTTGACTTTCTGTAAATGGTCAAAGTTTATATACTTCTCAGCTTCCTAATTTCCTTTTTCAGACCCTTGTCTGAATAATCTCATCTCCAGAGATTTCACTTCACTGCTTTTCCTGCTATCTTAATGATATTTCCTAAGCCTAGTTTTAGACTTCTTTGGGCCATGCTTATTAAAGCCACTTGAGGCTGGCCTGACCCTTGGCTGCCTTAATTGTACATGTGTTCTGCAACTGAAACCCCAGATACCAGTGTTGCAACCTCACAGCCTAAAAGCATTTTGATCATCTTGTAGGCCTTAACTTCAGTGGTGCTGAACTTGACAGAAAAGTGATAAACGCAGTATTGTTTTAGAAGGATATTGGGGAAGGGGGTAAATACAGTGGAAAATTTAGAAATTGAAATGTTTTCACTAACCTTTCTAATGGTGTTTAGCTTAACACTTGTAGTTTCTGTGAAATACATTTAAACAAATCTTCCACACTGGAATTTTATACTTCATTTTTGCTAGTAGTGTACTACCTTAAAAGAAAAGTACTTTCCTCCAGCTTGCATTTATGATTCTTCTTGTCTGAGTGTTCTTGACAGTTTAGTTTCATTAGATGTTTTGAAAATTACTTTAAGTTGCTGCTCTCAGTTGAGGTGGGGAAGGGAGTGAACATGATCTATTTCAGACTATTTGCTTAAAAGTATCCTGTTTTATTAATGATACTTTCCTTTTTCTTCACATTGGTTCCTCATGGCTTTTCTTGAACCTCACTAGATTTGGACATTGATTTTAATAGTAGTCTGAATAGCTTATTATTTTCACTTTCTTGTTATATACCTATATATTGTGGACCCAATCCATGTTCTGTAAGCACTTTTATTTCCAGAGTCTATCTTTGGCCATTTCTCCCAGGTTTTCTAGATACTAGAAAAAACCCCTTTGGGATTTTATGTGGCTATATGTGTGTTTTGTTTGTCATTTTCTAGGCTACCATCCAGATGATATACTTAAGGGGCTATAACAAGATAGAACATATATCTTGTGGAATCTGGAGGATCAGATAGAGATTTTATAAACTAAGTTGAAACCTCAAAGTGAAATACTATAATTTGGGTTACTTTTCTTGATGAAATTTAGTGTGCCCTTCAAATATAGCTATTACTTTATTCTCTAGGCTTCCCAGATTTGAGTGTAATTATTTTACTTGGATCATTTTCAAGAAATAGGTCCAGAAGAAAAATAAATTTCTTCTCAACAAGCTGCATAAGTAGAATGGTACATACCAACAGGAGAAACACATACCCTCTGCTGCCCCCCCCCCCCCTTTTTTTTCCCATCATGAATTTCTTCAAATACCTGAGGAGTGACTGTTTCCTCAAGGTCTCTCACCTTCAGGCAGTGCATTCTGGTAATGGAAACTTAAAAAAAATGTAATCAACTATTAGAGTATATACTTTGAGGCTTTCTGTCTTTACTTTGACATTTAGTTTAACTGACATCAAATTGACCTCAACTCATCAGCCTTCTTACGATGCCTGTCATCCCCAGACTTGGAAGCCACTTCATAGCATTGGCTTTCCTTCCTTTGTGTTTTTACCTCTGCTACCCTTAAGAGCCATGTGCTCACATTGACTCAGAGGGTTATAACATCAGAAGTCATTTATCCCTCACCCCATCTTCTCTGTTGCCATTTCTGTTTTGGAGGTTTTGCCTTTAGTGGCTTGAAATGGTGCAACCAGTCCACTTTAGGTGTATCCATAGGAATCACTGATTCATTAAGGCTGTTTGGGATCTGCTTCCTACCCAGAGCAGGGGAGTTGGCTAGAAGTACTCGCACTCTTGTTTAAAATTATATTACTACTTTGCTCATCTTCAAAACACTTTTAAAACCCAAATAAGCTGCTCTGTACTAAAGTCAGTGCTCTGGCTATCTTGTAGTGAGGTTACTTGAGCTCTGGAGAGAATGGGGACCATTTTCTTGGTCAAACAAAAACCCCTGTCTCAGATGATAGAAATACTAAGGTTGGAGTCTTCTTTCGCAGATGTAGTATTATTTTCTTGTGTTCTTCTAGGCTTGACAAACTATACCTCATGGTTCATTGTGTTTCTGGCTTTTTTTAAAAAAGAGTCGTCTTTTTATTTTTAAACTACTTCTTTCTCTATTACAGTGACCATTCTGTGAGTATGACTATTATTGGAGAGCAGTCTTGAATTGTCCCATCTTTTGTGCCATGGCTATTTCTGTAAAGAGCATTTGACTTTAGCATCTTTTTCTGCTTTTAAAGCTTCATAGTGTTTACAGATTAAGTTTATTGATTCATAGTTTGTGAATTAAGGTGCTGAGGATTTATTCTTTTGTGAAGTGTTTTTGCTTGTTTTTTAAAAGCTTGGTTCTTCTGATAAATTAAAGAATTGTGTAACTCGAATATATACACACAAAGGGATATAAAGAAGGGCAATGATATTTATTGTGCATGTAACAAGTTGAGAAAGTCCAATGTGATAGTTAAGCATATGGCCTTTAACATCTTACAAACTTGGGTTCAAGTAATGCCCCCAACACTAGTTATGTGATCTTGAACAAGTCATTTACCTGCTTTAACCCTCAGTTTTCTCATCTGTAACATGAGGATAGTAAATAATATTATCTACTAGGATTGTTATAAGGACAATTGACCTAAGTCACGTAAAATACTTAATATAGTATCTGACACAGGCATGGTTGCTTGAAAAGTTGATTTCTTTTATTCTGTTGTTGGTATAATTTTATTTTCATTCTGTTATTTAGTTCCAGGAAAGATACTGGTTTCACAGATGAGAAAACTGAGTTTGCAGGAGGTTTCACTACTTGATAGAGGCCTCTGTCTGTCTAACCCTGCAGTCTGTCCTGTCTTGTACTTATTGTGCTGCTTCATCCTTTCTGAGTGGTGTTTACATTCAATAACATATAGTAGAGTTTGGTCCTCTCAAGCTCTACTACATGTAGAACAAGTGTCCTTATCTTCATGTTTCAGGTGAAGCGGCAACTACCAGGAGTGTCCTATGCAACAACATTAATCTTTTTTCCTTCTCAAAATGAGAATCTCTTTTCTATTAAATAATCTAGTATAGATATGACAACAGTGCAAAACGTGATCCTGGACTGAATCCTGGCCTGGAGCCTGGACTTGATCAGTGGGTCTGTCTGTTGCTATAAAGGACATTAGTGAGATAATTACTGAAATTAGAATAATGTCTATAGGTCAGGTAATAGTACTATATCAGTGTTGATTTCCTGATTTTGATAATTGTGCTGTGGTTTATAAGAAAATACTCTTGTTTTTAAAAAATTGAGTAAGGGGGCATTATGTCTACAAATTATTTTCAGATGGTTCAGGGGAAAATGTACACATATATAGGGATAGAATGATGACAGAAACTTGATAAAATGTTTTATCATTTGTGAAGTGGGTGGAAAGATATAAGGGAATTCTTTGTAGTATTTAGGCAACTTTTCTCTAAATCTAAAACTATTTCAAAATGAAGAGTTAAGAAAAGTAACACATGCTTGTTAGAAAAACTAAAGCAGTATGACAACGTGTAAGTTTAATGTAAAAAACCTTAGTCCTCCTGTTCTGGAATGAGCACTGTGATATAATTTATAAGTATGGTTTCTTCTTTGATCCATATAGATAAGTATTTCTTAACAGAAATAGAGTTCTGTTTTATATACAAGTTTCTTGGTTTTTCTCCACAGTTAATCGTACCGATTTTTTAATACACAGAAATTGATTTATCTTTGAGTGGCAACACAACAATGCATGTAGAATTCAGTCTGTGTTCTCTGGTCGCCTAACTTCCATTCCTGTGCCCTTTCAACAGTGCCCTGCAGCCTATTCTGTGTTCCTCAGGTTTCTTTTCTATTGAATGGCAGTAACTGCCCTGCTTATGTGATAGTTCTAGGGATAAAAGTGAGATAATTTTAATATGAAAGCTTTTGGAAGAGTTACACAGTGAAAGTGAAAGTCGCGTCCATCTCTGAGACCCCATGGACTATACAGTCCATGGAATTCTCCAGGCCAGAACACTGGAGTGGGTAGCCTTTCCCTTCTCCAGGAGATCTTCCCAACCCAGGGACCGAACCCAGGTCTCCTGCACTGCAGGTGGATTCCTTACCAGCTGAGCCACCAGAGAAACCCAAGAATACCGGGAATGGGTAGCCTATCCCTTCTCCAGCGGATCTTCCTGACTCAGGAATCTAATCAGGGTCTCCTGCATTGCAGGCGGGTTCTTTACCAGCTGAGCACAAGTGCAGTGTAAATGTGAAGTATGATTAGGTAGATGATCTTTACTGTTGAAGATCTGAAGCATAACACTTGATTCACATATGAAATAAATCTCTAATGTTTAGACAATGTTAGCACAGGTTTTAGGGCCTCTGGCTTGTCTTCTTTCTCCTAATGTCTTCACCCATTTTCATCCCAAACCCCTAGCGTCCACACTATTGAAAGTGTTTTTGAGATAGAAATTCTAAAACTTTAAACTTCCTGGTTGCATTAGGTTAGAATACCTGTCATTAAAGAAGGGAGTAGTAGAGGATGATCTTAGATGGTTGGATAGCATCACCGACTCAATGGACATGATTTTGAGCAAACTCTGAGAGATAGTGGAGTATGGTGGAGCCTGGCGTGTTACCAGGGGGTGGCAAGGAGTCGGCCATAGCTTAGTGACTGAACTACAACAAACCTGTCTTTGATATCTTGAGTCATAAAGTACTTTAGAAAAATGCTATACAAACAATTCTGGAAAGCTTTTTTCAGTGATTTACATTCTAGAGTTTTTTCTTTTTAAATTAGATGTATTTCATCCTGTTAAGATTTGTCATTTCAGAGTGTGTGTGTGTGTGTGTGTGTGTGTGTGATTGACTTCAGCCTGGTTTTCTTTGCAGCCTGCAGGAGGCCCAGAATAGAAAAGAAAAATACAGAACAGCTTAGGTCTTCTCAGGCTGCTCTCCTTTTCTGGATTTAATGCAAGGATTGGTTGCAGAACATAGCAGTGGTTCTAGTCTTGAGGCTCATGCATGACTTTCTGTACACCACCATTCCTCAAATATTTTCTCTCCGGACTTCTTTACACTCTTAAAAATGATTGAGAGTCCAAAGAACTTTTGTTTGTATGGGTTATATCTAAAATTTTTGCTGGATTAGAAATTAAGACAAGAATTTTGAAATACTAGTCATATAAAAATAGCAATAATAAATCCATGAGAAGAGTGGTATGCTTTTACATTTTTACAGATTTCTTTAATATTAGACTTAATAGAAGATAACTTTGAGGACCCTCACAGTAGTCAGAGCCAATGTCAGTTAGGCTAAATGGAGTAATGACCTGGCATCCAGAGCAAAGCTGATAAGATGCCTCTTTTACTTGCGGGAAAACTGGTGAGAACAGATTCAGAGCAGGTGCCTGGTAGTCCTTCAAGAAGAAGCTGAACTTGTCATCTTCATTGTTGTTGCTTTGTTCAGACCCCCTCCTAGTCGTCTGTGCATCACCTCTGCCTCTCCCTTTATTGTACGTGTGCGCTTTGATAAAGGCTCTACTGTTGGTCCTAAACACTCTTATGCGCGGCGGGTCGTTCATTCAACAGCTATTTGTTAAGTTTCTCTGGTGTTCAAGGTTCTGTGCTGGGCATTGAGAATAAAGCAGGGAACAAAATGGGCAGCTCCTTTGTTCTCATGGACTTTGCATTTAAAGAGTCATACAAAATGTTATTTAACTATAATATGATTCTTATGGTACAGGATACTCTGAGCATATAATGGGGTACCAGTCTTTACTTTTGGGTCAAGGAGGCCTTTTTTGAATAAATGTTCATGCTGCATGCTGAAGGATAAGTAGTATTGGAAGTGTTTCATTTAGTTTAAGTTGTATTTCTTTAAGGATCTTATCTGTGACTGAGAAAGAAATGTAGAAAAATTGACCCTGAACAGTTTGAATGTTCCCAGTTGAGGGATGGACAGCTAACAGTTCAGAGATAGGTACTGATTATCTGAGTAGATCGTTGTCTTTTTTCTGAGACGTTGTGGAGTTTAGTGGAAGTCTGACCATGAGACGTTTATACAGAAGATAGTACTCTTCTCAAATTTTAATGTATGCACAAAGAGTCTAGGGATCTGGCTAAAACATAAGATTAGACTGAATAAGGGGTGGGCCCAGAAGTACTGCTTTTCTGAAAAACTCATACATGATGCTGATGCTGCTGGTCCACGGATCACACTTTGAGTAGCAAGACTACAATTACATATAATAAGACTTTTAACAGGATACCAGCTGAACAAGAGGCTGGGGAAATATTCTAGAGGTGATGTCCAATAGGAAGAAGTATTTGATAGCAGTAGAAGACAAAGCAGTTTGGTTCAAGAAGTATCATGCTACATAGTGAAAGGCAAAAGGGATTCACAGTTGCTATTACAGAGAGGACAGGAAAGCTGGGCATTGCAATAGATGATTACTAGCACAGCCAGAGGGGCTTCCCTGGTGACTCATGGTAAAGAATCCGCCTGCAATGCAGGAGACCTGGGTTCGATCCCCGGGTTGGGAAGGTCCACTGGAGAAGGAATGGCTACCCACCCCTGTATTCTAGCCTGGAGAATTCCATGAACAGAGGAACCTGGCAGGCTATATAATCCTTGAGGTCACAGAGTTGGACACAACTGAGTGACTTTCACTTCACTTTTCACTTTAAGCACAGCCAGAGAAATATTTCACAGAAATATTTCTGTGGTGAGTACCAAGAGAACTAAATGGCCATTAGTCTGCCTAGGGAAAAGGTCAGGTACTGAGGATTTATGGCCACCCTATGGTAATTAATTATGTGACTCCAGAAAATGATCTAAGTGACAAGCTGCAAGAGATACTAGAGACAAAGCACTTTCTGCACTTTTGGTTGGGGGTGGGGAAAGAATGTTCAGTACTATCTCTAGTTAATCATAAGTGATTAATCCATAGATGGCCATATTTCTAAATAGATTCAATTTAAAAAATGATTATAAGTGGCAAGGGTAGGAATAGAATGGGGAGAAAAACCAATCTTATGGTTAATATCCACTGTGAAAAGGTCACCAACAGTAAGCCTAATATTTGCATATCTCTCCTGTATTTCACTGGCACCCAGAGTAGAAGTTATCAGACTATCAAAATACATTGTTGGTCTTCCTTTATTTCAGGATATTATTATGGAAAGTATCTTTTTGTTGCAATTATGCTTTAAATTTTTGTTCAAGATAGTTTACAGTAATTAGTAAATTTGTTTGAATTGGAGAATTAAAGTAACAACAAGTTAGCCATAAGTCATATTATGAACTATTAAATCAAGAAAAAATATGATTAAGTATAGCATATTTTTTCATGATTTAATAGAAATATTTTGGAATGTTATAATAATGGTTTAAAGTGGAGTGAAAGTGAAAGTGAAGTCTATGTCTGACTCTATGTAGCCTGCCAGGCTTCTCCATCCATGGGATTTTCCAGGCAAGAATACTGGAGTGAGTTGCCATTTCCTTCTCCAGGGGATCTTTCCAACCCAGGGATCAGCGAAGCCTGGTCTCCCGCACTGCAGGCAGACTCTTTACAGTCTGAGCCACCAGGGAAGCCTAAACCCTATCTAAAATTTTCTCCCCCTCTAGAATGTCATCTCTTTGGATTTGTCAAGATCTTATGACCTTCAGAGTATGGGAGGAAAGGAATTAGTCAGATTTTCTACACTGATGAGCAGTCATTTTAAATTTCTTTTAACTTTTGTACCTGTACCTATAGAAGGTTAATAGGCGTAATTTACTGATATAGAAGGCTCAGTGAATACTGAATTAGGCAACTGTCTTAAACATTCTAAAACTCTATTAGATTGAATCTATAAAGTTTGAAACTACTCCTAGAGTAAAATCAACTCTTAAGATTGCCTCTTGATTTTAGAGGTAGGCCCACCTAGAAGGGGGAGCCTGAGGAAAGCTGAGGGTATAGCACATGTTTGTGAAAGATCAAGTTTCCTGTGTACTTCTAAACATGACTCCATAAGAACTGAGTATCAGGAAACATGGGAGTTATGAAAGCAGTGGTTTGAAAAGAAATGAAATAAACCAAAAGGAACCCCCTTGAGTTACAGAATTGAAAATGAGTAGTCACTGTAACAAAGATAATCATTTTCATAATGCCTTATAAGTTTAAATGATTGAGCTATTAAAAAGTATTCAACAGGTTGCCATTCTTAAGATTTGTTGTTGTTTAGTTGCTAAGTCATGTCTGACTCTTTGTAACCCCATGGACTATATAGCCCGCCAGGTTCTTCTGCCCATGGAATTTTCCAGGCAAAAATACTGGAGTGGTAGCCATTTACTTCTCCATAACGCTGTCTAAACAGTGAAATGGAATGTTGCCAGCTAGACCTGGCTCCTGCCATGCTTGGGAGCATTTCGGACAGAGAGCAGTTGGTAGAACTCTTACATTCTCCACCTGAGAAATAGTGACAACTAGCCTAAGGAGGTGCCCACCATGTCTTATTCAGCTACAAGGAAAAAACCACTTAATTTTAAAGCCAAACTTGGAAATCTAGTTTCAGACTAGATCTGTGCTCCTGAATGCCCGCATGACTCAGTTATTCCTTCTAACAAACTATGCCTTGCTCTTCACTGGATCAGCAGTGGGTTTAATGAGTGAGAATGAGAGCTCTGTTCTTATCTGACTAACAAGTGACTCCAGTGAAATGAACTTAAAAGTTGGACTTAAGATTCAAACCTGTGTTTTAGTTTGCCTTGGGTTCCTTGATTCTACAGCAAACCTCTTCATCAGAACTTACTGTCATGCCTAAAGAAGTTCTACCAAGAATCAGTATTAGAAATTGACTCTAGTTGCAAATTATGTATCCTCATGATACTATAACTCAGGGGTCGAACCCACATCTCCCAGATTGCAGACAGACTCTACTGTCTTAGCCACCAGGGAACCCCACTATATAACATTAAGGGTCATTTGTGTCTGTTTCTGACATTCTTTACCTGTGTGGCATCAAAAGAATCCTCTCTGCTGGATCCTGCTTTATTAATGTTACTCCCAATAATATAAGTCTTTTTGTACCTTATTTTAACATATTTTAAAATTATTTATTAGAAGTCTTGATTTATTGTTCATGGTGTATATTCAAACAACTGATTTAATCACAGCAATATTGGAATGTTTCTGTTGCAGAACACCATGCAAAGCTATAGCCCAAGTCAAAGTGAATTTAGGCATTTCCAACCCGAATATCTTGGAAAATCTTTTTTTAAAATACCTATATTTAACCTGCTCTAGAACTGATCAAACTAAAGACCTTAGACTTAAAGACCTTAGAGACTTATTAATAGGCAGAGTTTGAAAGCTCCATTATCTTTAATACAACTCTTTAGTTGTATGAGACCCCTTCAAAGAATGGGTTTTTAGATTATATGAAAACTGTGTGGTTTTTTTTTTTTTAATTCAGACCCTCACTCTGCTTTGAGATTGTACAGTGGTTAGAAATGCATTCTGACTGGCTCATCAAAGTATGTTCCTACTTCACAAAAGTCCAAAGGGAAGTGGGAGGACACATTAGCATCTCAGCTAGAGCAATGCTGGGATCCTTTAAGGTTTTTCCTTTAATGTACATTTTGATACCCTCATAGCCCTTAGAAGTGATTGGCATCTGCTCCCTAAGTTAATGTCTGTCTATTTGGGGAAGTTATTTGGTTTTTGTTTGGTTAATGCAGATGAATACTATAGAGAGAAGTAAGAGGAGAAAGAGGGGGGAAAAAAGAATTCTTCAAGCATGTAGGGATGCGCATCAAGAATTTCAGAGACTTCAAACAGATGTAGAGGGGTGGGGAAACAGCAAATTTGAAGCTGCTCAACCATGACATTTCTTCTAATGACGAACAGCTTGAAAGCTGTAATTTTGAGAGTGTTGTAGTGTTTTGAAGTCAGACACTTAGCACATTTTAAAATAGTGGTGAAATTTAAATGGGCTTTTTCCATCTTAAATGGAATTAAGCATTTTGGGTCATCATCTTATTTTGATAGTTGTGGGTCTCAGAATGAACACCAGAGCTTTTAAAATTTACATGGGCCATGGCAGCATCTCTTTCTGTCTTTTATCTCCATTGTTTTCATAGTGTAGAAAGGTATTTTTTCTCTTTTAAATAAAGCAGTGCATTTTCATTTTCTGGTTCTTCACCAGTGACCTTGAATCCTTTATTTTCATATTTTGCAGCACATTTTTGTACCTGAAGTTCCTGGTGGTGTGGGCACTTGTGCTGCTGGCAGATTTTGTCCTTGAATTCAGATTTGAGTACCTGTGGCCGTTTTGGCTTTTCATCAGAAGCGTCTATGATTCCTTCAGATACCAGGGACTGGTATGTTTATTAATACATGTTTTTCAAGTATAAAGGATTTAATTACCCTTCTAGAAAGTCTTCAGTAACTGCTAGTGAAACTGTTTAAAGTAGGTTTTATTAGCAATACTTAGGTGACTGTATTGAGCTAACAGAGTCTGTGGGCTGAAACTGCCCTTTCAGGCCACTTTGTCTAAATCCACTGATCAAATCGTTAAACTCCCTCCTCCTCTCCCATTCCAGTGAAAAGAAGGGGAGGGAGGGAGGCTTTCAGGAGGGAGAGGCAGAGTAGCAGGGGAAGCAGTAATTACCTACCCAGCCCTACTCCGAAGTACCTCTGGAGCCTCTGGCTTAGTGATCGGGTTAGAGTTAGATCAGTGGTTCTCAAACTTTCTGTGCTCGGGACCATTGACACTCTTAACAACTATTGAGGACTCCAGAAGGCTTTTATTTGTGTGGGTTACATTTACCCATATTTACTATATTAGAAATGAAGTCTAGAAAAAACTTTGATGCTTTTTTAATTTAAATAAAATTTTTAAATTTTATTTAAAATAAAATTCTAATTTGAAATAAAAGTTTAATACTTCAGTCACTTAAAATAGCAATAATAAACCCATTACATGTTAATACACACGTTAATACATGTTAATATACATGAAATTTTAAAATGAAAACTTAACTGTATATTCCAAAACAGAAAAGAAATGAAAAGATTTGACTACATTTTTGAAAACCTCTCTAATGTTTGGCTTAATAGAAGACAACTGATTTTCATATCTACTTCTAAACTCAGTTATTACCAATATCATGTGTCATGTAATCAATGATTTTAATCAGTGAATATCAATGTCATGTATTCTAGAAGACACCACCATACTCCTGAGTAAATGAGTGTGAAAGAGATAATGCCTTAGTATTATTATGAAATTATTTTACTTGGAAGACTTCTGAAAGGATCTCAGAAATCTCCAGGGATCCCCAGACCGTGTTTTGAGAACTGCTGGATTAGAGCAAGGGCACAGGCCCTTGACTTGCTCCTTTGAGTGACCTGTAGTTCTGTTGTGTTCCAGAGTCACATCTTAAACCTGTAGCTCTTCTCCCCAGGCCTGGTACTCTGGTCAGAGCAAATCCATGCCGTGAAAAGATGGTTTCAGGCTCATGTCCTGTTAGCAATAGATAATGCTGTATACAGAGGAAGCTGCATTGTTGGACATCTGCGCTATTCTTAACCACAGTTGTGTTTCATCTGTGTTCCAACAGCCTATCCTTTAAGAATGAGGCTATTTAGTAATGTTTTATGAGGAGAGAGGAGAATTTTCTGTGTTAAATTCTGTTTCTTTTAGGTAACCCACCTGTGTAGTCCAAATAAACTCACTGTGAATCAACCTCAATTTGTTCTGGTCCAATTCTTCATGATTTGAGGCCATAAATAGGATTACTCTTCAATGCTAAATTAACCACATCTTTTTATATGGGTGATTTTAAATATTTAAAATTTCCTGTAACTTGCTCTGTAGTTATTGCGTAGCAGATTCAGAGATTTTGTTCAACGTGTTTTTAATAATCTCTGTTTGAAATGAACACTTCTAATATGTGCTTTTTATTTTGTCTTTCCCTTTAGGCCTTCTCAGTATTTTTTGTTTGTGTAGCATTCACGTCAAATATAATATGTCTGCTATTTATCCCCATTCAATGGCTTTTTTTTGCTGCTAGTACATATGTGTGGGTTCAATACGTATGGCACACAGGTAAGTCTTAATGGTTTCTTAGATGGATTGAAATCTTAGATTCACACTTCTCAAATGTGATTTCCTTGAATAGATTATTTAGAATTGAGTTTAATGTGGACATTTTAAAGATTCCTTTTCATATGAGATTATAGTATACCTTTAAAGTATATATATTTTTTTATTAAATCAAAAGTTTAAGCCTTTATGATTTGATATTTTGATTATAGTCATTTCAGTTACCAACTCTCATTATGAAGTATCCACATTTTTTAAAAAATTAAAGCAATTCTTATTTAGGTAGACTTGAAGACAGCCATGTGCCAAATAAGAAAAATGTTCCTGCAGCTTTAGCATTGAAAGGAATGTCAGAAGTCATTTAGTTGAACCTTTACTTAGTATAAGAATCCCCACAGCATTGCTGGCACATGGTGTTTTAATCTCTGATTGAAAATCTACAATGCAAGAAACTTACTAGTGTTTTGGGGCAGTTGGAATAGAAAATTCTTCCTTGTACTGAGCCAGAATTTTCCTCCTTACACTTTTGACCCAGAATATCTTGACTGTCTTGGGGTGCACTGATCACTTCGAGTTCATAAAGTGCTTTCTCCAGAAAAATATATGGGAATATACAGAATATATATTTTTTTCAATTTCAACAGGCTTACAGACCATCCCTCTAATCCAAACATTGAACCCCTGTGTTAGAGCCACACTGAATAGGTGTACTCTTCTGTCCATGTTAACATTTCTTTAGACTAAAACCCACTGTCATATCCTCTCATGTTCTTCTCTGTAGACAAAGCATCTCTGATTTCATCAGCTTTTCCTTGTATGTTATTTTAAGCACTTTGACCATTTTGGTCTCCCTAGTTCTTAGTGGCTCTCTAAACCACAGTGTACATTTCAGGTGTGTTCTGGCTTGAGTGAAACTACATAGTCACCTCCCTTCTTCTTAGAGCTATTCTTATGCTATTACAAACTAAGATGAGATGAGATGTTTTAATAACTCCAGTCCACTACGAAGCCTGCACATAGGACACATGGGGATGTGAGGACTGGCCCACAGACATGTGGGGATGTCGCACTTGTCTGCGAAAGCTGCATGAAACTTGATTCCGAGGCCCAGCTATAACCTGTAGCGTTTTGACCATTGAAAGAGCACCACCTAATAAAAGCTCTCTGGAGCAGCATTCATCTTCTTCTCTAAATGCTAGAAGGATGATGTTGTCCCATGTTAGGAGACACAATTCAGCTGTATTTTTGAAGTATCTGCTGTGAGCATGGTTTTCTCCATCTTTAGCACTCTCTCATATCTGACTGAATTTATAAGCTAGCATGCTTCTTCTTTAGTCTGCTTTCCTCTAGTTAAAGTGATTTTTCTATATACCAGGTTTTACTTGTGTTTTCTTGTCCTGGGCCTCAGTTTCGAGTGAGTTGCTATTTACACTTATTCTCTCTAGATCTCAACTTTTTTTCTGTCATATGAGGGTGGAGTGATCTAGATAATAATTAAAGGAACCTTCCAGCTCAGATAATCTGTGACTCTGATGAACTATAATGATTTTCTAAGTTGCTTTAATAGTGTCTTATTAGTTGAGAAAAAGCTACTCATGCAACTGTTAAAAGAATTGGAATTCAGTGGGTGACCCACAAGGCAGCAATGAAGCTAATGTAATAATTGATATTGGTCTCTCTTTAGCTCTAGGCTCAGAAATGCATGTTGGAATACCTAAGTTATGAAATGCATTTTAATTCAGAGTGGTTAGTGAGCAAACAGAACAAACCCTGTGTTCTTATTAGACCCAGTAAATATGAGTGCAATTTTTATAGGTTGGGATCAATTTCTCTTTCATTGTTAAAATTTAACATTTTTAAAAAGAATGTTAGGAATGGTTGATGAAACTATATATATTGCCACAAGAGCATGAAAATATTACGTCATTAATTTTTTCTGTTGTTAAGAGGGAGAAAACAGGATATAAAACTGTAGGTACAACATTAAACTATTGAACTATTAAACTAGTTCAAAAATATTTTCAGTGTGGTTTTATTTATTTAGATGTAGGAGTATGAGTAATTTGTCCAAATTTTTCTATTTTTTCCTGTAATATGCTTATTTTGTTTATGATAACTTTAGAATTTAATATAGAAATTAGATATTTACAGAATGTAAATTTTTTGAAATGTATTTTGAAATGAATTTGAAAATGGATAATCCTAAGGATTGCCTTTTGTCTTCCTACCTTGCAAAAATACCCTTTTTTTCGATTTATTAAATCTATAAGAATGGTTGAAGCCATTAGCTGTTTTCACAGGACTTTGTCTGTCTTATCTTATGGACTAGGTCTTTGGGGACTTGAATTCTCCTTAGAAGCAGATTCAGTATTGTTTCTGTGAATTTGGACACAATTTATATAAACTCTGGGCCTCACTTTGCTCTTCCATAAAATGAGGAAGTTGGACTAAGTGGGACTGATCTTTGGGACTAGTTTTTCTAGTCCCAAGATTCTGTAATTTTTCTTCTGTTTCATCCGTTCCAAAGAGTCTTAGAAGAAAGCCTTCTAGTCCTTCAGGTCACTGAGTTTTCCCTCCATTTGTCTCTTGGCTGTAACTGGCTTGCTTTATACACTCTCAAAGGGGATCTTTCCAGAGTTACAGCTCTCATGTCTTTGTGTTCCATCTTCATAAAATACTCCCTTATTAGTCATGTCCTCACATGGATGGACCTAGCCTACAAACTTTGACTCTAAAACCCAGTGAAAATTATCTGATTATTTGAGTCTTGTTTATTCTATTGCAAATTGCTTTTTCATCTGTTGAAAATTGTTTTTAATTACAAAAGGAATATGAGCTTGTAGTTAAGAAAAAAAACTTTTTTGAATAATACTTGAATGTCAGAAACATTTCTTAGTGCTGTAATTCATTCTTTAAAAATTGTTTTTTTTTTCCTACATATCATTCTGTAGTAATACAGGTCTTCATCCTTTTGAAAAGTTGCATCATATTTCATTATATAGATTTATTATAATTCAGCATTTCCTATTGATAGGTATTTAAGTTAATTCTAAATTCTAGTTTTTGCTATTGCAAATAATACATTGAAGATTCTTTTTTTTTTCATTTATTTTTATTAGTTGGAGGCTAACTACTTTACAATAATGTATGAACATTCTTATACATTTATTCCAGGGTTCTTTTATATGTCTATAGGATAGATTCATGGAATTGGAATTTCTGGGTCAAAGGTATAAGTATTTTTAATTATACTGCCAAATTGCCTTGTAACAAAGTTACCCCAATTTATATTCTTGCTAAGAATGAGAGGGAAGTCGTTCACACATCTTCCCTGTAATATTACCCATCTTCAAAATTTTGGCTTTATCTGATAGGTTAAAATAATCGAGTCTCATTTAAAAAGTTTTTATCTCCCTAAGCAGTAGGGAAGTTGACATCTTTTCACATGTTTTTAAACTGTCTATAACTGAGTCACTGAGTGCACACGCACGCGCATACACACACACACACACACACACACTTTTTTTTCTTTTATAACTTCCAATTTTTTTTCTTCAGTTGCCTTTTTTATTGATTTGTAGGAGGTCTTTGCATGCTAGGGCTATGATTTCTTTGTTTTACATATGTCGTAAATATTTTCTGCCAGAATACTATTTTTTATTTTTGTCTGTGATTCCATAGCATGTTTTGTCATATGAAAGCTTTCAATTTGGATCAAATTGCTTTTTAATTAGTTTCAAAGTCTTAAAGTTACTGTTGTTGAACCAGTCTCCCAAACAATCCATCTGTTATATTAGTTAATGTTTCATTGATGCTTGTCTCTCTGCTGCTTTCCCACAGAAAGGGGAGTGTGTTTGCCCACAGTATCCCTCTGGATACTCTTTGTTTATATTGAAGCAGCAATTAGATTTAAAGATCTCAAAAATTTTCATGTAGACCTTTGTCGCCCATTTGCTGCTCACTGGTGAGTATTATGTATATTCTTAATCTCTAATCCTGTTCAATGTTTTCAGTGTAGAATGGTAAATTTAATTGTAAATTTTTTCTTAGAGATATTATACGAATTCAGAAGACAACATAACATGAGGTGGTAAAGAACATGAGCCCTCTAGTCAGGGAGATGAGTGTTTGAATCTCAGCTCTGCCCCCTAACATCTTTGTGCTTTGGACATGTCACCCTCTCTAAGCCTTAGTTCTCTTACCTATATATTGGGAAGCTGTCTCATGGGATGTCATGGGAAAGATGAAATGAAGTGATATATGTAAAGTGTTTAATTAGGTCCATGTACATAGGTGTCTGATACTTGTTATCTGTTTTTATTGTAATCAGATGATGATTCCAAAAAGTCTTGATGAAATATATGACTATTTCATGGAACTTAAATGATTTTAAAATTTCCTTTGCATGTTTACAAAAGCAAGAGAATATTATTAATAATTTTTAAGGACTATTATTTTTAACCTTAAACCATGGAACATTTTTAAAAATAAGCTTGATTTTTGTTTATATCTATTATAGAAATTACCACTTACTGTATGTTTCTTTCAAATATACCAATTTTTGCTAATATTTATGGCAGAAACCAAAACAAATAAGAATCAACAACCAAAAAATAGTTACCAATATATTTAAAATCTTCACAAATAAGTGAATTAAATAGACTTGGTCAATAAACTTGTCACTATAAATTTGTGGTGTGATCACATTTAGACTAATTATAATTGATAAATTATAAGTTTTAATGTTAATGAGATGTCCCTGGTGGCGGTAAAGAATCCTCTTGCAATGTAGGAGATGCAGGTTCGATCCCTGGGTTAGGAAGATCCTCTGGAGAAGAAAATGGCAACCCGCTCCAGTATTCTTGCTTGGTAAATCCCATGGACAGAGGAGCCTGGCAGGCTATATAGTCTGTGGGGTTGCAAGAGAGTCGGACATGACTTAGCGACTAAACAACAGCATTGATGAAGCTTAAGAAAAGTTTTGACAGACAGTGTTTTCAGAGGCTTTGAAACAATATTAGACTGATGGCTTGAATGAAAATATTTCAGATTTTTGTCCCAGAGATAAGAGTTGTAAGTACAGCTGGTTTAACTTGTTGGTGCAAAACAAATGTTGGCTCTGATAATATCAGATACTTGGTTAAACGATTCTTAATTTATGTTTGATAGAGTGTTTTGTGAACTAATTTTCCAGGAATAGCTGGTGACAGGCATTTCTCAGGCAGCAAGATGATGAGTCACCTGAATTTGACCCTGCCTTTTAGTATTGAAAACCAGATGATGTGTTTGATTTTAATGCTTGCAATGTTTCCTTATGACCACTCATAAAATCTCTACCTTTTTAGTTTTTAAAAACATACAGATCCCTAAGTCCTAACTGTGCATGAGGCAGGTTCCTTGTTAATCAAAGACTTTAGCCACTGTATCCAACAGTCCCTGTGGTAACTTCTTGAGTGTATTTGAAGATTGCCAGGGCCTGATGAGCATCTTCTTATGGTCCAACGGTCCTGCTGTTCCATAGGAATTTGTTCTGCATGCTAGCTGCCTGATTCCCACAACAGCCATATTTATTTGTGTTTACTGAATGCTCAGCTCTTATCATCATCTATGGTGATGAATCAGCCAGAGGGTCCTCATGTGCTTGATGCATGTGTTGCTTGTTTTCTTAACTTACATTTACTAGCAGAACTGTCTTCTTTGTAGTATTGGATACCCTGTGGTGACTTTGGGCTTTGGCTTCAAAAGTTACGTAAGCTACAAAATGAGGTTGAGGAAGCAAAAAGAAGTGCAGAAAGAGAACGAATTTTACATGCAGCTTCTTCAGCAAGCCCTCCCTCCAGAGCAACAAATGCTACAGAAGCAAGAAAAAGAGGCTGAGGAAGGTAGGTCTTTACTCTAAAGCTGTTAGCTCAATAGGTTAGTTATTAGTTTGTCAGTAGTATTTTTTCAGAAAAATTGCTAGGGCTTTGGAAAATTACCATGGCTTTTTGTGTTTTCTGGTGTTCCTCTTTAGGACTGTTGCTTTACTTGGTCATGAAATACAGAATATGTATGATGTTTTCTGCCTAGTGTCTTAAGACCATGTGCTTTTAAATGTGTTTATTTTTTTAATTTATTTCATTTCCTTTTATAGTTTATTTTCTATTTTAATATTTTGTTATGAAGATTTTAAAATATTTATTCTCAGTGACAGTAGTATATGTAACTATGTGCATTTGTAATTGAAGCAAGCCAAGTATAAGCCAGATAGAGATGTAAACACAAAATTGTTTTACAAATCAGAATTCTTCTAAATAGAGCAAACATGGCTAGGTTTTATTTTAAATGGTTTGTATAATGCAACATGGATCTTAGAATGACCTTTTTCTAATACAACCTCTCTCATGAATATGTAACCAATTCAATAAATAAACAGACAGCAATACCAGTTTTCTTTGGTTTTTGTTTTTAGTTGATACATGACAAAATCTTGTTCTCTGGTGTGGTGCAAAATTATCTCTTCAAATACACTTTGTCGAGTTTGAATATGTAGACCTATACCGAAAATTCATTGTAAAGCGTCCTAGTAAATGATAACAGACTTATTACTTTAACAATAGAGGCAAGACAAAGGATAGGTGCTCTGTATGCTAACCTGTTTGTTTCATTTAATCTTTCTTCTCAGTAAAGTTATTAAATTTGCTTAATCCAAGCATCTTTTTAAATGTGGCCTTTTAAGATTATGATCTGCCTATGTCCTGTCACCCCAGTGATAGACACGTTTGATTTGACTGATAAATGAGGTATAACTTAATTGTAAAATCCTCATATTCTTTTCAAGGTCAGAACTTTAATGACTTGGTGTTTAGAAATGATGGTGATTTTCTAAATGTGCAGTTTCTCAAATTTTTTTGGCCTTGCTTTCAAAGTTAGCATAATGTGGTATGGTTATTGCTTCTGAATGAGTTTGCAACTTAATGTAGTGTGTTTCTAAGTGTAGATGATACAGTTTGTTGAATCAATCCATTTTGTTTTTTTACAACTAAATATTCCAGTGTGGGTTTTGTTTTTTTTGTTTTTTTTGCTTGTTGGTTTGTTTTTGGTATTGTAGCAGCCAAAGGATTACCTGATATGGATTCCTCAATCCTCATACACCACAATGGAGGTATCCCAGCCAACAAAAAACTCTCTACAACTTTGCCAGAGATAGAATACCGAGAAAAAGGGAAAGAAAAAGACAAAGATGCCAAAAAACACAACCTTGGAATAAATAACAACAATATTCTACAACCTGTAGACTCTAAAATACAAGAAATTGAGTATATGGAAAACCATATCAATAGTAAAAGATTAAATAATGATCTTGTGGGAAGTACAGAAAATCTCTTGAAAGAGGACTCATGCACTGCTTCCTCAAAAAACTACAAAAACGCCAGTGGAGTTGTGAACTCCTCACCTCGAAGTCACAGCGCCACAAATGGGAGCATCCCTTCCTCATCTAGTAAAAATGAGAAGAAGCAGAAATGCGCCAGCAAGAGCCCGAGCGCTCACAAGGACCTAATGGAGAACTGCATCCCTAATAACCAGCTAAGCAAGCCGGATGCGCTGGTGAGGTAAGGGGGCGCTGTGTCCTTAGCACACTTCCTGTAGACTGGACTTGGGTCTCGAGAAGCATATTTCCGAGTAGGCCTGCAGGGATTGTTTGTGATCAGATACGTGACAGTGAACTCTGTGGTGTTGAGATGTTTAGTGTTTCTTTCCCACGGGTCTGTTGGTCGCCCCATTGTCCAGGAGCATTGACTCCAGCCCTTTCCAGTGTTCTCAGTGTGAGGTGATAGTGATTACTTCCCACATTTGACAGATTTACACATAACTTGATTCTTCTCGTGGTTTTGAGAGGCGTATCTTTAGTCTTTTTTCTATTTGCATATCCAAAGATCATGTGGCATAGACACGAAAAGAAGAGTTTGTGGCCTGTTCATGCAAATCTTTTTCAGACAGTTGCAAAAAATAATCTTTCTAAAAATTCCATAGGTAAATGCAGTTAATCCTTGAACAACACGGGTTTGAACTGCGTGGGACCACTTATATGTATTTTTCAATAGTAAATACGGCAGTACTACATAGCCCCTAGTTGGTTGAGTTTGCGGATGTGGAGGAACCATGGATATGGAGGGCCAACTATAAATTACACTGGGAGTAATCTGCATATTGTTCAAGGGTCAACTGTACAGTGTTAGATATAGATTTTAATTAGAAATGTTCCTTTTCCCATGTTTAAGTTAAACATTGTTGTATTACCTTGATTGACTCAGACTTCATTTTTCTATCTTTTACGTATTTTATAAATTACACATATGTTCCTTTTACTTCATCAGTCAGTCAGTTTAGTTGTTCAGTCGTGTCTGACTCTTTGCGACCCCATGGACTGCAGCACGCTGGGCCTCCCTCTCCATCATCAACTCCTGGAGTTTGCTCAAACTCATGTCAGTCGAGTTGATGATGCCATCCAACCACTTCATCCTCTGTCGTCTCCTTCTCCTCCCACCTTGAATCTTTCCCAGCATCAGGGTCTTTTCTAATGAGTGAGTTTTTTGCATCAGGTGGCCAGAGTATTGAAGCTTCAGCATCAGTCCTTCCAATGAATATTCAGGACTGATTCCTTTAGTATTGACTGGTTTGATCCCCTTGCATTTCAAGGGACTCTCAAGAGTCTTTTACTTCATATCTTTCAATTTGGAAATTGAGATCTGAACTGGAGCTTTTTAATTTTTTTCTCTCTTTATTATTTTTTAAAATTGGAGTGTAATTGATTTACAGTGTTGTGTTAGGTTCTGGTGTACAGCAAAGTGATTTAGTTATACATATATCTCTACATTCTTTTTCATATTCTTTTCCATTATGGTTTATTATAGGATATTGAATATAGTCCTCTGTGCTATACAATAAAACTTTGTTTATCTATTTTGTATGTAGTAGTTGGTATCTGCTAATCCCAAACTCCTAATTTATCCCCCTACCCCCTTTCCTCTTTGATTACCATAAGTTTGTTTTCTACGTCTATGTGTCTCTTTCTGTTTTGCAAATACATTCATTTTGCCGTATTTTAGATTCCACATATAAATGAAATCATATGGTATTTGTCTTTCTCTGACTTACTTCTCTTAGTATAATAATCTCTATATCCATCTGTATTACTGTATATGGCATTATTTCATGGAACTTTTAAAAAGTACATAGCTCAAGAGGGCTGCTGTGACTCCCTCTCTCCACTGAGTTATCTCATGTTCCTGTTTGGCTTGTTTCAGAGCAGACAATTTATGAGGAAAGTTTCTAGTATTATAAACTATATGAATTAGTTTAATAATTTGTTTTAGTTTTCTGATTGGCAGCTAGATAAAGGGAAACACAGGTGGATTCTACTCCTTAAGGCTCTAGAGGTTTCATAGCCCTTGGCCACTATTGGAAACATGGTGTGCTGCTGCTGCCGCCAGGCTGACATTCACGTGTGTTGTTTTTGACATTCTGCCCCATCGTGCCCTGTGGAGAAAACACTCAGCAGACAGCTGTCTTTCATTTGCCCAGGGGAAAAAGACCAATCAGTTGACCTTCTATGTCAAAGGGAATATCTCACAAATTTACTATATGCTATAAATGAAACATCTGCCACCAACTTTTTAACATGCTCTCTCCTGCACAATTTTAATAATAGCAGTCAAGTCAAAACAATTTTCCTCTGTTGGGTGTTAAGAGAGAGCAATCAAGGCTCAGTCCTGTGATACCATCTCACTTGGGCCCCACTTGCCATGTTGGTTAACTCTACTGCCTCATCTGCCTTTAGTAAAGAATTTCAAGGATGGCCTGTTTTCCAGTCGTGGGTCCAGTGCTCCTGTGCCCGCTCCTGAGGTGTCTCCCTCTTCCTGTGGTCACTGATGTGTATTCTGCTGTGCCTTGATCTGAAGGGCTCCAGAATACTATTCTGTTTTAGGGATACCTGCTGTCAAATACATAAATATAAAATATTAAATAGTTTCATAAGCTTCCATGGGATTATTTTCAACTTTTCACGTAATATTATAAAAATAGATGATATAAATATCCAACAATAGGGGAGAAAGTTAAATACTTATAGTCCATCTATTTGATGGATTTTTAATACAGACATTAAAAATCATATTTTAAGACATAATATAGGATGGTGCTAATAATAAAATATTTCATGAAGAAAGTAGAGAGGAATCTTACTGAAAGCATTTTGTTTTTCTGATATACACAGAGAAAGAATTTGACGGGAAAGGAGCCAAAATGATAATAGTAGTTATTTCCCCTTGATAGTGTTGGGGTTTTTAGTTTTTCTTTCATCTTTCATGCATTTTCAAGTTTTTCTGTGATAACAATGAAAGTTTATGAAAGGAAAATGTATCTTCCTTGACTTCATATATGTTTTGATATTAAGACTCTAATGGATCCAAACCTGACATGTTTGAGCTGTTAGCCAGAGAGTGGATTTGTTATCTTGAGATGGAAAAGGCTAGGCTTGAAGTCTCTTCAACAGTCTGTACATGAGTTCTTCGCTCTTGCAGGTACATCCAGGGCTGTGTACAGGTCCAGGCTGGCTAAAGGGATAAGACTGATTGTCCCTTTTATAAATTTTTAAAAAATCACTTGAAAACCAGTGTTGTATTATTAGTAGTAAATGCAGCACATTCCACATAGCTATGTGTGTCTCAATAACATGGTTGAAAACTGGTATATATTGAACCAATTCAATATATTGAATTGAAACCATTCAATATCATTGAATTTGCAGGGGGGAATTCATTAATATACCACTTTCAAAGTGAAGTCTTGAAGATTGGTATGGCTGTCAAAGTAAGGTCTGATGGTCGTTCCCTGTGAAGGAGGAAGCAGTCCTTTGGGTCTTTTCATTGTCTCTCCAAGCTCCAAGCATGTTCTCTAGTGTGCTGTATACCACAGACTGACAGATGACTGCACAAAGGCCAAAGCTGGCCCACCGACTGTTTTTGTAAAATAAGTTTTTTTGAAACGTAGTCACACTCATCCATTTGTGTAGCGTCTGTGGCTGGCTTATGGTGGCAGAGTTGAGTAGTTGTGACAGAAACTCTTGCCTACAAAACCATAGATGTTCCTAGCCAGCAACTAAAATGTATGCTGGTAGATTGCTACGGTTGGGGAAGGTGAGGAACTTGGCAATAAGCATTGCCTGTAGGCCACTTTCCAGGAAAAGTTTGGCAACTTGCTAAAGCATCTTTTGGTTTGAGAAATAAGTATCTTACAAAATGACCCAATTTCTGCCAGCTTGATTTCTGAATTCTTTACCCAAGTTATTTGGAGACAGACTTAAAATACTGGTAGCCAAGAATATTTTTAATTTTGACATGGAAAAAATTCTGTATATAAACAAAAAAGGAATGAGGAGGATCAGTTATTTTAACTAAGTGCTGGGTTAGAAAGGAATCATGTAAATTAGAATGAGGTTTGCTCAATTTTTTTCTCCAGTGGTCAGTTTTTACATATTTTCAGTGTGCAAAAAATTATAGAAAATTTAGGTGGAGAAAAGGAGACATATTACACAAATCACTTAAATTTTTGTTGTATTTTCACCAACTGAATTTGTATAGATGTGGCCATAGCGTTTGTGTAGTTTTTTCGTCCTGATTTTTCACCTAAATTATATTGAAATCATTTTCCCAGCTTAGCCTAACCCTGGTCTTCACTTGATGTGGAATATTCCGTGGCAGTTCTGTGTGATCATTCGGTGATCTGCCTGCGGTCCAGCAGGTCAGCGTGTAATACCTGAGCTGCTCTCCTGTAGCCTCAGGGCCTGCGAGCAGAAGAGCCGGCACTTCTGTGCTTGGCACAGTGCTCCCTCTCAGACAGCCCGAGACTGCAGGGTTTCTGTTTGGGACTTGTTACTTGTTTCAGTTTCCTGGTTAAGGGAGAGAATTTAAAACTGGGTGCAAAATGTAAAGTGATCCATATTCTGTAGAAATGTTGAAGTAGAAGTCTCTTTGTTTTATTTTCATCCCACTTTTTCTTTGTTTTTGTGTTCAAGACATTAATCTTTCTTGTTTCTCATGCTTACTCTTAGTAAGATATCAACTCTTTAACGTATGTGAATAATGTTTGGTGTGAAGAGTCATAAAGGAAAGTATCCACACTTTACCTAGAAGAGAGGCGTTTAAGGAAACTGAGTAGAATTTAGAATGTTGTGGAGATATTTAGACCAGCCTTCCCGGCCCTGTCATTTCATCAGTGAAGTAAACAAGCCTTGGGCGATTAAATGACTAGTCCTAGTAACCAGCTGGAGGGACAGTTACAAGGACCAGAACCAAAGTTTCTTGACTTCTGCCTTTGCTATTTGCTATTTTCTATTTGCCTGTGCTGCTTAAAAAAAAAGTTATATCAACCTGCTTTTTTGTTCTGGCTTTTTAACTTTTTTACATATTCTTGTGTTTCTGTTTGTTTCAAATATATATACATCTAAAGTTGGCACGAGGATTGGCCCTGGAGCTGAATTTTCTGCTCTTCTGACAAAAATCTATAGAAGAAACGCTTAGAATTTCAGAATTTGTTTAATTTTCCTTTCTTCTAGAGAGATACTGTTTTCTTTGTTGTTTTTTGTTTTTTGAGAGATACTGTTTTAAGAGTTTTAAAAATTCTTGCTCTTGCCAAAGACACAGGGGTGTATTTATTTCTGAACAGAAGGTGGCCATCTGCTGGTACCCTTTAAAGTTTATAGAATCTCTAAGAATGCAACTCTCATTAGGATTCCATGGAAGTTTGTCTGCTTCAGACACCCTAGAGCCCCCTAGCAGGGAATTTGCTCTTTAGGAATAAACCTGGGATGGGCCTGTGTTGACACCAGCAGACCCGAGAGCCTCAAATTGGAGAACTTAAGATAGGGAATGTAAACATCACCTTACCCTGGGGAAAGGCCACCGGTGCCTGCTTGAAAGGTCTGAGGCGTGGGCATGGCCATGGTGGTAAGTTCTGAGGGCAGAGGTGGGGGTAGCTTTTCTTCAGGGAAAAATGGAAATCTGGGGAGTGCTGTAATTTATTGAAGAGTCATTTTTTTTTTCTTCTCTAAATTCATTTGGCTATTTCAGGCACACCAAAATGTTATTACTTAAAACTTAGTTTGTTCATACAGTTCTGCATAGTTGGAGACTTAAGAGCCTTGGGGGAAAAGTAGAAAACGTTTATTAGGATTTTTCCAGTAAGCACTAAGCAAGTATGGTAGCCCTGCCTCAGCAAAGGTGGTGGTGGGGCGGTGGGGGTAGGGGTTCGAAGGGGTAGAGAAGCTCTTAAAGAAATTCTAACTCATTCACTTATACAGAGAAGTGTTTAACTTACATTCATACCCAGTAACTAACTTATATTACCACTTCTGGGTCTTAGGGAAATATTTTAGGAGCGTATAGATTGATGACAACATAGTTGATAAATAGGCTTTATAATGTTCTGGTTCATCAGTGAATATATTGATTAGTATTGTGTTTTAGTAGGCTGTGATATGAGTATTTGTGACTCATCTCTTTCTAATTTAAGCTGGTGGGTGAGCAGAATGTCATTGGCCTTCATTCCACTTTCTAGCCATTATAAATCTTGTGTTTATGTTTTATGATTTTATGTTTTTCTTATGAGGGACAAAGATAGCAAAAGCTAACAACAGCCAGCTTTCTTCTTTGATGGGACTTGGCTGGTGGCATATATGGCCCAGGTGGTTTGACTAAGTCTTTGTACTTCTGAATTTAATCTTGTCTCCAGATAACAGTGTTTTAAATTGTTGCGTAGCCTCTGGCTTATAGAAGACTTCTTAGTATGGTCTTGCTGTTTGGGAACAAACAACAGGCAATTTATACTACTTCCAATTTTTCATTTCCCCACATTTTAAAATGTGTGTGTACGCTCAGTCATGTCCGACTTTGCAAGTCCATGGAATGCAGCCCGCCAAGCAAGAATACTGGAGCAGGTTGCCATTTCCTTCTCCAGGGGATCTTCTGACCCAGGGATGGAATCCATATCTTCTGAGTCTCCTGCATTGGCAGGCAATTCTTTACCACTAGGCCACCTAGGAAGCCCCATTTTAAGACATCTACAGACAATTTAAAGTTAGATATCCACTGAAAAGAAAGGGCCATGTTTTTAGATACTGATTTTTAATTATCAGTGGATTCAGTATGATTTTGGTGTGAATAGCTGTGAAGAAAGAGCATAATAAAGAGAGAACCCAAGAAGCCTCTGTTTTGTCATCTTAGAGATTGTAGGCACAAAGCGAGGATAGAATCCAAAGCTGAGACCTGACTCTGGGGAAGAAACAAGACAGTGCAGTCAATTCCAGAGGTAGAGCCTTTGTGCGTTCACTGGGGTAAGTACCCGGGGGAAGGTGGCCTTATATGGACTTTTCCAGCCTTCTCTCAAGTCCCTGAAGAGTCCTACATGGGGGATCACAGTAGTTTAAGTGGGAAATGTTACAGAGGAAAAGTGAAAGTGAAAATCGCTCAGTCGTGTCCGACTCTTTGCGACCCTATGGATTATACAGTCCATGGAATTTATCAGGCCAGAATACTGGAGTGGATAGCCTTTCCCTTCTCCAGGGGATCTTCCCAACCCAGAGATCGAACCAGGTCTCCTGCATTGCAGGCGGATTCTTTACCAGCTGAGCCACAAGGGAAGCCCTGAAATGTGGAAACGTATCTTAAAAAAGAATGTAATGGAAAGACCTCAAGATGGATTGTTAAAAGGGAGGAAGTAGCAAAACTGATCAGATAGTATGACCACATTACAAAATATGGGTAAGTATTGTTCTTTACATATGCAGAAGATTATTTGAAATAGTTTATACCAAATGGTCAATTATAGTTGATTATAGTAGATGTTTACTTTCTACATTGTCTGTTTCTACATACTTTGAATTTTTACACAGGCTTATTATGCCCATAATAGAATGTAAGCTCAATGAGATTAAAAGACGCTTACTCTTTGGAAGGAAACCTATGACCAGCCTAGACAGCATATTAAAAAGCAGAGACATTACTTTGCCAACAAAGGTCCGTCTAGTCAAGGCTGTGGTTTTTCCAGTAGTCATGTATAGATAGATGTAAGAGTTGGACTGTAAAGAAAGCTGAGCGCCAAGGAATTGATGCTGTTGAACTGTGGTGTTGGAGAAGACTCTTGAGAGTCCCTTGGACTGCAAGGATATCCAACCAGTTCATCCTAAAGGAGATCAGTCCTGACTATTCATTGGAAGGACTGATGCTGAAGCTGAAACCCCAATACTTTGGCCATCTGATGCGAAGAGCTGACTCATTTGAAAAGACCCTGATGCTGGGAAAGATTGAGGGTGGGAGAAGGGGACGACAGAGGATGAGATGGTTGGATGGCATCACTCACTCAATGGACGTGAATTTGGGCAAACTCTGGGAGTTGGTGATGGTCAAGGGGCCCTGGCGTGCTGCGGTTCATGGAGTCACAAAGAGTCAGACATGACTGAGCGACTGAACTGAACTGAAGCTCAATGAGGCCAGGGACCACCTTTGCTCTTGTCTTCCCCTTTTTTCCTTTGCCGTAGTATATGGTGATTGGCACATGGTAGATGCTCAGTAAATACTTACTGAACAAATGTCACCTTTGTCCAGGAAGAATAATAGGTGGCCAAGGGAGGAAAGATGGGCCTCAGTAATTGCAGTGCGCTGCCAGTGCCATGTCATTCAAAGGCTTTTGAAGTTGGAAACCTCAGTGTTACATTAGACCAAGCCAAGGACCTGCTATCTAGTGTTAAACTGTTTGTTGTTCTTGAGTAAGTTGTTACTGACTTTATTTCTAAAAAATAAAAAGAGTTTCCACTCTTAAGCCCCCTTCCTTGCTGTGCAAGAGGTTCAGGAATTTCTGGAAGTTACAAGGGCAAGGGGAGAAAACTCCAAGGGACAGCTGTCGAAAAACCCGTTTTTTTCTGACAGTGGCCTGGTTACGCTGCAGGGCCAGGGAGTCTAGGCACAAGGCACATGTCAGCCAAGAACGCAGAGGAAGTGTGTGTGCCTTGTCTTATTCCTCTTTCCTGGTGGCTCTTGCCTTCCCTCTTCCCGCTTAGTCCTAGCCGTTCTCTTTGTCTTTGTGGTAGCTAGAGAGAGAGAACTCAGATCCCACATTTCTGTTCCAGAACCTTCCCTCCAAGGATATCCCCTTGGTTAGAAAATGTGTTGACTGCCCTGTATTATCATCTCAGGTGCCAGAGAGAAAGTGGTATATTGGCTTGTTTTCTTCTGAATACATTTCATTTGAATACATTTTGCTCTGTGTCAGGAATAGTTTGTGAAATCTGAGCTTGGGAGACAGTGGCTGGGGCTTTGGACTTGCCCCTGGCTGCCTCCCGCCCCTGTGCTGACACCCTCTGCTGCACAGTGACACGCCCGGCGCTGTCCCCGCGAGTGGTGGCTGCCGATGCGGGCCTTCCCACTTCTACAGGTGCATTTGATCATTTATTCATAACAGTATCATTTCCAGCCTAGAGGTAAAACTTAGTAAAATACATGACATTTCAGAAAGATTTTAACTAGACACTTAGAGGTTCTAGTTAGATTAGATTAAATATCTTGTATGTAGCTATTACTAAATTATTTGGAAATGATTAAGTGGAAAAAGTAAGTAGTGGAATGTATTTCTATTAATATTTAGTAAGTTTAGTGTCTCTGTGGAAACATGTTTCTGATTTATATTAGTCTAGCATTGTTTCTGAGCCGATGTGTTGTCAGACCTGATTGTTTTCATTGCCTGCCTTGCTCATAGTGTTTAAGGCACCTGTAGGTTTTACTTGGTTAGCTTTGTTTATTATATTAATTCATAATATAGTTTGAATTTGTTTTAATCATTGCAGTGATTTAAAACTATAATATTCTGGGATATAAATGCAGTCATAGAAGCATGATAATTTTAGACTTAAGCAGACCTGTTTCACGCTTGGAAACCACTCAGCACTTGAGGAGCGAGGCCTTAATGCATCTAAGCCAGTGGTTTTTTTAGTGTCTGCATATCCGGGTGATCACAGGAAATAATTATCTGTGTTGCATAGATAAATTATGAAATTACACATAAACTATTTGATGGGGTGAGTCCACATTAGAAACACTTTTATGTTGAGTACTGAGATTTTATTCCAACAACAGGAATTTCTGATTAGACAATTAGAAAATTTCCTCCCTAGAATTCAGAAGGAACTGCTATAAAATTTTGTGTTAAATCCTGAGTCAGTGTGCCCCATTGGCACATAATGAATTGAGATTACCAGCTAAGGATTAGGGGTGGATTCCCTGAAGGGGAGGAACTCCAACGAAAAGGAACTGTGGTCTTTAAATGTTACTCACGCTCTCATTTAGAAACTAGCTATTTGAATACTTTGACAGCCAGTGTGAGTATACTTCAGTCTGTGCAAATCTCTCGGGGATCTCTGAAACCTTTTTGCTAGCCAGCTGGGACTCTCAGAATTAAAACTAAGTTTTAGTTTCTTTTTTGTGAGAAGAATGACAGCTCCTTACTCTCAGGTGCATTTCTCCTTTCTTGGTAGAGTGCTGAAGCAGATTTGAAATAGAAATACGTGCAGCGAACTGAGAAGGGCCCTTGTCCTTCCTCTCCCCTGCCTCTAGAGAGGGTATAGCAGACTCAGACACGTATAGGAACGAGGCAGGCCCTAGGCATGCGCTGGGGGCCA
This sequence comes from Muntiacus reevesi, assembly GCF_963930625.1. Classification (NCBI taxonomy): domain Eukaryota; kingdom Metazoa; phylum Chordata; class Mammalia; order Artiodactyla; family Cervidae; genus Muntiacus; species Muntiacus reevesi. The sequence continues at coordinate 110,240,646 of NC_089251.1, forward strand.
GGGTTGGCGTCATTCACAATCAGGATGTCCCTGGCATCCCGGAGTTTGAAAGCACATGCCCTTCCAGACGGGACAGCCAGTTGTTGCCCTGGGGAATTGTAGGCCCAATGTTGCTACATCTTCTGCAAATTTATTTAGAAGAGATGCCAGAGATAGAAATCTTTATGTGAAATGTCACAGTTAAATATTTTTTTTACTTCATGTAGAAGAAGTTCAAACGAAACGTGTTTATGGGCCAGGTTGGTTTACCGGTTTATAACCTGTGCACCTGACCCTTCCTGTTATTCTTGTATTTTGTTCCATCCCCCCACTGACCGCATCAGTCAAGACTGGACTTCGTAGAAAGGACTTTTCATTAGGGACTGTCTGGCAATCCCATGAGCTGGCCTGCCGTGTGTTAGTGGGACTTTTTGCCTTCTCCTATCCTTGAGCTCCTTGTGCTCCTGGAAAACATGCACCTGTTGACAGCTCCCCTTCAGAGTGAGAAGACTGCTCCCTTTTTTGTTGGAATCCTCAACTCCTGACCATGAGGCTCTCGGACCACTTAGCAGGAGAGGGAGCAATCTTGTGATAAGAAGGGTAGTTGAGTCTCTGTGCATGTCGGTCAGTCATGTCTGACTCTTTACAACCCCATGGACTATATAGTCCATGGAATTCTCTAGGCCAGAATACTGGAATGGGTAGCCTTGCCCTTCTCCAGGGGATCTTCCCAACCCAGGGATCAAACCCAGGTCTCCTGCATTGCGGGCGGATTCTTTACCAGCTGAGCCACAAGAGAAGCCCAAGAATACTGGAGTGGGTAGCCTATACTTCTGCAGGGGATCTTCCTGACCCAGGAATCGAACCAGGGTCTCCTGCATTGCAGGCAGATTCTTTACCGAGCTATCAGAGGTGTTCCTCAAATGATAGAGTATAGAGGCCTCCTATGCCTAAGGATGGTGACTTCTTCCACATCAGGGTGTTTTTCTGCCATATTCTTGGAGCAGACACCAAAACAGGGGACATGAGACTGGTCATTCACAGATTTCACAGACTAGCTGGGTTTGAATCTGGACTTAGACAAACTGTTGCTTTGATAGGGACTGATGGATGGGAAGTAATAGTTGATGTAGATTTAGGAACTGAGGCATTTTCTACTTCAGAAAATTTAAGTTCCCCTTTTTTGGAGTGACCTAAAAAGTTTAAGAAGTAAAACAGTTGGGTTTTCCCTAAGGCTTTCAGATTATTCTGAAACTGGCCTGTGATGTGGGCAAATCTGAGAGTAACAGTGAATGTTGAAAAACCATGCAGAGCAAACAAACAGCTTCCTCTTTAAAAAAAAAAAACAACACACCAAAAATTTTCTCCCAATCAGAAAATAATAATTAAAATATTAAAAATAAGTTGCAGATGTTGATTACTTCCAACTTTGAAAATAGAGATGGCCACTATCTACATACACATCTTCTCAGTCTTTTTTCTTTTGCATACATACTTATTCTTTTCACAAAATGGAGCTCATATACTATGTATACTGTTTTATAATTATGTTTTCCCACTGATTCTGTCATGAGTATTCTCCCATGTCATTGAATATTCTTCCTCAGTGGTTTTTTAATAGTTGCGTGTCAGTCAGACACATGAATGTACAATTTATTTGGCCAGTTTTCTGTTGAATATTTATTTAGCCAATTTATTTAGTCAATTTTCTGTTGAATACTGATTTTTTCTTAGTAGAAATACTATTGCAACAAACACACTTTTACACAAATCTTTGTATCTCCAGCCTGGGAATGGAATGCTGTATCAGCAGATACAAACATTTTGAAAACTTTTGATACAAATTGTCATATCTGACCATATCCTTTAAGGACCTTATTAAAAATAGTAGTTCATGGCACCACTAGCTTTATGCTTCAGGGGCTTCAAGAATTCAGTTTCCCATTTCCCTGAGTGGCCAGTGAAATCCTCTAGATTTCCTTTCCTGTCTCTTTTTGTTCCTTAACAAAAGGGACAGCTTAGGGAGCAGAGCCCTAAGGTACTCTGTGATACGGTTTTACCTAGCAGTCAGGTCATCAGGTAATTACTCATTTTTGATACTTTTGCCTGGTAAGCAATTGTAGTAATCACAGTGAAACCTGAGGTAGCTTCATTTCCTTATTTCCAAAGTTGTGGTTAGTTGGATATACTGGAACAGCTTCACTTGTTCAGTGTAGGCCTCATTTACGTTGAGAAACATTTGTGTCTTTATGTGAATGACCCATGCTGCCTATCCTATCAGGGTGAATGACCTGGAAAGAGGGAAAGGGAAGGAGTTGGTGGAGAGGGCAAACAGTATTTCTTCTGGGGACAGAGCTTTGATTTATGAGCTCAGTTTCCTGCAGAGACAGCTGCGTGGCCCCTAAACAAGTCTTGTCTTGTATGATTAATGTATGCTGGGGATCTCCTGATGGAATTAGGTACTTCCCGAGATGAAGCAGTTGCTCTTCACTCATTCTTTTCGTGTGCACCTGCCTTCCTGATAAGCAGACCCTCCTTTGCCCCTGTCTCCATCAGCCCCTGTTTAAACTAAAAATCTGGCAGCCTGCTCCAGATAGGTTGTTTCCAGAGCCTCATATATCATAACACTGACCCTGTTCTATTCTAAGCACTGAGGAGATGGACACAGAGTGAGGGTTAGAGATGTGGTCTTGGAAAGATTGAAAGAAACTTTAGAAATACACTTCCAGCTTCTAATTTTAGACTACCATCAGTCCCTGGCTTCAGAGAATTTATACACTTTTTAGAAATAAGATAACATGCACAGGAAAAGATTAAAAACCAAAACAGATTTAAACACAGCACAGGGCAGGGGTTTAGTGCCAAGTGAGAAACACCAACAGGAAGGGTTTTCAGGTTTCAGAAGGAAAGAAGACATTGGGCCCTTAGAAGTCAGCTCCTCATACTGGAGAGTTGGGTTTTTTTGTTTTTTTTTAATTTTTAAATATTTATTTTTTTTATTGAAGGATAACTGCTTTTCAGAATTTTGTTGTTTTCTGTCAAACCTCAGCATGAATCAGCCATAGGTATACATATATCTCCTTCCTTTAGAACCTCCCTCCCATTTCCAGCCCCACCCCACCCCTGTAGGTTCAGACAGAGCCCCTGTTTGAGTTTCCTGAGCCATAAGCAAATTCGTTTACATATGGTAATGTAAGTTTCCATGTTACTCTTCCCATACATCTCACCCTCAACTCCCCTCTCCCCATGTCCATAAGTCTATTCTCTGTTTATCCATTGCTGCCCTATAAATAAATTCTTCAGTACCATTTTTCTAGATTCCATATATATGTATTAGAATATGATATTTATCTTTCTCTTTCTGACTTACTTCACTCTGTATAATAGGTTCTAGGTTCATCCACCTCATTACAACTGACTCATATGTGTTCCTTTTTATGGCTGAGTAATATTCTATTGTGTATATGTACCACAACTTCTTTATCCATTCATCTTTCAATGGACATCTAAGTTGCTTCCACATTCTAGCTATTGTAAATAGTGCTGCAATGAACAGTGGAACACATGTTTCTTTCAGTTTTGGTTTCCTCAGGGTATATGCCTAGGAGTGGGATTGTTGGGTCATATGGTGGTTTTATTCCTGGTTTTTTAGGGAATCCCCATACCGTCTTCCATAGTGGTTGTATCAATTTACATTCCTACACACAGTACTTAAGCGTTCCCTTTTCTCCACACCCTCTCCAGCATTTACTGTTTGTAGACTTTTTGATGATGGCCATTCTGACTGGTGCGAGGTGATATCTCGTTGTAGTTTTGATTTGCATTTCTCTAATAATGAGTAATATTGAGCATCTTTTCATGTGTTTGTTAGCCATCTGTATGTGTTCTTTGGAGAAATGTCTGTTTAGGTCTTTTTCCCACTTTTTGATTGGGATGTTTGTTTTTCTGGTATTGAGTTGTATGTATGAACTGCTTGTATATTTTGGAAGTTAATCTTCTGTCAGTTGTTTTATTTGCTATTCTCCCATTCTGAGGGCTGTCTTTTCACCTTGCTTACTTTTGGTTTCCATTACTCCTGGAGGTGGGTCATAGAGGATCTTGTTTTGATTTATGTCATCGAGTGTTCTGCCTATGTTTTCCTCTAAGAGTTTTATAGTTTATGGTCTTATATTTAGGTCCTTAATCCATTTTTAGTTTATCTTTGTGAATGGTGTTAGGAAGTGTTCTATTCATTCTTTGACATTTAGCTGCCCGGTTTTCGCAGCACCATTTTTTGAAGAGGTTGTCTTTGACCCATTGTATATTCTTGCCTCCTTTGTAAAAAATAAGGTACCCATCGGACACGACTGAGCGACTTCACTTTCACTTTTCACTTTCATGCATCGGAGAAGGAAATGGCAACCCACTCCAGTGTTTTTGCCTGGAGAATCCCAAGGATGGCAGAGCCTGGTGGGCTGCTGTCTGTGGGGTCGCACAGAGTTGGACCTGACTGAAGCAACTTAGCAGCAGCAGCAGCAGAGGTGTGCGGGTTTATTTCTGGGCTTTCTGTCTTGTTCCATTGATCTGTGTTTCTGTTCTATGGCAGGACCACACTGTCTTGATGCCTGTAGCTTTGTAGTGTAATCTGAAGTCAGGAAGGTTGATTCCTTCAGCTCCGTTCTTCTTTCTCAAGACTGCTTTGGCTGTTCGGGGTCTTTTGTGTTTTCATATGAACTGTGAAATTTTTTGTTCTAGTTCTGTGAAAAATGCCATTGGTAATTTGATAGGGATCACATTGAATCTATAAATTGCATTTTGTATTTTCACAATATTGATTGTTCCTACCCAGTAACGTGGAATCTCTCTCCATCTGTTTATGTCATCTTTGATTTCTTTCATTAGTGTCTTACAATTTTCTGTGTACAGTTCTTTTGTCTCCTTCAGTTCAGTTCAGTTCAGTTTCTCAGTCATGTCCAACTCTTTGTGACCCCATGGACTGCAGCACGCCAGGCCTCCCTGTCCATCACCAGCTCCCGGAGTTTACCCAAACTCAGGTCCATTGAGTCAGTGATACCATCCAACCACCTCATCCTCTGTTGTCCCCTTATCCTCCCGCCTTCAACCTTTCCCAGCATCAGGGTCTTTTCAAATGAGTCAGCTCTTCGCATGAGATGGCCAAAGTATAGGAGTTTCAGCTTCAGCATCAGTCCTTCCAATGAACACTCAGGACTGATCTCCTTTAGGATGGACTGGTTGGATGTCCTTGTAGTCCAAGGGACTCTCAAGAGTTTTCCAGCACCACAGTTCAAAAGCATCAATGCTTTGGCGCTCAGTTTTCTTTATAGCCCAACTCTCACATCCATACATGACTACTGGAAAAACCATAGCCTTTACTAGATGGACCTTCATTGGCATAGTAGTGTCTCTGCTTTTTAATATAGTCTAGATTGGTCATAACTTTCCTTCTAAGGAGTAAGCGTCCTTTAATTTCATGGCTGCAATCACCATCTGCAGTGATTTTGGAGCCCCCCCAAATAAAGTCAGCCACTGTTTCCACTGTTTGCCCATCTATCTGCCATGAAGTGATGGGACCAGATGCCATGATCTTAATTTTCTGAATGTTGAGCTTTAAGCCAACTTTTTCACTCTCTTCTTTCACTTTCATCAAGAGGCTCTTTAGTTCTTCACTTTCTGCCATAAAGGGGGTGTCATTTGTCTCCTTGGGTAAGTTTATTCCTAGATATTTAATTCTTTTTGTTGCGATGGTGAATGGGATTGATTCCTTAATTTCTCTTTCTGACTTTTTATTGTTATTATATAGAAATGCAAATGATTTCTGTGTATTGATTTTGTATCCTGCAACTTTGCTAAATTCAATGATTAGCTCTAGTAATTTTCTGATACTGTCTTTAAGGTTTTCTGTGTACAGTATCATGTCATCTGCAAACAATGAGAGCTTTACTTCTTCTCTTCTGATCTGGATTCCTTTTATTTCTTTTTCTTCTCTGATTGCTGCAACTAGGACTTCCAGAACTATGTTGAATAATAGTGGTGAAAGTGGACACCCTTGTCTTGTTCCTGATCTTAGGGGGAATGCTTTCAGTTTTTTAACCATTGAGAATAACGTTTGCTGTAGGCTTATCATATACGGCCTTTACTATGTTGAGGTGGGTTCCTTCTATGCCCATGTTTTGAAGAGTTTAAATCATAAATGAGTACTGAATTTTGTCAGACTTTTTCTGCATCTGTTGAGATTATCATATGGTTTTTATCTTTCAATTTGTTAATATGCTGTATTACATTGATTAATTTGCTTATATTGAAGACTCCTTGCATCCCTGGAATAAACCCAACTTGATCATGGTTTTGAGTTTTTTGATGTGTTGCTGAATTCTGTTTGCTAAAATTTTTTTGAGGATTTTTCCATCTATATTCATCAGTGATATTGGCCTGTAGTTTTCTTTTTTGTGTTGTCTTTGATTTTGGCGTCAGAGTAATGGTGGACTCATAGAATGAGTTTGGAAGTGTTGTTTCCTCTGCGATTTTTTGAAAGAGTTTTAGAAGGATAGGCATTAACTCTTCTCTAAGTGTTTGATAGAATTCTCCTGTGAAGCCATCTGGTCCTGGGCTTCTGTTTTTTGGGAGATCTTTTATCACAGCTTCAGTTTCAGTGCTTGAATTGGGTTTTTCATAATTTCTATTTCTTCCTGGTTCAGTCATGGAAGATTGAATTTTTCTAAGAATCTGTCCATTTCTTCCAGGTTACCCATTTTATTGCTGTATATTTGTTAATGATAGTCTGTTATAATCCTTTGTATTTCTGCATTGTCTGTTGTAACCACTCCTTTTTAATTTCTCATTTTGTTGGTTTGATTCTTCTCTCTTGATGAATCTAGCTAAAGGTTTGTCAATATTGTTTATCTTCTCAAAAAAACAGCTTTTAGTTTTAATCTTTACTGTTGGTTTTTTCATTTATTTCTGCTCAGAACTTTATGATTTCTTTTCTTCCGCTAATTTTGGGGTTTTTTGTTCTTCTTTTTCCAGTTGTTTTAAGTGTAAAGTTAGGTTGTCTATTTGATTTTCTTGTTTCTTAAGGTAGGATTGTATTGCTATAAAATTCCCTCTTAGGACTGCTTTTGCTACATCCCATAGGTTTTGAGTTGTCATGTTTTCATTGTCATTTGTTTCTAGAAATTTCTTGATTTCCCTTCTGATTTTTTCAGTAACCTTTAGTTAGTTATTTACTACTAGTAATTAGTAGTAGTAATATTAATTATGCTAATTAATTATAATATCAATATTATTGATATAATTATATCAGTATATTTATATTGATGTTATTCATAATTATATTTATATATTAGTATATTTATAATAATATAATTAATAATATAAACATTAATGATGATTATTGATATTAACAATAACTAATATTATTGGTTATCACTTACTTACATAGTAACCTGTTTTTTAGAAATGTGTTGTTTAATCTCCATGTGTTTGTGTGTCTTACAGTTTTTTTCTTGTAATTGATATCTCATAGCGTTGTGTTTGGAGAAGACGCTTGGTTTTCTTATATTTACTGAGATTTGATTTGTGATCCAAGATGTGGTCTATACTAGAGAATGTTTCATGTGCACTTGAGAAGAAGGTATATTCCTCTGCATTGGATGAAATGTCCTGAAGATATCAATGAGATCCATCTCATCTAATGTATCATTTAAGACTTGTGTTTCCTTATTAATTTTCTGTTTTGATGATCTGCCCACTGGTGTGAGTGGGATGTTAAAGCCTCCTACTCTTACTGTGTTACTGCCAGTGTCTCCTTTTATGTCTGTTAGTGCTTGTCTTATGTATTGAGGTGCTCCTGTGTTGGGTGCATAGATACTTAAAATTGTTATGTCTTCCTCTTGGATTGATCCCTTGATCATTATGTAGTGTCCTTCCAAGTCTCTTGTAATATTCTTTATTTTAAGGTCTATTTTGTCTGATATGAGGATTGCTATTCCAGCTTTCTTTTGCTTCCCATTTGCATGGAATATATTTTTCCATCCTCTCATTTTCAGTCTATATGTGTCTTGAGGTCTTCAGTGGGTTTCTTGTAGACAGCATATATATGGGCCTTCTTTTATATCCATTCAGCCAGTCTGTGTCTTCTGGTTGGAGCATTTAATCCATTTACATTTAAAGTAATTATTGATATATATGTTTCTATTGCCGTTTTTATTTTTTAACTGGGCCTTGAATGAGTAATTTGCCATGAAGTGATGGGGCCGGATGCCGTGATCTTAGTTTTCTGAATGTCGAGCTTTAAACCAACTTTTTCACTCTTCTCTTTCACTTACATCAAGAGGCTCTTTAGTTCCTCTTCACTTTCTGCCATTAGGGTGGTGTCATCTGCATATCTGAGGTTATTGATATTTCTCCCGGCCATCTTGATTCCAGCTTGTGCTTCCTCCAGCCCAGTGTTTCTCATGATGTACTCTGCATTTAAGTTAAATAAGCAGGGTATTTAATACAGCCTTGACATACTCCTTTTCCTATTTGGAACCAGTCTGTTGTTCCATGTCCAGTTCTAACTGTTGCTTCCTGACCTGCATACAGGTTTCTCAAGAGGCAGGTCAGGTGGTCTGGTATTCCCATCTTTTTCAGAATTTTCCATAGTTTATTGTGATCCACACATTCAAAGGCTTTGGCATTCAGAAAACTAAGATCATGGCATCCGGTCCCATCACTTCATGACAAATAGATGGGGAAACAGTAACTGACTTTATTTTTCTGGGCTCCAAAATTACTGCAGATGGTGATTGCAGCCATGAAATTAAAAGACACTTACTCCTTAGAAGGAAAGTTATGACCAACCTAGACAGTATATTAAAAAGCAGAGACATTACTTTGTCAACAAAGGTCCATCTAGTCAAGGCTATGGTTTTTCCAGTAGTCATGTATGGGTGTGAGAGTTGGACTATAAAGAAAGCTGAGTGCCAAAGAATTGATGCTTTTGAACTGTGGTGTTGGAGAAGACTCTTGAGAGTCCCTTGGACTGCAAGGAGATCCAACCCAGTCCAATCTAAAGGAGATCAGTCCTGGGTGTTCATTGGCAGAACTGATTTTGAAGCTGAAACTTCAATACGTTGGCCACCTGATGCGAAGAGCTGACTCATTTGAAAAGACCCTGATGCTGGGAAAGACTGAGGGCAGGAGGAAATGGGGATGACAGAGGATGAGATGGTTGGATGGCATCACTGAGTCTATGAACATAGGTTTGGGTGAACTCCGGGAGTTGGTGATGGACAGGGGGTCCTGGCGTGTTGCGGTTCATGGAGTCGTAAGGAGTCGGATACGACTGAGCAAATGAACTGAACTGAACTGAATGAGTGAGGTTTGAAAATTAGAGGCCTTTCCTCTAGGAGGGATGGTATAATTAAAGACGAGAGATGTCTGGAAACGAGTGGGTCGTTTTGGCTGGTATGATGGGTGTATATAAAAAACTCATCTTTCAGTCACTTGGCTGTATAATTTGGAAGTAAGCTCTGAAGCCCCTTTTCTTACAGAGCAAGCAGCCATGTAGATTGTGTTTTCTTGCAGGGCCCACAGCATCTCTGTCAGAGCTTCTTAGAGTTCAGAGATAACCATCAGAACCAAGGCTGCTTATCTTCCTGATGGCCTCATGGGGTCATTCTGGCATATATACAGAAATACACACTAACGTTGTTTTCTAGAGCAGGTATGGGGTGTCACTCAGAGTATTTGGGGAACCTAGTCCTCCCCAGGTGAAGTTCTGGCTAAGAAAAGATCTCCCTCTTCTTTGCGGGACTTGCTTCCCAGGTGGTGCTAGTGGTAAAGAATGTGCCTGCCAATGCAGGAGACATGAAACTCAGGTTCGATCCCTGAGTCAGGAAAATCCCCTGGAGGAGGGCATGGCATCCCACTCCAGTATTCTTGCCTGGAGAATCCTATGGACAGAGGAGCCTGGTGGGCTACAGTTCACGGGGTTGCAAAGAGTCGGACACGAGTGAAGTGACAGCACACACGCACACTTTCTGGAGAAATTTTCTGCCCCACAGTGTTGAAGCTCTTGTGTGTTGTCAGTCAGGCCTCATCACACCTCAGGCTTTATTAAAATGTGAAGGTACTGGCTGTACACATTGGAGGCTTTTATACACTCATGAAGTCAGTACTGTGGCTGTAATTCAAGTGATTCACGAAAGATAAGGATTACAGACATTTAGACATAAATATCTCCCCACCTTTTCAGATACTGACAAACAGTGCTTCTCTCAGCTGAAAGCTGACCCCTGAATACTGTCCTTTGTTGAACCATCAGGTGTGCTTCAAGATACTCAGATACTTTTCCTACCTAGCTTGCCTTGAAAGACTCAGGTTTGAGCTTCATACTTATTGGTCAGCTAGGAAATTACCCCTTATTAAAATGTAAAACCTCCCCTTAAAATTAAATTATTGTCAACCGTTTACATTATAACTTGCCTCCGTTGAGTGGGCTGAGGGAGGAAAGGTGCAGAGCTGAGGTTTGGAGTGTCGGTTTTGCCCTTAGGTCCGCTGGGCCGGTAAGTGGAAGGGCTGCCCCAGGGGCCCCACCTCTCGTGTGTAAGTTAGGTGATGTGCTGAGTTCAGAGGTAGGTTCAGTGAGTTTAGAAGTTGGGTTTAAATTTATGAATAAACTGGCTCAGCAAGGTACCTGGACCTCACAAGTAATGTTTTGAGTTGGTTAGACCCCTGGCTCGTCCGATGCAGCACAAGTGGATGTGTTTATTGAACTCGCAGACTCCAGCTTTGCCGTGTGCCCTGTCTCTATCCCAGGTGGCAGCCCTCGGGCAGCCTCTGTCAGGGTGACTGGTGCCACAGGAGTTGGGCAAGGAGGGAGTGCATTTATTCGCTACCTAAGCAACCCACTCCAGTACTCTTGCCTAGAAAATCCCATGGACGGAGGAGCCTGGTGCAGGCTACTGTTCATGGGGTCACAAAGAGTCAGACACGACTGAGTGACTTCACTCACTCACTCACTCACTCAAGCCTTTCCAAAGTGTGGTTAAGATCTGTGTGATCCTTTATTTCTCTTTTTTGGATGAGTTTGTAGCTCTGCTGGAGGAAAGTTCTCTTTTATCCCCTTAATCTTCTGCTGTGTAGGGAGGAGAATAGGATTTAGCTCTGATAAACGGGTTTAAGCTTGGAGATGAATGTTTTTCCTCCTTTTTTTCCAAACATTTATTTATCTTTGGCTGCGCTGGGTCTTCGTTGCTGCGCGCAGGCTTTCTCTAGCTGTGGCGAGTGGGGGCTGCTCTCTAGTTGGGGCGCGCTCGCTGCGGTGGCTTCTCCTGCTGAGCTCAGGCTCTAGACTCTGCGCCTCCACAGTTGTGGCTCATGGGCTGCAGAGCATGCATCCTCCTTTCTTTTGATTCCTATTTACTGAAATTAGTTTTAACGTTAATAAACTATTACTTTTGTCTCATTCTCTTCCTGACCACTTGCTTCAGATTTAGTTGTTGCAGGTATTGACATTTTAATACAGTCCCATGAATACATTTGAAGATTTTGCATTAACCTTTTAACACCATTTTATTAGTACTTCTTGGTGCTTCACACCAATAAATTATATATCTGCATTTTGCCTACTAAGTACTGATCTTCAACACAAAAGGGTTAAATATACCATTACAACAGGTAGTTATCTTTCTAATAAATGCCCCTGGCATTTGACTGGTTCAATTCAGTTCAATTTACTAATGCACATAATTCTTTAAAAACTCATGTCTACATTTTTTATTGAGCATATGCAGGGATTGAGGTATATTTTTAAAAAGTAGGATTGTACAGTACATCTGTGCAATGTAATATTATGTAGCAATTGTTTGTGAAAAGTTTCTAATAGTGTGGAAAGGTTCTTAAGATAAATAAACTATATACGTGGTATTCTCTCAGCAATATAATATTTATGTGTGTTAAGAAAGAGAAAGAAAAGAGAGACATACAGAAATGAAGTAAACCAAATGCAAATAGTGGTTCTGTCTGGATGAAAGAATTATGAGTTATTCACATTTTTATTCTTTTCTGTTGTATGTAGTTTTTTATTTTGACTGGGTATCACTTTTCCAATAAAAACATAAATCCAGTAAGGGATTATAAATCATTTTACCACCTACCTCAGTAAAGATTTAAAATATAGTGAATGTTCAACATTAAATTAATGCTTCCTGCAGAGAGACAATGAAAATTTTCCCCTCATAAATTTAAAAAATTACTGAGAATTTACTATTTAGCACATTAAGTTATCTTACATGTTGTTATAGTTTCCTATAGACCAGTATTTCTTAAACTGAGGAATGCTGGTGTTAAATAACAGATTTGGAAAACAGTCATTGATAGTTTTACAGAACTAATGTCAGCAGTTATGAAAATCCTGAAACATTTTAATTCTATACCTTGTGAACAAGTTATTTAATTTTTGAAAATAAGTCTTTTATTGAAGTATAACACACATCCACAAAAATGTGCAAATCTTAATTGTACAGCTTATGAATTTTCACAAAGTAAACATACCCTTGTAACCATGTCACTTTATCTCTTGTGTTGTACTGCTATATGTCTTTGACAAAATTTTCATAGCTCTCCACACAGAAGATATTCTTTAGCGTTCCGTGATCTCCAGAAGTTATACTCTTGGTATTTCTTCATGTTTTGCTCTCATAACTTCACTAACTCACTTGTTCTTTTTTTACATTTTTCAAGGAACTCTGAAAGTTTCATTCAGAATATTGTTATTCTTTGTTCATGGTAGGAAAGTTTGGCTTTTGTAGATTAAAAACTGCAAAAAAGTAATAACTTCAAAATTATCGACATCTGACATTTATGTTGGGGGCTTCCCAGGTGGCGCAGTGGCAAGGAATATGCCTGCCAGTGCAGGAGACACAAGAGACGTGGGTTCGATCCCTGGGTCGGGAAGATCCTGTGCAAGAGAAAATGGCAACCCACTCCAGTGTTCTTGTCTGGAAAACTCCATGGATAGATGAGCCTGGCGGTCTACAGTCTGTGGGGTCGGGAAGAGTCAGACAGAACTGAGAGCGCACGCGCACGCACATTCAGAGCCTTTGTGTATTCAGTCTTTCTCTCGTTCCCAACCGCCGCACGTGCTTTGCCCCAGCGACAGGCTGTGTGGAACCTGATTCCTGGGCCCTACATAAGATCCAGCTTAGGTTGCTGATCTGAAGGAGCAGTGTGTCAGGCCTAGAAATCCTAGACCAAGTTGAGAGGAACTTTAGAGATCATTTTGCCTCAAATGGAGAATCTGAGTCCTAAAAGGTTGCATGCCTTGCTCAGGGTCACAGCGTTGGCACCATAGCTGAGTCTAGAATCCTGATCCTCTCTCCCGTTTCTAACCCATGCTAAGTCCCTAGTCTCTTCTTAAAGCTCATCCTTTTTTGACTAAAAATGTACTACTCCTCAGGCAGTGAAATTGACTTCTCAAAAACATAAATTACCTAACACGTTTTTCACCCAGACTTATTAATGGGGGTAACCTGATAGCATCGACCTATTTTGGAAAATATCCTTGGGTTACTTTGGGTGAACGAGGGATGGTGTGGGTATGGTAAAATGCCAATTGGTGATTGCTTAGAGCCATTTCGGGAGTACATTCAACTGGAATAAAGCTGGCAATAGGGAAAGTGTGGCGTGATGTCTGTTGGTGACCCTTCCCTGGGGACCGAGCTGTGTCAGGAGACCGGCAGTGCCTCTGGAAGACCAGGTCTCTAGTCTGTGCTCTCACTACAATAGATGTAGTAACTTTTTGATTTTGAGGTTTTGTTTTAGGTGGCTGAAGGTAGGCAAGTAAATAAAGCTGCTGTTTGGTTCTCTAAGGAATACCTGGCAACAGATATATGTATTTAGTAGGTGTTGATCACAGTGATTGATGGGCCCTGGGGATTTAGTGTTTCATGAAACATATAAGGACCTAGCCTGTGGAGCTGACAGTTCTAAGGAGCAATCACCATTGCCTTCCCAGAATCTTGGTTCTGTTGCTATGTTGGATTAGTGAAATGGACGAGTCTTGTCAGAACAAACTGACATCTGCCTACCTGTAAGTTTGTAGGAACAGGTGTCTTCTGAGTCTCCCCTGGCAGTCATCCTTGGCCTGACCTTCAGTGCCAGTCTCCACAGTCCAGTCTCCAAACCCCTTCTATCCTTTCTCCCTCTATTCCCAGAGTGTATCCCTTTCTCAGAGGCCAGACTGATTGCCCTGTCCCCAGATATCTGTGGCTATTGGTGCTTTTGAGTATGTTTCCCCTTATTTAGAATGCCTCGTCCTCCCCTTCTGCTTCTGCAGATCCTGCCCAACCTTCGAGGCCCAGCTCATTTCCCATCTTCTCTGCTCGGAACTCATGCGGTACTTCTCCTGACACCATGCTATGGCTGATAGAGCCACAGTTTGGCCAGTGGGAGAAGAGAGTGGACTGTGGAGCTAGGTTGCCTATGTGACTTTAGGCTGAAGACTTTTCTGAATCTAGGTTTCTTCATCTTTAAAAATGTACTAATAATTGCCAAGGTTATTCAGCTTACCTCATAGTTGTACAGATTAAATGAATTCGTGCCATTAAAATCTACAGGACAGCGCCCGACACATAAGTTCTCATTAAATATTATATTCCTTTTGGCGTGTATTTAACTGTGGCCTCCCTGTATTATGGTTTAATCATTTCAGATGTCTATTTATTGGCCTCTAGTGAAAACATAAAGTCCTTCTCATGAAGAAAGGGGCTTGACATTATACTTCTTGTTGACCCTTTTCAGTCCTGCATGTGCACATAATAGTTCCCCAGTGCATATCACTTAAAATGAAACTATGACTGTTTGAAAGAAAATAGATGAAACAGGAGTGAGGAGTTGTGAAGATAAGCTTCATTTCACAGATGGAGTTTTCTTATGATTCGTAGATCATGTAATACGTTCCTTTTTTCATTGTTGTTGAGTCTGATGAGCTCTTCTGTCACAGTCACCACAAGTGTGAGCATCATTTAGCAAGGAAGATAGCAGTTACAGGAGGTTGTCTCAGACACTTGTCTTCTTGGCCCAAGGTGAGAGGGAATCTCAGAGTAGATTCTGACCTGTCAGGATGTCTCAAAGCAGTGGGTCATGAGCTGGTTGTTAAGAGCATCTCTCTCGTGCTGAGGAGCATGGGGAATTCACCAGTGGGGAGGGAACCTTCCCCTTCAGCCACCCTCCCTCTGCCTTCCCCTCTTCCTTTATTAGCAGCTCAGATACAAGTCACCATCGTCACCTGTCGGTGTTCACAAATGTTTGAAGAGAAGCAAAAGGTACCCTCTGGTGGGAAGGCTTGGGGACCCAGGTCGAAGCACTCATTCAAAGGCTGATTGTGGACGGGAGTTGCAGTGATGGCGGGGCGCTCCGCCGTCCAGCCAGCCCTCAGGGGCTTCAGCCAGGGTCCCCCACAGAGCCCCAGGGGTGCCCACTCAGTGATGAAGATGCTGCTCTTTTCCTTCTCCTAGGCTGGAACAAGACATTAAAAAGTTAAAGGCTGACCTGCAGGCCAGCAGGCAAGTGGAACAGGAGCTCCGCAGTCAGATCAGTTCTCTCTCAAGCACCGAGCGAGGGATCCGCTCAGAAATGGGCCAGCTCCGGCAGGAGAATGAGCTGCTGCAGAACAAGTAGGTGCACCTTGTGGGCCTTTGGCAGTGAGCCAAGCAGCCTCATATCAGTTTTGTTTTCGGGGATTGGAGTACAAGGTTCATGATGACAAAAGAATCTAGCAGAGCGATTTTTAAAAATAAAATGTTTAAAGTATTTAGTATGAGATATTCAATGTGTTACAAAATCTATAAAAACATTTAATGTTAACAAAACAGTTTAATAATACTATTTGTCTTCTCTCATTTAATAACTTCTGCTCTTAGTTTAAAATAGTCATAGAGCTTTTGTGACAATTTGAGTAAAATTGACCAAAGTATTTCTGCCACAATTTGAAGCTCTTACTCCTTTGAGTGACAGTTTCCAGAGGATTAGACTCTCTGTACTTTGATTTCTGGAACTAAAAGTGGCATTGAACTTTGAGTTTATTTGAAGAGGCAGACCAAAAGCCTGCTCTTCTTTTATGCTTTCCATTAATTCATTCTGGAATTACTTCTTGACTCAGTGTGGGTCTGTCTTTCTTTTTTTTTTAGTCTCTAGTCATTGGGTGTCTGGGGTAGTGATTGCCTACTGTAGGTGCTGAGCTGTCTGAGCTTTCCCTTG